>NC_138186.1:122875722-123475722 GCF_964194105.1 Spermophilus citellus | reverse complement strand
ACATGCTGGGCACTGTTCTAAGAACTTTGTCCCATTGAATTCCCACAGTAACTTAATAATGAGGTTATTATGTTATCCTCAATGTTGTTACAGACTGAGAAAATTAAGTCTGGAGAGATTAAGAAAATTGCTCAGTGTCACACAGAGATGAATGGAGGAACCAACATCAGGAACCAGGTGGTCTGGCACATACTTTTAACCCCCATGCCAGAACTGGCTTCAACTTGCCTACAAAGTGGTAAACAATCATTCTGCTTACAAGTGACACTCTCAAAATTGTACCACATGTAAAGCTTGGACTGTAGATCACTGAGAACAATACTAACAGAAGGTAAACGTGAACTAAGGCAAATAATGTCAAAGGGCTAATTATGAATGTTCCATCATAATAAAAGCAATGATCCATTATAAAGATATACGAATGTCAACTTGTATGTCTATGACTGCATAACTTTGAAATATATAAAGCAAAAGCTAATTGAACTATAAAGTAATAGTTTTATCATAGAGATTTTTAACATACCTTTATCAGAAATGAATTGATCAAGTAGACACTGGAAAGTATACAAAAAATGCAAAGAACAATCTTAGCAAGTTTTGTCTAAGATATAGGTGTTCAGGTAGAGATATGTAGTATTCCATCCCCCCAAAATAGAAAATAAACATTTTTATAAACTACCCACAAAATAATTAGCAAAATATATTGATTATGTAGAAAATCAGAGGGGAAATTCCAGCACTAATGTCCAATAATAAGGAAATAAATTAATACACCATGGTAACAGAATGTATAGAGTGGAGTTTGGCAACTATGGCTTACGGACCAAATTGGCCCACTGTCTGATTTGTATGGTTTACAAGCTAAGAATGGATTTTAAATTTTAAAATGGTATAAAAAATTGTTAACTATTTTGTGATATATGGAACTTATATGAAATTCAAATTTCAGGGTTTATAAATTAAGTTTTATAGAACGTAGTCACATGTCTGTTATTTCAGGATAAAGACCACCTTTACATTGCAGCAGCAGTGCTGAGTTCTTGTGACAAAATCTATATGACTGCAAAACCTAAGATCTACAGTAACAGGCATGGAAATCGATAAACCTTAAATAACTTTAAGAAAAATCCAAGCTGTAGGATACATGTAGTAAGATACTATTATATAAAACTCCAAATTCTTTATGGATAGTTGCATATCTCAAGTTTAAAAAATGCATAGAATGATCATCATCAAGCTCTGGATAATGTAACCACTAAAAATGAAAGGAAAATAGAATTAAAGAGAGTGTAGCTGTATCAGTCCTGCTTTATTGCTGAAAACAAAGCCTGAAATGTATATAACAATGTGTTCAGTAAAGTATTAAAAACCACATATTTCCTTAGGTTTATAATTTCATATTTAAAAGCCTACCTAATTTTTAGAGTATATGAGAAATGCGGAAGTGGGAAAGGAAATTACAGATCATTCTTTCTAGGAACTATGTAGGAAAGGATGGACCATTGACGGAGTAGATGTCACTATTGGAGTGTCGAATTATTGCTGTAAAGGAGCTCACTGACAACAAATTTGCAAGTTTTTTTTTATTGTTAGCTATTGAAATAATGACTTCATCTGCAGTGCCAGTGTGTGTGTAACTTGTCAATGGCTGTGATGGATTACATCTATGAGTAATCTATTTTCTTTTGGGCTTTGTCTTAGTCCTTTTGTACTGTTACAAGAAAACATATGAAACTAGATAATTTATATAAAAAACACACAAATTTATATTCCGCAGTTTTAGAGGCTGGGAAGTCCAAGATTAAGATGCCACATTGGTGTCTGATGAGGGTTGCTCAAGGCTTCCAAGATGGCTCCTTATTGCTGTGTCCTCATATAGCAGAGGAGCAAAACATAAAAAGGCCTGAGCTAGTTCTGTCCAGCCTTTTTATAAGTCTTTCATTGTTCATGAGGACAAAAGCTTCATGGCTATTAATCAGTTCTCAGAAAGCCTCACCTCTTAATACTACCACAATGGGGATTAAGTTTAAGCCAAGTTCATTTTGAGGGGACATTCAGACCAAAGAAATTTACAGCTAAATTGTCTCATTGTTAAAGATAACTTGCTGCTGTTTGCAACACATAGGTGTCAAATGTATATTCCTCAGCATGGACCCACCACCTCATTCACAAGGTACAAGTTGGCACATAGATATGGGATCGGCACTAAACTCTAGGGCTATCCTTAAGGGACAAGTCACACACAGATATTACTGAAATAACACAAGATAAAATAAACACTAAAACCAGCCTTAAATAGAAAGAGTTTGGAAAAAAATGAGTAATCTATTTTCTTTTGGGCTTAAGAAATAGAAAGAGTTTGAAAAAAAAAATGAGTAATCTATTTTCTTTTGGGTTTAAGCCTCTGGACCAGATATTATGGTACCAGGAAATAGCTCTCATCCATCTTCTATTAGCTATTTCCCACCTCTCACCTGCCCAGATACCTCCCAAAGGCCCTGTGTAGAGGTATGGCCCAGTTCGCCATTTACTTGGATTGGTTAATTACAGTGCACATTTGATGAAACTCAAGAACGTTTCTTTGTCTCAGCCCTGGGTCCAAAATCAGTCCTGGCCAGCCTAAAGAACTTCTACTGAGAGAAAAAAACTACCTGTGTATTATTTTGAAATGATTCTCCTTCGTAGTTTAGTGCCAGGCTAGATATTACAGATCATTTACCTGCTTCAAATATATACTTGGAGCTGTCTTCTATTTAAGTAGGGGGTGGATTTAAATAAAACCAAGGTGCCAGGGACAACAAAACAAAGGTTCCCTCAGATCCTAACAAGTGCTGAAGGTCAGTGGGCTTCACAGTCTGAAAACCAGCAAACCAGTGTACCCAGTGACAATGACTACAGCTGCATATGTGCAGCTTTGCTTGGTACAAAGTCTCTGGGATGAAACTAAGTTCTTCTTTCTCTATCCCTGTGTCCCAGGAAGAGGGCTGTTGGGTAGAGAGTAGTCTTGTTAGTCTAAAGGAAGAGTGTGGGGAGCCATTCTGACACGTGATTGGGTGACTCCCGTTAAGGGCCTGAGGCACTCTGGCTGTGTCGGAGTTATCCCGACCCTTTCCTGATGAGAGAGCCCATCCGTGTGGGGGTGTGCGTAACCACTGACCCTGGAGACCCAATCACTGACCCTGACCTTGGAGTACAGCCCCCCCTCAACCTTCATTGGATGGAATTCTCCCCTGAATCTCTTGTTTCCCCCAAATAAAAGGCTGATCCCCGGCGTGTTCGCTCTCTCTCTCTCCTGCTAGCCCAGAGTAATCCTCGCTGCCCTGCTGAGCGGCTGGAGGCAGGGAAACAGGGAGACCGAGCCGTCTCGGACCTAGCATTAAAATAAGGTACTGTCTGTGTGTTTTATTTTGATCTCTTCTAACTAACTGAATGCCAGAACCTCATTAATGAAACCACTGCGCAGGCCGCGTGGTAGAATTGGCGCCCAACGTGGGGCATTCTGAATTAGTTAGATTGAGTGGGAGCGCGCGCTAAAAAGAATAAGGAAGATAAAAAATAAAGAGAAAAATAAGGAAGAGGTGACATTTGGGTCACAAAAGTAATAAAGAGGATAAAGAAAATAAGAAATAAGAGAAAGGAAAAAGTGACATTTGAGTCACAAAAGTACCGGGAACTATTGAAGGAAAGAGACGTTAATTTACTTAAAATGGGAAATTCTACTTCTTCGGATAAGGAAATGTATCTAACTATTTTAGACAGTATAATTAATCAGAAAGGAAAACAGATAAAGAAAACTCAGTTATTGCAATTCTTAAAGATTGTAGGTGAATATTGTCCTTGGTTTTGTGACCAAGAGTCTCCAAATTTACTTACTTGGGAGAAATTAGGAAGAAAGTTACAGAGAGTTTGTCTTTCTACTGAAATACCTGGAGGCATAGAGAATATACAGAAAACTTGGACGGCCCTAGAAATTTGTCTCTTTGAATACATGGACCAGAGTCCGTGGCCACCAGAAGAGCTTCTGAGAGGTATTCAAAGAGCCATTAAGTCTATTCAAATGGAAAATCAGCCTGAGGCTAAATTAATTTCCTTTCCTTTGAGCCGTTTTAAAACAAAAGCGCTAGGAGCTAAAACAAAGGTTAGAAATGTGCAAGCTAGCCCGCAGACAGATTATACAGAACAGCATGATAAAGAAGAAGCATCTCTAATCTTGGAGAGCCCTCCAGAAGTGGTAACCAATCTTCCTGGAGAGGAAAATACAAAGGAAACTCCTAGCGGGGCTCAGGTTTCTTCTCAGCCACGTGAGTTAGAAACCCAAATTCCAAATGGCGATAGTACAGAGTCTGATAGCAGCTCGCAGTCTGAGGAAGAAGAATTAGACATAGAAACTCAGGACTTAGAGAGAAATTTTAATAGATTGCATTTAGCACCACCTGCCCAAGCCCTAAAAATTCAGCCGATACCTGCTAGAAGAACCAAATTTAACAGGTGTGCTGAATTAAAGATGACTTTTCTTACCCCAGTTCAGCAAGGTATTAAGAAGGCTCAAGAAATGGGGGAGGATACTACTGGTTTTCACCTCTTTCCAGTTTTTGAGCAAACTGATGAGCAAAATCAGAGAGTTAGAATTCATGCTGTAATTCCATTTAAAACTATCAAGGAATTAAAAAATGCATGTGAAACGTACGGCCCAAATTCGCCTTTTGTTCAGAGTCTGATAGAAAATATCTGCTCACAACCCCTTCCTCCTAGTGACTGGGTTTTTTTAGCCAGATCTTGTTTGAGCGGGGGAAATTACTTACTTTGGAAAACTTACTGGACTGATTTTTGTAATGAACAGGCAGAAAGAAACAGAAGACAGGGCATAGAAACGCCAGTAGCGATGTTTTTAGGGACTGAAGATTTTGCTGATTTAGAAAGACAGTTAAATTATGATTTTGTAGTGTACAATCAAATAACTGATTGTGCAAAACGTGCCTGGAGGCAAATTGTCCCCAAGGACCAGTCCAATTTAGTTCTTACCAAAATCAGACAAGGTGCCAGTGAGACTTATTCAGATTTCGTAGCCCGACTATATCAGGCTGCAAACAGGTCCATCGGAGACCCAGGAGCTAGCGAATTTATTGTTAGACAATTGGCTTTTGAGAACGCAAACAAAATTTGCCAAGATGTTCTCCGCCCCCATCGTAAGAAAGGAACAATTTCTGAGTATATTCGCTTGTGTTCTGACTTAGATTCCACTCAGTTGCAAACGGTAGCCTTAGCAACAGTATTAAAGGAAACTTTGGGGCCACAAAATTCAGTTCAGAAGTCCCACAGCAAGTGTTACGTTTGCGGAAAACCCGGTCATTTCGCCTACGAATGTCGCCAACGCAAATTTAGGTTTAGGGCTCCATCTACTGGCGATAATAGATATTGCAGGACTCGGCGCCACATGGTTGATTCGGGTGGCGCGGATGAGCCCGCCTTCTCGCCACAAGTATTTCCTCCTAGCGAGGGGACAAAAAACTTCCGTTCGGCCCCTCCCCGGGCCCAGAAACAATATGGGGAGACGTCGCACAGTGTGACGTCACTAGCGGCGCCAACCAGGACAGTCCGCAATTTTTACCGGAGCAAAGACATGGATCACAGACAGTTTTCTTAGGACCTTCAGAGACAGTTGAATTAGATCCTGAAACGGGACCAACACAAATCCCTACTGGGATTTTCGGGCCGCTTCCTGAAAATACTGTAGGTTTAATTTTGGGGCGTAATAATTTAAAGGGAGCTATTGAAGTAATACCTGGTGTGATAGATTCAGAATTTAGAGGACAATTATATGTTACTGTAAGATCCAATTATGCCCTAAGACTCACCCCAAAGGATATTTTTGCTCAATTAATATTATTGCCTTGTGTCTCAGAAAGGCACCTGCCGGCAGATTCAGTTTCTAAACCGCCGGACAGAGTATATTGGTCCCAGTTAGTGCGACAAGAACGCCCTTTATTAAAACTTAGAATTAATAATAAAAATTTCCTAGGAATAATTGACACAGGGGCTGATAGTTCAATATTGTCCAGCCGATTTTGGCCCAGGACATGGCCTCTACATACAGCCTCAGCTAATCTAGAAGGAATAGGAAAAATTTCACAGCCTGCTCAAAGTGCCAACTATCTCCGTTGGGAAGATTCTGATGGGAACAGTGGAATATTTAAGCCTTATGTGTTAGAGTCTTTACCAGCTAATCTATGGGGAAGAAATATACTAGCCAAAATGGGACTGCTACTAGTCACCCCAAATTCTATAAGGTCAGTTGAAGAAATTAATCAAAGGTATTTTCCTGGAGATGATAGGGAAAACTTTCAGGAAGAATATCTGTTTACAAGCCAGTCTCCACGACAAGGATTAGTAAATACTTCAGGACAAAATTTTTATTAGGGGCACTGAGTACTTCCCCGATCCTTAAAACAGCTGAAAAAATTACGTGGCTCACAGAAGAGCCTATTTGGATTTCTCAGTGGCCCATCTCAGGGGAAAAGCTTAAAATAATTCATAGATTAGTTGAGGAACAACTTCAAGCTGGTCATATTGAACCAACACTTAGCCCTTGGAATACACCTATTTTTGTTATTAAGAAAAAGTCAGGAAATTGGAGGTTATTACAGGATTTAAGGGCAATAAACCAGGCAATTCGGCCTATGGGATCATTACAGCCAGGACTTCCCTCCCCCACAGCCATTCCTTTAGATTACAGCTTGATGGTAATAGATTTAAAAGACTGTTTTTTCTCTATAAGGTTACATCCTGAAGATTGTGAAAAATTTGCTTTCACTGTCCCAGCAGTTAATTTTAAGGAACCTGTTAAAAGATACTGCTGGAAAGTCCTTCCTCAGGGAATGCGTAATAGCCCTACCCTGTGTCAAAAATATGTTGATCAGGCAATAGATCCCATTAGAAATAGCTTCCCTGATGCATACATTATTCATTTTATGGATGATATATTATTGGCCCATGCTAATTCAGAAGTACTTTCAGAAATTTTTACTCAGTTAGAGACCTCACTTACAACATTGGGTTTAAGTATAGCTCCTCAAAAAATTCAAAAGGTATCTCCTTTTCAATATCTAGGTCAGATAATTCAAGGGAGTACAATCCGTCCTCAAAATCTTCAGATAAGAGTTAAGGAGTTACGTACCCTTAATGATTTTCAAAAACTATTAGGAGATATTAACTGGCTAAGACCATCCTTAAAGTTAACTACTTCTGAGTTAAGTCCTTTATTTCAGATATTACAAGGAAATCCTTCTCCAACCTCTCCACGTCAACTAACTTTGGAGGCCAAAGCAGCCTTAAGGAAAGTGGAAATTGCAATTAAAAATGCACAGCTTACTAGAATAGATCCTAAAGAAATAATATATTTATTAATATTTCCAACTGAACATACCCCAACAGGAGCCATATGGCAAAAATTAGGAGTTATTGAATGGATTTACTTATCTCATTCCCCTCAAAAGACATTAACACTTTTTCATGATTCTACAGCTCAATTAGTGATTAAGGGTAGAACTAGGATTTTACAATTAATTGGATCTGAGCCTGATATCATAATTATTCCATTTTCTGTTCAACAGACTAATTGGCTTTTTCAAACTTCTAGTTCATGGCAGATAGCTTTTGCAGATTTCCCTGGCCAGATAGATAGCCATTATCCTCGTGATAAGATTGTACAATTTGCATCATTAACATCACTTATTTTTCCAAAGATTGTACTTTCCCATCCAATAGAGGGAGCTTTATCGGTGTTCACAGATGGTTCCAGCTCTGGTAAGGCAGGTTTCTTCAGCCGTGTTCATACAGAGGTAATACAAACTTCTTATACTTCAGCTCAAAGGGCAGAACTTCAAGCCCTGATTTTGGCCTTAGATTATTTTTCAAATGAGCCTATTAATATCTATTCTGACAGCTTATATGCAGTCAGAATTACCAAAAATATTGAAACCTCAGTTATTGGGTTTACTTCATCACAGGAGTTATTTGAATTATTTCATAATTTACAAAAGACAGTGCTAATGAGGAAGTACCCATATTTTATTGGACATATCCGAGCACATTCTAGCCTCCCTGGACCTTTGGTTGCAGGTAATGATAATATTGATAAATTAGTAGCTTTTTGTCAACAGATGTCTTCATATGACTGTGCCCTAGCTTCCCATTCCTTGCATCATCAAAATGCTTCTAGCTTACGTAAAAAATTTAGTATTACCAGAGAACAGGCTCGTCAGATTGTAAGCCAATGCCCTAAGTGTGTTATTTACACTCCATCTCTGCCATCAGGGGTAAATCCCCGTGGTTTAAAACCAAATCAAATATGGCAAATGGATGTAACTCATATTCCTCAATTTGGTAAGCAATGTTATGTGCATGTCATAGTGGACACTTATTCTAGATTTATTTTTGCCACAGCACGTACTAAGGAAAATACTCAACATGTAATTTCTCATTGCTTAGCAGCTTTTTCTGTTTTAGGGTGTCCTATGCAGATTAAAACAGATAATGCTCCAGCTTATGTAAGCTCTGCTTTTCAACAATTTTGCCAAGAGTTTCAAATTAATCATAAAACAGGAATTCCTTATAACCCCCAAGGTCAAGCCATTGTAGAACGAGCTCATTTATCTATTAAACTTCAATTACAAAAATTAAAAAGGGGGAATAAGATAATGACTCCCCAAAATAGCCTTAATCATGCCTTATTTGTTTTAAATTTTTTAAACTGTGACACAGAAGGTCACACTGCTGCTGAGAGGCAAATGTCTCCCTCGGTGACAGGCCCTTTAGGCAGAGTTCTGTGGAAAGATTTACAGACTGGTCAGTGGAAGGGCCCAGATCCGGTAATATCATGGGGCCGAGGGCATGCTTGTGTTTTTCCAGAAGGTGCTTTCCGTCCCATCTGGGTGCCTGAACGTGCCATCAGACATGGAGGAGATAGAACCCAGACTCAAGCGACTGAGGATAGACACGGAGGAGCCACAACCCAGAAGGAGGAGATATCGGAAAAAGATGAAGAAAGACCAGATTGAACCAGCCGAGAAGCTGATTTCATGGAAAGATGTGAAGAAATTGACAACCCAGGCTTCCCAAATACTTCGACGCCTAGGAAAGAACAGGACACCAGTCTTGATGGTAGCGACAGTAATTGCCCTACTGGGCTGTCAGGTAAAAGGGAATCAAATAGACACTTATTGGACTTATTTCCCAGATCCACCCCTGGTACACCCAGCTGTGTGGACTGGAGAATCTATTCCAGTATTTACTAATGACTCATTCATGATGGGAGGATTTACAGATACTCATATTACTCCCAATCATGTGACTAGATTTAATTATTCTGGCTACAGTGCCCAATTACCTTTATGTTGGTCACATGATAAACATGCTGGCTGTCTGAAAGTATCATTCGAAGAAAAGACAGCGATTGGTAAACCTAGACTGACAAATAATTCTATTTATGGAGACTTAAAACCTAATACTAGATCAATAATTAAGATGGGACTTTCCCATAACAAGCCAGTCATTTCTGCAAAACCTCCACCGGTACCCCACTGTCCAAATAGTTCTACAATTGAAATTGGCACCTTTCCTAAATGGATGGATTGTGTAAATACCTTTCCTGTACTACATAAGGTGTCTAAAACTAGTGGGTATATTTTAGATTGGTCTCCAAAAATTGATAAGAGACAATTACGAAGAAATTCTGCTATGACACCTGCAGGATTTGTTAGTAATATTTTGACTTATAGTGAAGGAGGCATTCAAAGAGATATTTGGCGTTTAATTGCTGCCTCAGAGTATTTACATTTTTCAGACAAACCTTTACCAAAATTTGTCGGCAAGAACTGTAAAGAGGGATCTTGCTATGGCCTAAGAGCCTGTGTCCAATCTCCTTATGTTTTAATTATTGGAAATGTAAAAGTTAGATGGATAGATGATAGATATTTTGTTACTTGTAATAAGTGCAATCTAACCAATTGTATTTCTAGGTATAATGGAGGAAAAGGAGTGCTGATACTTCATCAGCCCTCTTTTGTTTTATTACCTGCTAATATTTCAGAGCCATGGTATGCTGATGCTGGTTTACAAGTTTTACAGCAAATTCATGCCCAGCTAACAAGACCTAAACGTGCTATTGGAGTCATAATTGTTGGTGTCTTAGCACTGGTCTCATTTATTGCCTCAACCGTCTCTGCATCTCTGACATTGTCTCAAAATATTCAGCATGCAAAATTTCTTAATAATTTAGCTCAAAATACTTCCAAGGCTCTGCGTAATCAAGTAAATATTGATGAAAGGATTGAGACTAAGTTAAACGCCTTAGAGGCGACTGTTATTAACATTGGTAATGAACTTTCAGCCTTAAAATTTAAGGAAAGGCTTAAATGCCATGCTAATTATAAGTATGTATGTGTTACAGCTGCCAAGTACAATGCTTCTCTCTGGGATTGGGAGAAGGTTAAAAACCATTTATTAGGTATTTGGCAAAATAGTAATAATAGCTTGGATATTCTGGAACTTCATCACCATATCCAAGACATTCAAAATAATAGAGCTGATTTTTCAGATCCTTCTTCTTTGGCTAACCAAATATTGAAGGAGTTAAATGGATTCAACCCTGGAAATATTCTTAAACACTCCGCTTGGTACATTATTGGATTATTCTCTTTGCTGTTAATTCTCTTTTGTATTGTAACTATAGGATGGCGAGTCCTCCAATCAAGAATCCGGGGACTCCAGAGAGTGAACCGCCGCCTCATTGTTAAGAATAAAAAGGGGGAATATGTGGGGAGCCATTCTGACACGTGATTGGGTGACTCCCGTTAAGGGCCTGAGGCACTCTGGCTGTGTCGGAGTTATCCCGACCCTTTCCTGATGAGAGAGCCCATCCGTGTGGGGGTGTGCGTAACCACTGACCCTGGAGACCCAATCACTGACCCTGACCTTGGAGTACAGCCCCCCCTCAACCTTCATTGGATGGAATTCTCCCCTGAATCTCTTGTTTCCCCCAAATAAAAGGCTGATCCCCGGCGTGTTCGCTCTCTCTCTCTCCTGCTAGCCCAGAGTAATCCTCGCTGCCCTGCTGAGCGGCTGGAGGCAGGGAAACAGGGAGACCGAGCCGTCTCGGACCTAGCATTAAAATAAGGTACTGTCTGTGTGTTTTATTTTGATCTCTTCTAACTAACTGAATGCCAGAACCTCATTAATGAAACCACTGCGCAGGCCGCGTGGTAGAGAAGAGCTCGCTTTCTCTAAATTCCTCACAATGTCCTCAATTCCCACAATGGCTCTGATGCAGTCCTACCACAGCCATTAGAGTTTAGTGATTGATTCCAGTATTATCATACCCTCTCTCCAAGCACACAGATCTTTTCTGTTTTTCTCAGGGATCTCTTACCCAAAACCCAAAACTGTTTCCACACTAAGCCCATCAATGTGCGATAGCTGCACCTTAGTGATTTTGTGAGCCTACCTTGAAAATATTTTGTCCTAACATAATTAGAATATGTGCAACAGGGGGGGAGAAACAACACTTGTCTTAATTTATAATCAATAAAGTTAGCTCAAATCCCTTTCCCTCCCACTATTCAGGCATATTTGAACAAATTTCTAGTCTTTCTACATTTAGATTCCTATTCTACAAAATGGCAATGATTACAGTAGTGACTACATCAGAGATTATAGATGAATTAAAACAAGGCAAAGAGAATGAATACCATGTTGTAAATTGTAAAGTTTATACAAGTTGTCATTAATCTGCTACTGAAAAGTCCTCTATGCCCCACAACTCAACAAAACTGATTTTCCTGAGATCATGGTATCTAGAAACTAATGGAAATACCATAAATATTATACAATTCCACTCAATAAATTCACCTACAGGAATAACCTATAGTTATTGACTATTATTTTTTACTTAGCGCATTACCGTGTGTTTTATAGCACATATTATCTCTTTGATACTCACAATTATTCTTTGAGGTAGGTATTATTACTGCCATTTTGCAGATGTGAAAACTGAGCCATAGAGCAATAAAGTGGCTTGCCCAAGGCCACACAGCCAGTAATTGTAGAACTGCAATTCAGCCTGAGTCTTTCCAGTCCTCCAAGGTTCTTTCAACTACCTCACACATCTTCAAAGTATTCACTAGTCTGTTCCTTTATAGCAAGAATATGCCAGAGCAAATATAACTAATTGTCTCAAGCTGTAAAGAGGTAGGAAACTACTTTTCTAAACTGAACTTTATGCTTCTGTTTCTGGAACAGCTTTGATCCTCCACACCCCATAGTGGTCAAGATGAGATTTCTTGTTTGAACTTTAAATATCTTTATTTCTGTATAAATAAAGCAAGCTTTCCATAGTTAACATCTTAGGAACTATCAAAAGAAAGCTAAGGACTTACTTTCTCTGCCAAAATCATCACATACATTATTAAACTATAGAGCACCCATTTTGTGCAACAGTTCTGAAAGAAAATATCACTGATTCAACACTTCTTAAAATGTTGTTGCTGCTTATAAAACGAAGAAAAAGGATAACAGATGTATTTGACTATTTGAATATTGTAATCACACAATATGGGGACCTACGTCCTGGGAACAATGTGATACCCATTTGAGTTATTGATAAGGTTTGAATGAGGATTTAGTGCCTACGGATTGCTGATCCTGTCTCTCTAATTCATAGGACAATCAATACAAGACTGAATAATGCTAACATTTAGTTCTCTCTAGATTATTAAGGTTTCTGTTTGTGATTTTAAAACAATGCCTTGGCATGAGAACAAAACACCACTCTTGAACTCCCTAGGGCTAAAGAATTTTTAGTGTCTTGGTGCTTCTGATCTGACTTCACACTATCAACTTTTATGGGTCCAGATTACAACTCATCCTGACAAGTCAAGCAGTTATTTGAGCAGTGGCAAATTACGTAGACACAAGACAGTCCTGTTGTTCATGATTTTTGTTTTCCTCTTGAGTTCAGCAAAGAGCAAAAGCAGTAGAAGGCAGAAGTAGCACTCCTGCCTCAAAGCAAGGAGGAATTTGCAAAACTCAAAACCGAGGAAGACTTATGCACCTCTAAGTTATAGACAAAAGAAAAGAAATTGAAGATCACATTCTTCCTCTACCAAGCACTATGTCTCGCCCTGCACATAGAAGACCGGAATACCAAAAAATTGTAAGATCTTTTTATAAAGTAGCATTATTCTACTTCATAGAAGATGTTTTTTCTGAGCAATTCTTGATTTATTTTGAAAGGTGATGCTACAAGTAGAATTTTTCAGTTGAGCAAAGATTGGGTTTGGTGAAGCGTATCATAGATGACACCTCTGGGAATGGTTACAAAATATCTCTCACTGTAACAGAATAATCGATTCTTTATAGAGATTTTAGGGTCTTCTTTCCTGATTAATTACATCCATAAAAGTGTGGAATTTTCCTCTTGTCTCTGTGAGGAAATACAAAAAGATTAAGCAATTCTTTGTGTGTCATATTGCATGAAATAAGAAATTAAATGTATATAAAATAGTTAAATTTTATGTGTAAAATCAAATATGAGTAAGATCATCAAAAAAATCTAGGTGTTAAAAGATTACCTTTAATAATTTATTTCATAGTCTCAAATGTGTTTATATTTGCTCCATGTTATTATTCTTTCTATTTTAAATTCAGAGTTTTTTTTTAAACTTCATTTTGTACAGATTCAGTTAAGATAATATTCTTTTTTAATTCTCTCTCATAATAGCTTTAGCCATTTAGATGTTATAGATGTGAAAATCATGGTTACGTTTAAAACTATGTTAATTACTTCAGGAGAATAATGGGCATTTGATGTAATTAAGTAATTTCAGCCTTGGGTACTTTGGGTTGTAGTGAATAACTGGCACACCCCAATTGGAAATGCATACAGATGCCCCTTGTCCCTGGCACTCTGGATCTTGATATCTTTTACTATCAGGTTCTCAAATACCAAAGAATATTGTACATAGTTCATATTATGTGTATATGTGTGTGTGTGTTTACCAGTAAAATCTTTTTATCCTGATATAGCACAAACCTCTGAAAATAATTAAGTGTTCCATTTTTCACATATGAAAATTGTTGGTTGTTATGGTTTTAAAAACCATAAAAATAAATAAATTTATTTTGACATTTCTTTGGATCTGTGGTGTAGATTTGAGATCCAACTGCATATGTACTTTAAAGTACAGCCTTTGGTCTTGAAACAAGAGAGAGTGTGTGTAGTAGGGAGTTGCCATTTTCTTAGTCTGACCTTAATTATAAATGGGCACAATACTGAGGCTATGGCATGTAGGTGGGTTATAATATTTTCTCCTTTTCAAATTCTTTTGCTTTACGTCTAGTTGCAAGAAATACATTGTCATTCATGTGTTCTCTCTCTCTCTCTCTCTCTCTCTCTCTCTCTCTCTCTCTCTCTCTCTCCATTCTTCATCTTTGATATTTCTATGTTGTAGCATTGGTACATAGCCATATTTTGTTTTATTCTGTGGTTTCTTATATGCTAAGTAGATATAATTGCAGTCATTATTGTAATTTGTGATTAAGTTCATAGAAGATTTAAATAAGAGAATTAAAATTGAATACATGGTGACCCTTAGTGTTATGTTTAACAATATTTTTGTTCATATCACTTGCTTATATCCCTTATATGCTGGTAAAAGTATTAACATATTCACTATTTTCCTACACCTGAATTGTATATATTACTGTAATATCAGTAAATATATAACATAATATCAATTAATTATAGGTAACATATATCCTATGTAAATTTATGGTATTTTGGGGTTTTTTTGCATAAGTATGTCATATATTACAAATAATATTTAGATTCTATTTATTCAAATTTTATTTCGTGTTAATAAATATCCTACCTGACTGAAGAAACATGTTTGTCACAATATAAACCCATACATAAGAGTCTGATGGTATTGAACCAACTTTGGAAGCTTTTGATCAAATTATGTAATATTTACAAAAGTAATTTGTTGAATAAACAATCTTATTGGTTTCTTAAAGGCATTCCTGCCCATGCTTTAAAAAAAAAAAAATCACACAGAGGCCTTCTCTTCTCCCATATATTAGGTTATCCAAGATACTTGGACCTAATCTGGAATCTACATTTGACTTTTCACACAAATAAAAGATTATGTGCAAAATAGACTTATTTTCAGTAGTGACCCTCCTTCTTACCTCTATCTCCTACCCACCTCTACTCCAAATAGTATCCTCCATCTTTGTCTACCTCAGTGATAAATGCTGCGTCAGAATGGAGGCTTGGAGTCTGACAGGCCTTTCTGGCTCTCACAGTTGCAGGCTAATTGGGCAAGTCATTCGGTTCTTCTGAAGCCTCATTCTCTCCTCTGGAGAAATGGCAGCATTGGAATTAATTATCTCTAAGATACCCTTCCCTTTTTCGGGTAGTACTCAATATTAGAAGCGATTACCAATGGATTGATTGAACTTTATGTTTTCTGTTTCCCATATATTCAACATCTATGCTAAATGATATCTAAATTGGCTTTGGTTTTAGTTTTCACTTGTAATTCACTCTAAAAATGAGACATATTTTGGAAATCCCTAAAGAAAGCACAAGCACCCCCCCCCCAAACACACACACACACACACACCTTTTTTTTTTTTTTAAGAAAAAAGAAGAAAGAAAGAAAAAACTCACAAATTTGCTGCTCCAGCTGGGTTCACCCTGAATTTCTCGTTGGCAGATCTGCTGCTCATTAAAGATTGTGCAGACTCAGGAGAAATCTCACCCAATTATTTCTTCCAACTGAAAACAGGGTCAGTACAAATCAAAGTTCACTTTAGAATAATAGGAACTTGTATTAGAAATTAGTGATTAAAAATACTTTATCCATGAGATACATTGCAAGTTATATAATGTAAGCAAAGGCATAGAAAGATATTCTCATGTTAAGAAATTAATTTCACAGGTCTTTCCACAGCACCAGCTAAGTATCCAAATGTAAGTACAGTTTGTTCTAAAAATAAAAAGGGTTGCAATAATACAAAGATGGGAGAAAAATGAACAGATGATCTCTGAGGCTGAATCTAACACCAAGATTTTGTAAAGAAAGGGAAGTAGGTAGGAAGGGGAAAGAAAAGAAAAAAATACAGTAGTGTATTGTTGTAACTTTGCCTATAACATAAAACCATCCCCTTGCCTACAGAACAAAGATCTCTTTGTCCTCACCTATGGAGCTTTGGTTGCCCAACTTTGTAAGGATTATGAAAAAGATGAAGATGTGAACAAATACTTAGATAAAATGTAAGTAAGCATCTTTTATTCTTATAGAATGTTTGTTGTTTCTTAACATCACCTACATTTTTCCTGCCTCTGATGACTTGCACCATTTCACCAGCTCTTCTTCTGTGTCAATGAATCATATTGGAAAGCTGAGTGTAATTTCTTACACTTGCCATTTAGATTGATACCAGAAATTAATGGGAAGGAATTTTTTCTCCATGAATATCAAATATGGAATGTTTGTTGTTAGAAATTATTTCTTCATTAGCCACTGTTGTGGCAAGACTAAAGTTGCTCTTTTAATAATGTGATAAAGCATCCAATTTGATCTTTTCAGTAGTCTTTTTTTCTAACATTGACTCCTTACAATGTAAATATTTACTTGCAGAAGCATAGATCATCTAAGGAAGCATATGCAAAAATGTTATTATAATTGCCTAAAAAGAAGACTGGGTGATAAGGAATTATGGGTTGAAGGGAGAATTTCTTTTTCCTATATAACATTTCCATTGTTTGAATGTTTTTTGCCCTTACTATAATTTATTTTAAAATATATTTTAAATATAAAACACACTTCTTAATAAGCCCATTCTCTTTTGTTTTTATTAATAGAGATTCCTCATGCTCAAATTTCACCTTTTAATTTCCTCAGAATAATTATATGATCATCAGATTATTTCCAAACAATGAAATACCTGTCAACATCTTTTTAACCTCTTAATTGTGGGCTCTGAAAAAGGACTGGAAAATATGCACTGGTTAGAAGATTTACTTAGGCAGATTGAAGGGGAAATTAAGCCTAGCATTTTAGGGTTTTCTAAAAGGGCTTGTTGTATTTTCCATTGGAATACAGGGGGGAAAAAGAAGAAGAAGAAGAAGGGAAAGCTTGAAATTTTTTAAAAATTTTAACTCTTGTTCCTCCATATATATATTTTTTTCTCATTTTTTCTTTTTGGAAAATTCCTTTTCATTTTGGTATACAAGCCTGCCCCCTCCCCTCCCCATTTCCCCCCCCTCTAATTTTTAAAATTTGTTCTGTTTAGTTATATATGACAGTTGAATCTCTCTCTCGTTTCTTAATATTTCTTCTTAATTATTTGGAAGTGTTCAAAAAGCAGCAAACAGCCCAATTACCCGCAAATGGTCATTGCAGTTTCTTCCTCAGCTGAACTGTCTACAGCTGTGGGAGCTGCTAAAGCTGTCTTTGTGGTCACACTTCAACATCTGACATAGTAGCATTCCCAAAAGTTATCTATTTATTTGACTTACATTACATTTGCATTGTTTTGTGGAGTAGCTGAAGAAAATTAAGAAGCTGATTTAACTAAAAAATACGTTTGGTGAACTAATTGAGTGCACATTTTAACAAATGTGAATGGAATATTAATTAAAAAATAAATTTGGAGAGGCTGTAGGAAGGCTTTATGAAAAAAAAATCACACTTGAATTTCTTTAATAGCTTCTGGGAGTGTCTTATATTTTTAAATTGATTTATAAATATCTACTTTGTAGAGTCATATTCTTTGACCAAAGCAAGACATGCAGTATAATGCACGACTCATAACCTCTGGCTTCCCATCGCTGTTCCAGTGGCTAAGTCTATGGCTCTGCATGATGATAAATAGAAAATACTGGAAATATCTTTTAAAACGAGTTTAACTTTCTTTTAAAGTAAATGTTCTGTTCTTCAAGTATCTTTTCAGTGTGAACACATCCTGGTTAGAATTATAAACCATTTTTTCCTCAGAAGTCTCAAGTAAGCTAAATGGACTATTTCTATCCACTCATAAATATAAATAGAACATCTCACTAGATTTGGCGCTCACTCTGATGTCAAATCCATCTCCCCCAAGTCACCAATGATCTCATGCTTTTTTTTTAGATCCTCTGAAACAATCACTACCCTTAAAAACTGTAATGTCTTTAGTTTGTTGGGCCCTCTGCTGCTCTATCCAAATCATTTTACTTGTGTATGTACTTGTGGCTATGAAATTAAAGACTTTTTTCCCCATTGGTTCAACAAAAACAGCATCCCCTTTATTTTTCACCCTTAAGGTTCTATTTCTTCAACTGCATTGCAAGTTCTTATATGACAGAGACTGATTTTTTTTTTTTGGTGCCCTTTCAGAAATTTCACAGTTTCAAGGAGTGTGCTTAACCATCTTAGCCACATATTCAGTTGTGTTATCACATATCAATAAAGGCTTTCAGAATTGTACTTCAGGCACTGTCCAAACCACTTACTTGGGGTACCATTAACAGATAACAGCGCCTCCACCCCAAGCTCCATCATTCCAGCTTCTCTAGAAAGAGACACGAGCTTTCTTAATTGGCTATTCTCCTGGCTCACTCACTCACACATACAGTAAAATTCAGAGTCCCAACTGCTAAGACCTTCACTAGCAATGAAAAGTATTTTTCTGATCCTTGTTTTCCATCTGTCAGAGCCTGCCCTCCTAACTGTGCTAAGAGTGAGCACCCAGGGGCCACACCCATAGCAGACAAGAGGGCTAGACTCTCAGTCTATTTCTGTTGGTAGGTAACATTAGGCTACAGACACCAGCTTTCCTCAACTGCCACTGTCAAGTTTGCCAGTCTCACTCTAGTCAGGCTCCTATGCTTAGAGGAGACTAGTTAATATTTCCTGGATCTGTTGCTCTCTGCTTCTGTGGGACTGATACAAAGCCCACTGCCAAAGGCCATTTGATTCATTATATTTGGTTTATTTGTTATCCACGTGTGCAGACCACACTCCTTCCTTCATCCACAGGGGTTATGGCATTGGAACACGGCTGATTGAAGACTTTTTAGCTCGATCCTGTGTGAGAAGATGCCATAGTTATTCAGAAATTACGGACATAATTGCCCAGGTAAATGCATTTTTAGTTCTGTCATGTTTTGAGAATCTTTATGGGTTTTTTTTTTCTGAGTTTTCTGCTTGGATTGGACAGGTTCCATCTGTATACATTGCTAAGTGCCGAGAAAGGGGATTCTGATTGAAAAGCATTTTATTTCAGCACAAAGATAAAGCTATTGAGAACTGAAAGAGAAATGCTTCCAGGCATTTAAGCATCTATAGATTTTCCTGACTACAGGACGTGTGTGGAGTGTGTGTCTCAGACTGGAAAAAAAAAAAAAAAACGTTTTGAGACGGTAAAGAGAAGAATGTAACAGGGAACTTTGTTACGTGTATGACCACATCTAGTTTCCTTCTGTTGTCATTTTCAGCACATGGGAAGAGATAGTGTTTGGCAGTGTCAGAGAAAATTGCTGTAGTCATTTCCCAAGACAAAAATAAAACTTCCTGTAAATGTATATTTTCTAACCTCTTTCACAGCCTTGATGTATGGGAGACAACTTGGAATCATCCAATACTAGCTCAATTTAATTTTTTTTTAAAACCAGGGATTGATTGAGCTCAGGAGTTCTCAACCAAGGAGTCATATACCCAACACCTTACCCCCTTAAATTTGTTTTAAATTTTGAGACAGGGTCTTGCTAAGTTGCTTAGCTCTCACCAAATTGTTAAGGCTGGCTTTGAACTTGCAATCCTCTTGCCTCAGCCTCCCAAGCCACTGAGATTATGGAGTATGCTACGTGCCCAGCACTAACTTAACTTTCTTAGATATGACTATGAAATGCATCTGCAGCCAGCATTTCTTTAATCCACAGACCTGTGGTTAATGTTATTAATTTGTTGGAGACTCAGAAATTGTGCATGGATATGAAATATTTAGGAAGTCTTGATATGGTGCCCCAAGGTTCACACAATGTCAAATTAGCTCAAGTCTTATTTTTTTTTTCTTGACCCTTAGTATTTTTACATGTCACACTTCCCACAAATGGTTCTAATACTACCATATAGTGCTCTGTGGTTCTAAATGCAGTTACTTAATTTCTTTCATCCTAATAGTAGTTCTGTGAAATAGACAGAATAGGAGTTATTGTCCCCATTTTCCAGATAAGAAAACTGGGTCCCAGGAAGCATATGATGAAATTGAATGATATTGTATATGAAAAAATTGTACATTTGAGGCACAATCCAAATGAAAGATTTTTCTGTTTATTGATATTGTTACTTATTACTTCATGATTAGTGAATCATGTGACTGAAATTGGAATCCAGCTTTAGCACAGTGAATTTACTACATCATTAAGCAGATTTTTTTTAAAAGTTATTTTCCATATGTATTGGCAGAATATAAATAAACTCCTAAAACAGTGGTTTAGTTTTTCACTAAAATGATTTTATGGGCAATAACCAAGAATGCTAGCTAGCCATTTTAATGGGAAATAAATACAGTAGTTGAAATATAGACATGAAATGTCGGTGTTTGCTGTATTTCTGTTTTTCTAGTTAGTCCCTCTCTCTTGGCCTTTTGACTAGTAAGGCACCTTCTTTCTGTAATGATGATGGTCAGATTGCTTTGAGAATGACGCCCCTTTAATATTTGCCTAAATTCATCCCACTGGTTGATAATTTGAAAAATCATATAATGTGAAACATAAAACCTGATTCTTACATTTAAAGTTGTTTGCCAGGCTTTGGTATCTGAAAAAGAAAATAATTTCCAAGGCTGAAATAAGACTCCATTCTAAAATTATGCTAGCATAACCAGCCCAAGTTTTAATTTTTTTCCTCAGGATATGTTTATATATGTATATATTTTCCATTTAGTAGTATCTTATGTTTAAAATGAGATGATTAGAGATGAGTTTAAAAATCTGTTGAGTAAAGAACAATATCTGCTAGACATGGAGGCATATACAGCCTCATTCCTGAGAACCTGGAACTATTTTCTGTCATGCAATGGAAGATCAGAGCTCATCTGAAATATGCTCAATACTGTAAATGCTCTTACCAGGAGAATCTTGGCTGCTGGTCTAACTGAGCAGCAGTTAGAGTAGTGTGGTGATGGGGGAAGGTGCTGTAGTTCCCTCTTATGGTTTTTCTTGGCTCTGACTACAGAGGCCAAGTCAGTGAAAGGCTTCTGTGGACTCTAAAGGAATAATTCCATGTATCCATTTTAATCAGAGAAACGTTAAGAAAACTAGGCTTCTCTAGCGAGTGGGAATGAGGAGTTGAGTGGGGTGGGGAGAGTCAGTATAAGAAATAACTCTTTTAACCAGTATTATCTTTTTTTTCAAAATAGCTGCTAACAAATATCCCATAAAAGTTATTCCCAGAGGTAGCTAAGAAGATGAGAAGTCTCACATGGAACTTTCTTATTACCTGTGGTCCTCTACCAACAGACCCAATGTGCGGGAGACAACTTGGAATCATTCAATACTAGACCCTGTTCATCTCAGGAAAAGCACAAAGCTGAGAATCAAAGTAATTAAGCCAATAAGAAATATGATACCTGTTTATTTAGGGCCTTACCCAGGACTTGTTACTTGGTAATAATCAGTAGAAATTAGTTGGAGAAAAAGAAAAAAAGAAGGGCAAAAACAATAAGAGGAAGGAAAGATGATGAGAGGTAAAAGGAAGAGGTGGGAAGAAAGAATGAAATCTCTCTTTGGTTCAGGCCCCTTGGGAAGAGAGCTTTTGTTCAGCAGGGAGTGTTCCTTAGCTGCCCACCACACCTAAGGGATCCTTGAGTCCCTTTCATGAGGAACCATGCATTTTACCTAACAACGAAGTCTTCAGTGTGCAGAAATTAAATCCCATTCTGTGTACCAAAATAAAGGAAAAAAAAAAAAGGCTAAAGATGAGCCTAGTGAGAAGGAGAGAAAAAGGATTCCTATTTCAGCCAAAAAGAAAAAAAAAATTCCCACAGAGTGCCTCCTATTTTATAAAGCATATTCTGCCTTTAAAAAAAGTAAAGCAGTTTCTAAAGATATCTGACCTCCCAACAGTGGGCCTAATTTTCATCAGGTTAGAAGCGATTCTACTTGATATAAAACCAGAAACATGTGCATCTGCTTTCCAAATATCCTTTCCCTAAACTTTTTATGTCTTGCCAACCATTCTGACATCTTGCAAATTTTTGTCTGACATCTTCTGTTCTCAGTGAGCTGGGAAAATTCCCTTTGCACTCCCATGCAAGATTCTCTCTGGGCAGTAAAAAATTCCATTACCTTCACCCTTCTCGTGTGCATAGCAATTGTCGCGTACTCTTTGAAGGCCTAATTTTTTTCCCCCTTTTCATTTTCACTTCTCCAGAAAAATGTTCTTTTATATCTGATGATGATGTCACCCATTCCAGGAACATTTTGACAGAGATGAAGGTCAGACTTTAGTTATGTACTCACCCACTGGTGCTTTGCTTATAATTAGCAGCTTCCATTAAAAGATCTGGCCTTTGGCATCATTATCTCATTAATCCTTGTGAACTCTCCTCAGAGGAGGCAGGTAGCAAATGTAACTAAGTCAGTTTTATAGAGAAGTAGGTCAAAGTCAGAGGAAGCATAGTCACGTGTTGCCCTCACATTGTGGTAGAGTCAGGAGTAGAACCCAATGGCTGTGCCTTCTTTGTGGTTGCCTTGTTAGACCATACATTGTAGAGTACAGCACCTAATAGAGTACTGTAGAGTACTGAGCACCTAAATACCATATGCTCTCTCTTGGCTCTAGAGAAGAAAAGAGAGGAGAATACATTGGAATAGACTTGACAGATGAAGAAACCGATGTTCTGCCTAGGGAAGCAATTCCTCTGAGTCAGTTAGCGAGAGCCTGCAGGTAGGCCAGATCTTTGAACTTTCATTCCACTCTGCAACCCTCTGCCTTCTCACCAGGAGAACTATGTAACTTCAGATACTAATAACATTGCCTGCTCTCTTGTTTTTCTCACTTTGCCTTTTTCAAAAGGGATGTCTTTATCAGTAGGCATCCGGCAAAGTCTTTTAATGTTAGGCCTCAAATTTCATCATCCAGTGGTCTGAAAAGAAATTTCATGAAAGAGTCCAAACAGTTGATCAAAAAAAAAAAAAAAAAAAGAAAAAAAGAAAGAGAGAAAGAAAGAAAGAAAAGAAAAACTCTTTTGTAGGCCTTACAGGACTCATATTTTGCATATAAAAAGAGATGACAAGCTAACTCTAAATTCTACTTTGTAAAAAATTAAAATGGATCCTTAAAACGTGATTTTGTCAAATACTAGTTTGCATTTTTTGGTCGCATTCAAGTACACCTGAAAATATTAAATAAGACATAATAATAGCTCTCCATATCCATGGGTTCCACAAATCAAAAAAAAATTTTGAAAAAAATTGCACATGTGCTGAACATATAAAGAATTTTTTCTTGTCATTATTCCCTAAACAATACAGTATTATAATATTTATGTAGCATTTATATCATATAATGTATCAAGAGAAATCTAGATGTGATTTAAAGTATACAAGAGAACTGCACAGGTAATACGCATGTGCTATGCGGTTTAGTATAGGGAACTTGAGCATACACAGATCTTGGTACCCGAGGGAGGGGAGAGAAGGCAGGGGTTCCTAGAACCAATGTCTTGCAGGTACTGAAGGATGGCTATGATTTCTAAATGTTGTAGCAGTATTTAGCAACCTCATATTGAAAACCTTTCATAATGCAGAGGATTTATTCATGAAAGTTCACAATAATTCCTACCTATTCACCTATATTCACCTTACAAGAACCTTGTGAAGTTAAAAAAAACTATCATTAGCCCCATTTTATTGATAATAAAATTATTACTGATATCTCTATCAGTAATAATTATATATTACTGACAGTGTAATAGAGACTTACGATATTACCACAGATGCATAAGAAAAGCGCTCCCCAAGAATTTAATTCTTCTGATCTTATTTCAGTGCTTTTTTTTTTCACAAATTCATTGTTTCTTTAAAAATATACATTTGAAATTTGCCCTGAGCAAAATTTTGTAGTTTTTCCAAATGAAAATATGTAATTTGCGGTAGAATTATTATAGCTGATTTTAGTTGTAGTCATGAAAGTTAGAACTGTTACTTGCAGTCCTAGCTGTCTTTCGGTTTATTATAAGAAAAACTAGAAAACATAATTGTACCTGTCTCTGGTCTAAGAACTAAAAACACAAACACCTCTTTTGTTATACAAAAATACATTTCAGGATTTCCAAATACCTTTATGATAATTATTAGGGGAAATGAAATAGAGATAAGCTTCATCTTTTAAATCAGGATGATTATGCAGGCTAGCCTTGAAAAGAAATATTGTAATGTTACCTTTTAAAAGTTATTCAAGCACAAGGAGCTCTGATCCTCATCATGAAGTAATCACTAACCTAACCATCTCCAATGAAGTAGAGATTGAAGGAGCCACATTCTGCTTAGCTACAATCCCACCATGTGACCTTAAGCAAATTATTTAGCCTGTCCAAAAGTGCAGCTTCCCCCATTTGTCAGATAAGACCTTTTTTGGCTGTGGTTCTCCTAATTTTTAAATATTGATTTCCTTAGGTAAAGTCTGGACACTGAATTCTAATCACATAAGGCTGAGTGTGGTAGGTGTCACTTCCAAAGCCTCCCTCAGATTATCCATATCTTAGTTAACTGACAGTGTTTTTAACTGCATGGCCTTGCATGTATTGTTAATCAAAGTTGGGACAAATTTTTACTGTCTGGTCAATTTCAGTATTATGTTTACTCAGAAGGGTAATAGAGGGAATTTGCCATTTTTCAATGTGAACACCACAGCGTTGGTGGTGTGATACTAATATGAGACTTTAAAAAACTACTGTGGAAAAAGACTTATGAATCTGAAACCCAATACACTGCAGTTGTTAGAAATTCAGGAAAGTAAAAATGAGATCATTTCCTTTTATAGTATAAATTCAAATTTTACCTTAATTAAATAATGAGAGCAATGATATTTTTGGTGAGTGATATAAAATTCAATAAAATAATTTAAAGAAAATTTTCATAGGATATAATACAAATAAGGATGCCTAAAACAGGGAAGGAATAGTAGATGTGGTAAACATAAACTCTGGGCAAAAGATTTTAGAACATAATCCAGAGAGAAAGTTAAATGGCAGAGGATTTTTTTTTTTTTTTACTGGCTAAATCATTTATATTCTAATAAAGTAGTCAACATTGGTGTAGAATCTAAATAGAAGGAGTCCAGTAAATCATTCCAGTTACTTTTTAAAAATCCTTCCTTGATCTGAGTGCACAAGACTGCCATGGCTGAATCTGTAAGAAGAATCCAACCCTTCTGAAGATTCAGGTTACTTTAGAATAGGCACAGCTCCATGACAATAGAAGGTCAACCTCTACTCAGAATTGTGCTCATAAATACTAACTTAACACTCAATAGGAACATCCAAGTCTAATTAACTTTATTAAATATTTGTAGAGGTAAGGAAAACCAGTCGGGGTCCAGTCAGAGAACAAATACTACATATGCATTTCAACAAGGAATAATGAATATTAAAAAGTTTTAAACTATTTTGGGGGGATGTAGCTACTAGAAAGAAAATAAACATATTTTAGTCTTCTGACTCTGAGAGAGAAAGCATGAACAAGAAATGCATTTTGGAGGAAGTTCCTTTTCCCAAGGGCAGGGTTCACATCTGGTTGGAGAAGGTGAGATAGGAGTCCCTGGGATGATGGAGAAATCCACCAGGCTGATACTGGTGGGCAGGGAACAATGGGCCCAAACTAGCAAGTTAGAAACCCCTGCTGAGATCTAGGATGGCAGAGAGAGACCTATGGACTAGAATTAGCAAGTTAGAAAGGAAGGGATCATGCACTGCAGGTCACCAGGCCAGGAGCAAACCAAGAAAAGGCACCCTAGAGCCAGATGAGGAGCTCCTTCCCTTCTGCATTGACCCCATAGCACCTTCTATGGGCAAAGGAGAAATGTTTGCATGATCTAGCAGAAGCACCACAGTCAGCATGATGAAGAGTGGCTTTTGGGTTGAGAGGCCATCAGACAACCAGCACAGAATGCATGAGCCACTCTGGATTCTATGACCATTTTTATGGCAAATTTTTACTTCCATGGCCTTGTGTTTGACTCTGTCCCACCTGCTTGCCACACTGGAACTCTTCTGGCCTCTCAGTGCAATTCTAGTTGAATGGGGGAGGAGCAAAGGAAACCACATTCCACTCTTGCCAGGGTGGTGTCAACTTCCTACAACTGAAAAATAGACTAAAACATACAGTTTTCAGTTTACATCTTTTCTTCTGAAATAAGGACTTTCTATTAAAGTTATCAAATATAGCCATTGCTTTTCTTTTCTACAAAATTTTTAAGTCCTATAATCAAATCTATGTTCTCTCCTTCAATCACTCCCATGACTATGAATTCTATTGTCTTTATTACAATAGAATAGTGCCATGTTACGGTTTAGATTTGGAAATTCCCCCAAAATCTCATGCATGGAAAGTATATTCCCCAGTACAGCAAAGTCCAGAGGTGGAGAGCAGGTCACCTGGGATAAGGCCTTGAGGACTGCATCAATCCCTGCTCCCTTCTCTGTCTCTTTCTTCTCCGCTCTCTCCTCTCCCCTCTCCCCTCTCTTATCTTCCTCCACCTCCTTCTCCTCTTCTTCTTCCTTCTCTCTCTCTCCCTCTCCCTGTCCCTCTCCCTATCTTCTTCCATCCCTCTCCACCCCTCTGCTTTCCGACTGCCATGAGCTGAGGTTTTCTCCACCAAGCTCCTCTGCCATGATTTTTCTTCTTGGAGACAGCAGAACATGGACTGATTCCTCTGAAACCATGAGCCAAAATAAATCTATCCCTCACTAAGTTGTTCTTGTCAAGTATTTTGGTCACAGTGCCAAAAAGCTGATGAACACATGCTATTAAAATGATACGGTCAAACAACCCCAGAATATTGCTAAAAATTTTACTTTCTATCTGAAAGTCCAGGGGAGTGATATGCAAGGCACAGCAGCAGATTGACACTTCAGATACCACCTAGTGAAAGATGTAGTGGGAGCTCAAGGCTTGAAGCCCATATGAAAAACATACAATCTCATAGACTATAAGTCAACCAGATTCATTTTCTGAAACAACTATAGATCTTAGAGGATCAAAGTTGCTTTGCATGAGGCAGGAGTTGCAGTGTTGAGTTAAGCAAAATTGAGAGCCAACCTCAGAGAAATAAGGGAATTCATGATTAACCTTCCTTAAAACATTTCTATTAGAAGACTAGAGCAACATATGTCTAGGTGTTATTTAACATTTTAATCAGTCTGTGATATCCAATTTGATTGGTGATTTATCACCAATTTATTGGTGATTTGTCACAGATCTTCCAAGAATTTTCCATTGAACAGTTTCTTTTGTATATATTTCCATTAATCATCTAACTAGAGCAAAGGTGTCTCACAAAGAATAGAAATAGAGCAGAGCACAGTGGCCTATGACTGTTGTACCAGATACTCAGGAGGATCTCTTGAACACAAGGCCAGCTTGAGCAACATAGTAAGACCCTGTATCAAAAAAAAAAGTTTAAAAGAATGAAATAATAGTTTCCCTGAGTTATAAAACATATATTTTGTTTAATTTGATGCTTGGTTGTATTATTCAGTGAAGTTATTTCTCATTTCCAGACAATTTCATTTTCCTATCACACCTATAAGCTTATCAAAGGGAGGAATAGTTTCAAGTATTGCTAGGGTTAGCCACATGCTACACATTATAGACATTCATGAAATGTTTTAAAGTAAACTTAGAAAATATCTGAAGATCTTTACATACCTCTGTACACTATTTCTTCTCCCATTCTGCCCAGAAGAGGGCAGTAATCCACATCCTCTCTAATGAAAGATTCCTACCCTTTCCCCTTCTACCCCAATTGCCACCAAAAGCAGAAGAACCCTCTTATCTCAAGCAGTATTCACTACACTGATAATCCAGCACTCTAAATGTGGTTCACAATAACAAATCTGCAATAACAAGATTTGAACCACAAGAAGATCCTGGACAGAAAAATAGCTAATTCTCATTAAATAGGAGACAGTGAATTCATCTTGAAATTTTATTGAAATGTTTATTTTTTTTCTACCATCTATATGAGTATAGAAAGTTTCAGAAGAGGAACATTTTTTCCCCTCTACTCTGTGATTACAAAATGTAAACATTAACTAGGTAATTAAATCATTACATATTACATTTAACATTATTATGGAAAATGTTTGAAATCTATTCTAAAATTCACCATGGAGCCAAATCATATTAGAAAAACTCCCTTAGGTTGCCCGCTTTGGGGTATGTCAGGCCATGGGAGCTCATGGAGGGATATTCAGGGATACAGTAGTCAGGCCTCATGGAAGAAGACACACTGGAAAGTCCTTCAGTTTATCTTGTCACCTCAGCTGGCCTTTGTGGTTCCCTCCTTCAGTCCTCCACCATCTTGGTGACTCGTCTGTTCTCTGCTTCATTTGCTCATGTGCTACCTAGTATTCTTTCTATTCTTTTTTTTTTCTGTCTCAGTGCTTCTAACACTACACAGTTTTTTGCTTCTGCTCACTCTTTTCTCCAGGTATCATTGGTCTTCTGCTCAAATCAATCCCTAAAATGTGATTTCCTATGTGTATCTCATGTTCAAAGTCCTGAAAAGAGAGCTTCTAACCTGTCCCGTCCATCACCAGGCTCCATGGGGTAGAGTTTTCATGGTAGGTCATTTCCAGGCCCTTAGCCAAACTCTTGACTGACTGCCGGGCTCTCAAATGCCCACTGCCACCCAATAACTGTGGCCAGAATGGCAGAGTAAATGAGACACAGGACACAGTATCATAAGGAACCCCTCAGGGAGGAGATTTGGGTCTGAAAAACATGTTGAGATTTTTTAAAGGGGGCAAAAATCATTGACAAATACCTTGTTCTTCCTGTCTGGGAAATGGGTAAGAGTCATGTATGCACCCTACCTCACCTATCAACCCGCTGTTCACTGAATACACATTACTGAGGCTGGTGCTTGCTTTGCTTCCCTTTGTTCCAGAAGCTAGACTTTGAGGGAAATATTAGTGTGGCAGGTTCCGTTTCATATGCCTACTATAAGGTATCAAAGTAGAACACTCTTTGTTATGCATTTAGTAGATAATAATCAAGTAAGCAAACCTTTTAAAAAAATGCTTCCCCTAGGAAGCAGTCCAAGTGAAACCACATTGTTAGTTGAAAGTAAATATTTTAGGCCATTAGAAAGAGTGGGGCAGACATTTCTCAGAATAGTAAGCTCAAAAGGAGACTTTGGTAGAAGAGAAGTAAACAAATTGTCCTAAGAAAAATGATGTGCTATCATAGATAGTGTTAGGTTCTCTTCTGAGCTTATAAAGGAATTCGTCATAGAAGTTTGCTCTGGTCCTGTAATCCTGTGGGACTTTTTCTTTTGTTACTCTTTTCTTCTAATCTTTCCAGTCCTTTCTCTTGGCATTCTGTGGTTTTTCAAAGAATGTTACCACAGATGATCTGAATAAGAACAAGATAAAATGAATTTGAAGCAGTCCATTCAAGTCAGACATAAGCTTATCTTGGGTTATTTATTTCTTTAGAAAAGATTTTGTATTTTATTCTTCTGTGTATTACTTCCTCTCCTTTCTTTTTGATGGTTGTATTAGACTTTCTTAATTTCCTAAATAATGTGCATTTTAAAAACAAAATACTTTCCTTAAAAGTTGCCTTATTTCACAATTCTGACGCAAATCTTAATGTAATATGCCCGGTAAGATGCGCGCAGCACTTGATCTGTGCTGCCATTGGCATGCTATTCATGATATGGGAAGGCTTGTGTGTCTTCTGTTCTTTCTTTTATCAGGATGAAAATTTCAATTTCAATTTTAGAGCTGCCTCCCATTCATTCCTGGTTTACTCACAACACAGAAACATGCGCACACACACACACACACACACACACACACGCATAGCTCCTTCTCTAATACACAACTTATTTTAAGAGAAAGGCTAGGAAACTCAGCCAGAAGGGCATAAAACAGAGGGAAACCTGCAACCTCTTTCTTTCTGTGGAATTTCTGCCATTCTCTTTATTAACAGCTCACTGTCATGGAATACTGATGTCTGATGCTAATTCTCACAGAAGGTGGCTCATTCCTGCTGCTTTCATCTCATCAGGGCTGGGAGTACATCACTGAGGCTGCCCAGCTGTCAATTTCACCAGATGATAATGTGACTTCCACCTTTTAGGAGTGGAGAGGGTCTCTGTGCTTCCCTCACAACTGCAGAAGGCAGATACTAAAGCAAAACAACTTCACTCAGCTGAAAGCTACTCCATCTCAGGTCACTCAGTGTTCTATCCAGGACAGCCTGCCAAGAAACCCCTGGCAGTGCAGGGTGCCAAGGGCTGAAGGTGAAAGGCACCTCCCATTTATTTCACACAAAGTTGTCATTTTGTTGGTTATCAAGATCCCAAACCCTAATCTATTTGGATATCTCACCTCTATCTCATATTACCAATAATTTGTAAATAGGCTTCTGAGAATTTAGCTATTATTGTGTGTGCCTCCCAATCCCCCAGCCAAAAGATGAAGGTAGTAAACTGAGGTATTGGAATGGTACAGAGTCCTCAGGGTCTAGGTTAGATTGGAGACCCGGGCATTTCTTACTGTAAACAGAGCTGAAGGGGTGGAGAAGAGTCAAGGGAACAGCTCAATTGTTAATACAGTCGGGATGATGTGGAGAATGCAGATTCTCAATCCACATGGTGGAAACTGGAGACCTGGCCAGAGAGCAATTCTCATCACAGGGACCCTGTGGGCAGGGGAAGACTGGGGCAAAAAGCAGCATTTGTGTTGAACTAGAATTGCTGCTTCCTCGAATCCTTCAACTGAAAAACTGGAAGCTCACCAGATAAAGCCTAAATACAAAATCTCTCTTTGCCATTTCTATTCTTCAAAGACTAACTCATAATGATAGAAGCCTGTTGAATTGTTTTCCTTTTTTCCACTTTTTCTAACATATATTAAAATAAGTGGGAGCCCTTGGTAAATAAGAGTCGAATTCCTTGGAAGTCACAGCCCAACACGACATAGCATTCCAGAGAAGGCTGGCATCATAGTTAGCTGAATGTCAGACCATTTTCCTACTTAGTAGCATTTTTTTTTTAAGCAGAGAAGAAGGGCGTGGAAGTAAATTGAAAGACAAGAAAAATTCTTTGTGGTAATAAAATTTTCAATATTTAAAAAATGGTAATATTAACAGCAAAAGCAACTCATAAAATAGAGAATTTTGACCATTTGGTCTAGAAATATGGCAGATGAGTTTATTAAATAGAAGAGAATTCTTAAACAAATGTAAACATTTAGGCTTGATTCTTCCCACTGAGTAGGCAAGAACTGCCTTATGTAAACCCTCACATACTTGATCTCTTTTTCTCTGAATCTCAGGGAGGGGTAAAAGAGGGAAAATGTGGGCAATTTTCTTTGGTGGAAAAGCATGTATATTCAGCCACGAGGTCTATGGATTTTGCAGGCTGATTGGATTGAACTCAGCAAACCACATTTTCTCCTCATTCCAATATGATGACAAGGCACTTTGGGAAAACTACCCTTACTTTAACTATGACTATATTGGATTAAAGTACTTTCCCTTTAGTCACAGACAGTATTTCTTTAGGCTTAACTCTCAGCAAATTCTGCAAGTTCCTAAACTAACTTAGTGCTGCCTCTCCCATTGCTTAAGAATGCCCATCTTTCCCTTCTGTTTATGATCAGGACTTAGACAGGAAGTCTAGCTTGACCCAAGGATCCTGTGTCCTTGGCATTGTTACCAGAGATGCTCCAGGGAGAATTTTTTTCTCCAATATTAACTTTAATGGTTTCATATTGCCCACATTTAAACTAAATGTATGGGCTACCTATATTTGTGCTGAGTCCCTCTGCTGGGCCCTAGAGACCAGACCAAAATGGACTTAAGCTGAAGTCTCATGTCACTAACCTACACTAAGTTGTTATCAGACATTCCAAGGAATCAAGAGAGAGAAGATAGGATGGCCGTATCTCCAAAGAGGCCCATCTTAGCCAGCCCCATCAGGAAGCCCCCTCTGCTTTTACCATTACATAGAAAGTAACCTGATATTTACCAATATGGTTTTCTCCCCCTCTTTTTTCTTGGTCTTTATTGTTCTTATTAAAGTACTTAATGACTTCTTTGTGGTCAAGTGATATCTAGACTGTTCCAGGATTTGAGCTCCTGGAGAGCCATGCCTATCTGTCTGTCTGCCTTCTTTTTTATTTTATCTTTTAATTAAAATTGATGCATTATAATTATACATAATAGTGGAATTCATTGTTACATACAACAGGAGAGAATTTTTGAATTTTCTATCTCAGCATATGAAAATTAGGCTGTCCTAATTTTACATCAGAAATTCTTGGTTTTATTTTTATTGCTTAGTTCCTTTGGATGAAATGCATGAGATAATGATGTAAAATCGTACGGAAAGAAAGACTTTGCCTCTATCAAATTAGGTTATTTGTTTGTTTGTTCATTCATTTGTTTTGTGCTGGGCCTGAGAATAAGATTAACATAAGTCAGATCAATAGAAAAAAGTCATATGATTTATTTAACACAAATCTTACATAGCCTGGAAATCTTCTAAGGAAAAGGGAGACCCAAAGGATTGAACTATTGTACACTGAATTGGACAGATATGATGTTGCAAAAAAAAAAGTCTCAATTATCTGGGGAGTCTAGAAGAATTATTTCAATACATTCTGTACAGAATTCTTCAGCCTCTCAACTTCCTGTCCTTTATGATAAGCATACTTTCCTTCTACGCTTGCCTGGCATGCGTGCGGCCCGGGTTCGATCCTCAGCACCACATACAAACAAAGATGTTGTGTCTGCCGAAAACTAAAAAATAAATATTAAAATTTAAAAAAAAAGAAACAGCATGAAGTTCAGAGAGATTGCCTTGCACATGCTGTTTTTCAAGTGCCTTGAACACAAAACAGTCAATATGCCAGCATGGAACATTTTGGTGTGGCATACTCCTAGCTCCTTCAAAACAAACCTAAGTGTGTGGATTGAAGGTAGCATTAGCTTTGGGGGTATTTCCTTGAGTTAACTACTTATGATGAAATTCCTTACTAGGAGATGAGAATCGTAGAACGAATATTCTGGGAAACAAAACCCCAAAGGCTAAAGCAGGCACTGTCTGAACCTAAGCACTAGAAGACACATCAGGAAGGTTAATTGAACTCTGGGCCCTTCCTGCTTGGTGTGAATTTTAGGCCATGTCAAAGTAAGATTTGGTCCAGACTTGCCCTGACGTCTCAGTGATACTTCAAGGCAATGGTTTATCAATTTCATATGCTCTGTAAAATCATATGGAGGTTTCCAAGGATGGTCAGGGCTTACTTTGGGGCAGTCAAATCAGAATCTCTGGGAATAAGAAATAGTACAGGAATTAGAGCTTTTTAAGTGCTCCTCAGGTATTTCTATGGGCATCCATGTTTAGAGCAAGAGTTTTCAAACTGTGTTCCGGGGGCCTTAGGGCATTGCTGTAAAAGTGAGGTAGCAGGTAAGGGCTGCCACTCTTCAAGATACTGCATCCAAATTCTTTGATTTACCTCTCATTTTATTTCCATTAAATGTTTCAAAATAAAATATAATGTCACTATAAAAAATAGTGGGAAACACTCCAAAGATATAATAAAGTTTTAAGAGTTTTAACCTTAGCCAAGCCCATCCACTAGAGGTTGAAAGAACTATCTTATCTTCTGGGGAAGAGAAAGGAAGAAAAGCTGTGTTTTCAACACATTGGTTCCAAAGAATATGGAAATTGATATAATACCAGTTCCTAACTGCATAGTTTTAAAACTGCTATACTTTATGCAGAGGGCCAGTGAAACTTACTCAAAGTTAGCCAACTGTTTAAGGAAAAACCCTGATGACTATTCCTTATGTTTCTTCCCATGACACAAATGTCAACAAAACCCCAGAGAGAAATAATCTTGTTCTGTTGAAACCATCAGCATTCATTATTATTGCAGAAGCACATTCTTTTATGTTAAAATATAGGAATAGAATGTTATTGCAAGGGAACTAGTCAACATTTCATAGGTTGTATGCTCTGACAAAGGATGCATACATTTTGAGGTACTAGTCTTAAATAGAGTCACTTGATATCACCTGAGTTATTACTTTACTGATTTCATCCTATTCTTTAAAATGATCCAGTAGATATGATTAGGGGAGTTCATTAATTCATTTTACCCCTTTTTGATCTCAGTTTCCATTATGATTTAAAAGTTGTAATGTTTTCTTCCTAGCATTTTCCTAAATTCAAGAAATTTGGAACTATAAAAAGATACTTGGTCAGACAGAAAGAAAGATGGACTCTAAAATACGTAAAAATCAAAGTTTAGAGAGTATTCTAAATCTTTTGTGAACTTTCCGCTACTAAAAATTCCTACTTTATAAATTATAATTTTTATATAAGGAAATAAAAATAAATAAATGGAAAGTTGACTTCATTGATATGGTAGAAGTATAATTTGAGCTTAGCTATTCCAAATATCCAGAAACCAAAGGTGACAGGCTGTTCAGGATGGAAGAGTCCAGGGCCCAAGAGAGAGGCCAGGAGACTTGGAGACAGACATCTATTCCCAGAACTTCACTAGGAAGCCAATGACTGGGAATTCATGTGTCACTTGACTGTAAAGCATAAGATGACAGAGTTGAAAGAAATTTTGAGATGTAGTTATTCAACATCCTTTATTTTAAAAATGAAAAAACATGTTCTTAAAGGTTAAATGAATACATAAGAATAACAGCAACACGAGGCAGCCTTTGTGTATTGAAAATCAGGCATCAGACAAACTTTGGGACCAGATTTACATTCTGTAATTTAATGATGGCTTCACTCCATTAGCCTTTTTGAACATTAATGTTATTTATAAAAATTGAAAATAGTAATAAATCCCTCAAAGTAACTATTAGGAAAATTCTCAAACACAAATATTTAAAAAATGCATTTTTTTTGTATTTCTCATCCAACTTCAAAAGTATCAATATTTGCTAATTTGTTTCATCTTTCAATTCCCTCCTTTTTTAAACTAGGGTATTTTAAGTAAAATTCTAAACACTATGGCAATTTATATATAAACATTTAATATGCAACTCTTATTAATAGGAACTTAACATTTAAAACATAAGCCAGCATGTCATTATAACCTATAACAAAATTAATAATTCTATAAAATCATTTAATACCCATATAATATTCATTCATATTTTCTAAAATATCACAAAATTATCACAGTTTTGTTTTTCATTATTTTTTTGTTATTTTTTATTATTTTTTTTTTGTTATTTTCACAGTTGGTTGTTTGAAATAGGACACAAATAAAGTCTACATATTGCATTTGGTTAAGTCTCTATATCTTATATATTCTTTTTAATGCCATCAATCTGTGGGGAAAAAAAAAATCACCTACTGTATTGGTTAGCTTTCTGTCACCATGACAAAATACTTGAGATAAACAACTTACAAGGAGGAAAGGTTCACTTTGGCTCATGGTTTCAATCAATGGTTGCTTGGCTTTGTCACTTTGGGCCTGGGCTGAAGCAGAATATCACGGAGAGAATATGTGGTGAAGCAAAGCTGCTCACCTCATGGCAGCAAAGAGATCAAGAAAGGGACTGGATTTTCAATATCCCCTTCAATGGCACTCCCCCCAATGATCTAACTTTTTCCCACTAGGCCTCCACCTCTCAATAGTGTCACAGGCTGGTGATCAGGTCTTCAGCACATGGGCCTTTGGGGTACATTTCAAATTCAAACTATAGCACCTGTAAAATAGCATGTTCTATGTCTAGATCTATCTGGTCTTCCTGAGGGTATTAACTACCTTTCTTTCTGCTGCTCATATTTCCTGCAAGCTAATAGTTACGTCTAAAACCTAGATTAGCTTCAGGTTTAATTTTTTTGGAAACAATATTCGGCAGGTGGTGCTGTGTACTCTAGTCTTGCATCACAAGGCACATAATACCTGGTTGCCATGTTTAGGGATGCTAATATAGATGAGTGTCTTCAAGTTGCACAAGGCCTCACCCCTTCTTGCTTTTATCTCATTGTTAAGAATTTATTTTGTTATCTAGATCCATTATGTTATTAGGTGTTACAAAATGTTACTTTTCTAATTCTGAAAATCTCTATAAACAATAAAAGGACCAGCAGTGTTGTTGCATAAAGTTGATACACAAAAAACAAGAGCTTTTCAGTGTACTGAGCACTTAGAAGATATGATGGAAAAAAGAAATTATTTACAATAGCAATGAAGAATACCAGTAAAGAATGCTTACAAGAAAAATGCAAAACTTATGTATGATAAACATTAAAATATTCCTAAAAGACAAAAAGTATCCTTGAAGAAACCAAAAAGCACCTCAATTTCTTGGACAGGTTGATATAGCATAACAAAGATGTCTGATTCAGTAGACCTGGGGAAGAGCCCAAATTCTAAATTTCTTCTAGCCTTCCCTTCCCAGAATGGCCTGCTCTGTGCACTAGAGTCATCATCCTCATGATGTGGTCACTGAACCAACAGCAGCAGCATCACCTGAGAACTTGCTAAAAAGGCAAATTCTTTTGCTTCACTACAAATCTACTGAATCAGACATTTTGGAGGTGGAGTTCAGCAATCTGCATTTTAATAAGTCCTCCAGATGATGTTGATATGTGCTAAGTTTAAGAACAACTCTTCTACTCTTGCAGACAATCAGCTAAGATCTTGTTAAACTATGAACTTGATCCAGCAGGTCTGGGATTTTGCATTTCTAGCAAGATCATTCAGGTTGATGCTGCTGATGCTGATGGTCTGAAGACAACATTCTGAGGTACAACACTTAGAGACCAATCTGTTTCCAGGTTACTCAAGGCCAACCTATCCTCTCATCTCCTCCACTCCTATTTTTGTCCCTGATATTAATGACAAATAATAACTTAATGGGTTACCCCTCCCAATAATATGTTTACTTTAAATGGAATTTAACCCACAGCAGTGTTCCTTTCAAACAGAATTTATCCAGAAATAATTAAAAGTGCATCTCAGGCTTTGGTGGAGCTATTTTGGAGAGGTACCTATTCAGCATTTACTAATCATGCCATACTGCTAAATACTGCTAAATGGAACCTAAAGGAGAAGAAAATCTTAAGGGAAAGTCTATGCATAGAGAAAATCTTTGTATAAATCTGTTTATAAATATAATTTGCCTCTATTTTCTTTTTATAAATTCTGATTTTTATTTGTTTGTGTCTGGTTTATCTAAGTTGCTTCATATTGCCCCCAAATTTGGTTTCTTAACATAATGCATATTTATTAAAGTGCATGATTTTCTGGGGCAGAGGTTTGTAGAGAACATAGTGGAGACTGTTCTACAAAACCTGCAGCTTCAGTTGTGATAGCTGGGGAATGCTGGAATGGTTTGACTAGGGCCTTAGATCTGGAGCCTTTTGTTCCAGCTGTTGGTTAGACTCCCTGCTTCTTCTCCATGTCATTTATACTGGGGTTAGAATTTCCACTATGGTCTCTTCATTTGTATGCCTGACACCTAGGCTAGAATGACTGGAACAATGGGGGCTGTTAAGATCTCTATCTCATTTCTGTCTCTCTTTCTCTCTTTTTCCGTGTGACTAGCTTAGGCATCTTCACATTGACATGGTCTCCAGGTAATTGGACTCTTTCCTAGTGGCTGGAATTTACCAGATTATTGAGCACTGAAAGAGACCAAGAAATAAGCTTTAACACTTCTTACCAACCCATCTTTACTACTACCATAATGGTATTCTAAATTTTTTGTGAACTTTCCATTACTCAAAATTACTTCTTTATCAATTATAATTTTTATCTAAGGAAATAAAAATAAATAAATGGAAAGTTGACCTCACTTACATGGTAGAAGCATAGATTGAGCTTAGCTATTCCAAATATCTAGAAACTTAGGGTGAGGTGGTGGTTGGAAGAGGTAGGGCATAGTGGGAGGTCTTTAAGTTATTGGAGGCATGACCTGGAAGGAGATGGTGGGACCCCATCCCTTCTTCTTCCTCTCTTTTGTTTCCTGCTCATGAGGTAAGTGATTTTGCTCTGCCATATATTTGCCCATGTTGTGCTGCCTTGCCACAGGCCCAAAGCACAATTCATGGATAGGAACTTCTAAAACTATAGCCAAAATAAATTTTATCCTTTTATACATTGATTTATCTCAGGTATGTGTTATAACAATAGAAACTACTATTTCCTATCTACTAATTTCAACTACTAATAACACAAATTAGTAGTTGAAATCCCTGAAATATGCCATGTGAAAACAGGTAGAAACTCTATGCTACCTAGTGACTTCTGGAGTCTTAACCAGTTCTTATAGGAAATCAGTGGATCACCAGGCCTTGAAATATGATACTGTATTTAAAATTTTCATGTTAAATATATTCATTTCAGTGGTATACATGTTAAATGTATAACACTTCAAAGGTCCTGAGTAGAAAACCATATGTATATTTTCATTTTAAACATATATATATATTGGACACATATGTATTTTGCAATGTGTTACTTAAAGGTATAAGTACATTATATAGAATTATGTAATGATTTGTCTGTCAAGCCTTATTTTTAAAAAAATCTTTACTAAATGCCTTTTTTCTCATTTGCCATTGGATATGTTTATGATAATAGTATCTAAAATTACTAAGTTTATTAGTAAAGTCTGAATAAAATAGGAACTTCACAGGAAAAAAAAGGACTCATATATACCTGTACACAACTTATTCATGGAATAAATTAGGAAAAGTAGGTGCTATATATCAATGATTTCTTTCTTATACATATTCCTTTCAGAGTACTCTCTAATTCTTTTCTTTTATGTAATAGAACAATAATAGTAAGAGAGTACAAGGCACCCACATTTGTTGCTCTTTGGCTTCAAGAGAAATTAGAAGTTTTACAATGGAGTCAGCCTCAGCTTGAGGGCTCTTGTCCAGGATGTCTTTCATATGCTTCAGTTCTAGGCCTGAAGGAGACTGTCATAGCACACATCAGTGGGAACCTTCTGGTACACTCTCCATGTATTTAATAGCATGGTGCTTATCCCTCAGTCACTGAAGTGAACCCCTTTCTGGAGGGTCACCCCTGGGCCACTGGTGGCTCTTTGCCTAGAATTGTCTGGGGAATGCTACCGCCTGCCCTGGAACAATGCTTAGCCACAGCTGAAAATCCTGAGCCTATTTTGAGGTCAAGCCAAGGCTGGTGGCCCAGAATTCCCTATGGGATTATTTGGCTCGAGGCTTCACTTGAAACCTCCTTCTTTCTTGTGTCTCTCCTGCTAATAGGTGATTTAATAAATCACTTACACACGGCTTCTTCTGATAGGCACTGCTTCTAAAGAACCCAACTTAAGACAACAAACTGTCTGCACTTCTAAAAAGTCTCCCCTACCAAAACCAGTTTATCTCCCCATCTGTGGATACTGGTTCCTTCCGAACACCCAAGAACAGATAACAATTTGCTCTCTCCGTCTCCACCCGTTCCCTTCAAAGCTGTTCATAGGACAGATAAGTTTCCTTGGACTTATTTCCCCCCTGAGCAAATTACTGTTCTAAAGGAATTAGGACCGGGAATCAAGATGAGAACCTGACTCATCGTGGGGTGACTTGTTCCACAGTAGGAGGATGAGCTCCTCTGCTACTTATTAAGCTGCCGCTAAGAATACCCCAGGCTGCTGGCTTGTTACTAGTCAGTTTGGCTATTCTTGAACAGGGCAGCCATTGTCGTGAACAGGAGCTTTCTGACCTCAGAAAGCCTCTGGGTTGAGGATGACAGAAATATGTTCCAAGTTGACTCCTCAATCTTTAACGTCCTATAAGTAAGCTACTTCTGTACAACTGTGCTTCCACAAGAGACATCGACTAGTTCCACCTACCTTCTCCCAGCTCAGCAGACAAATCGAGAAGGGATATGGAGGAACATTTGTATTTGCTGAGTTTTATCTCTCTTCATTCCAAAACCTCTGCCATCTTTCATCCCTAATCTCTGTCCTGTCTCTCTCTCTCTCTCTCTCTCTCTCTCTCTCTATCACACCCCCCCACACACACACAAATTGCTACTGCACCTCCAAAATCCAAAGCATATTACATACAGAGGAAAAAAAAAAACTCATTTTTCCTTCTCCATTCTGACCATCAAGAGTATGGGTTTTGGGGCTAGGGTTGTGGCTTAGTGGTAGAGCACTTGCCTAGCATGTGTGAGGCACTGGGTTCGATCCTCAGCACCACATATAAATAAATAAAAAATAAAAATTCATCAACAATTAAAATTTTTTTTTCTCCCACACTGACCAATTTCCCAACACCAACTGCTTGTCTATAATTCAGTTCATTTCTGACACTAACCGGAGTTAAGTTCAGACCCCCCAACAGGTTAAGGGCTCATTCCCAGAGTAATTCTCCCCAACTCTAGATGCCAATCACAAGCAGTAGGCTCCCAATCTACCCACAGCTTTGGTCTGACATGGCTACAAATCCCTTTCTCAGGTTCATTTGCTTGCTAGTCATTGGCTTGCTAGAGTAACTATTTTTACAAAAAAGGATACAACTCAGGAATAGCCAGATAAAAGTGATGCACAGAGCAAGGTGTGGGTGGGAGGGGTAAGGAGCTTCCATCTCTCTGGGCATGCCTCCTCTAGTCTGCCAGCCAACCCAGAAGCTTTGTCCTTTAGGGGTGATTTATGAAGGCTTCATTATGTAAGCATGATTGATTAAATTAATGACTGTTGGTAATAAATTCATCCTTTCAGTCCCTCTTTACTTCCTAGAGGTGTAAGGTAGTTTCAATCCACTAATAATGGTTGGTTTTTCTGCCAATATCCACCCTCTACTCTGCACTTCAGCATGAGGTCCTCCAGGAGCCAAGAGTCATTTCATTACTATACAAGAAAACATATCGTGGAGAGCATAAGGGTTTTGGGAACTCTGTGCCAAAAAATGGGCCTGAAGACAAAATGCACATTTCTTATCATAAATCACAATATCATAGACATGTTCTGGGTCTTCCATTTGCAGGGTTCTTCCCTCAGTTAGTCAGGATGTTTCATGGTAATAAGGAGCTAATATCTAGCCTTCTCAAACTCAGTGATGTAGACAGCCAGTGACACAAGGGATGAGTCACAGTGCAAAATATGGTTCCTCTTCCTTAAGCTCAATTCCACTCAGAGAATTTACATACACACACATACACATACATACACATGCACACACTAACTATATATATTATATAGTAAAATGCAAATTTGAATTTTTTTTCTGATACCAGGGATTGAACCCAGAGGTGCTTTACCACTGAGGCATATCCCCAGCCCTTTTAAAATTTTTTTTTTATTTTTTAAATTTTGAGATAAGGTTTTAATAAATTGCTTAAGGCCTCTCTAACTTACTAAGGTTGACTTTGAACTTGTGATCTTTCTTCCTTAGCCTCCCTAGCTCTTGGGATTACAGGTGTGCGCCACCATAACTGGCTAAATTTGAATTGTTTCTAATGAATGTAAAAGTGCAAAACAATTTTATACCAGTACTACTTTGGACAGTGGCCCCAGACCTCTAGTCAGGGCCAATTTGTCCTGCTATGGTCTGAATTCTTGTATCACTCCAAAATTCATATGTCAAAATCCTAATCCCCATGGTGATGGCATTAGGAAGTGGGGCCTTTGGTAGGTAACTAGATCATGAGGGCAGAGTCTTCAGCCATGAGATTTGTGCCCTTATAAAAGCTGCTGGAGGGAGCACATTTGCCCTTTCCACTTGTGAGGGCACAGTGAGAAGTCAGCAGTCTGCAGACTGGAACAGGGCCCTCACCAGAACCTGACCATGATCCTGGCACTCTGATCTCAGAAATTCCAGCCTCTAGAACTGAAAGACATAAGTTTCCATTTTTCTAAAAGCCACCCAGTCTATGGCGTTTTATTACACTATTTCAAATGAACTAAGACATACTCACAGAATAGTAGACACCATGCCCAGGGCCCCACAATACTTGTAGAAGTACATGAAATTGTTTTTTTAAATTTTCTTTTGGGGGGTACCAGGGATTGAACTCAGGGGCTCTCGACCACTGAGCCACATATCCAATGCTATTTTGTATTTTGTTTAGAGACAGGGTCTCATTGAGTTGCTTAGTGCCTCACTTTTGGTGAGGCTGGCTTTGAACTCATGATCCTCCTGTCTCAGTCTTCCAAACCACTGGGATTATAGGTATGCACCCCCATGCCCAACATGAAAGTGTTTTTAATTTTAAAATCAGAAAGAAATAAAACAACTTTTAGGTTGAGCAAAGTGTTCTAATACATAATATTAATATTTTTGAGTATAGAAATTGGTCTGTAAAGGCAGAGAGTGCTTAGGGCCCCTGCTCCAAGAGCATACTTTCAGTACACAGTAAAAACTTGCGGAAAACTCTGACTTTTCAATTTCACATTCTTTCGATTAATCATTTTGGAGAACTGAAGTCTTTAAATTCTGAGGTAAAGAATTCCTAATGGTAGAATTTCATACATCTTGAACAGCAGTGGGATGGATTTATGGAACAGGGGCTCCTGCTGACCACACCACAGATCCCACTGTGTAAAGCAGTTTATACTGAAGAGTACTTTGCTTTGGCACAAGCCACCAATTCAGTCCCAGATACCATGACCAATATTTACAAAGAGTGGCAGATCCTCTTGCATGAATCTGTCTACTAAGTCATAAAATCTTAGAACTTAGAACAATGTTTGGTCCTAATAAACCCAGCCCACCACCAATGCAAAAGTGTGTGTCACCACTTAGCCCCAGTTTGAGCACATCCTGACACTGTCTTCATCTGAGTTTCAAAGCAGTTTCTCTTTGTGTCATTGTCTTGTAAAGAAGGTAGCTGTGAAAAAATGCAGAGACACAAGATGGTTGTGTATATAGCAGGAAGCTTTCTGAATGAACGTACCGCTGGGCATTTGGAGCCAGTGATGGTAGATGAGCTACAGAGTTTATGCGGTACCCACGAGGACCATTGTGGTCTCATCGTCCTGGGGGCAGGGTTCGAGACCATCATCCACCACCTTGTGGAGAGTGCTGTAATGTTGCTGGTTTTGGTGGAAAGAATGCAGCTCTGAAGCAGCTTCCCAGGCAGCAAAGGTGGGCAAGGGAAAGACACCTGGCCTCTTGTTTTCAAAAAAGCATTTCAGGTTCCTCTCACTCAGCTTGGTGGCATAGTCCACAAATGTATTTTCCAACTGCTCCTTCTCCTTTTCCGTATACGTCTTCCAAAAATTCAGCTGCAGATAGCTAACTTGAGATCGGCAGCGTGCATAACAAGTGGTGAGCAGAGAGAAGAAAGATGCTGAACAAATCAGGCACCATCCTAGAATCTTAGGAAGAAAAAAATATGGAGGAGATGTAAAAGTAAAATCCATTCTCAGGGAGCTGGGGTGGTGTACAGCTAAATTAACCAGGGGGAGCATATAGCTAAGTTGATAAGTCATTACCATACCTCATTTCAAATCATTCATCTTCATTTTAAACACTTTTTTAACAGTCAACATGAAGTTAGAGTTTACCTAATATCTGTTCTCCTACCCAACATTGTTGCCATACAAAGAAATAACCTGAAGGGTAGCAAATGGAAAAGAATAAAAAGTATGGTTTATCCCAGAATTGGATAAATCAAGAGCCCCCCAAATATTAGCTATTAGAATGAAAAATTCTATGCATCAGTAATTGTGATCATTTGAACAATGACCAGTTCATTAGTCAGGTGTCTTAAGCATTGATAAATGTGTGTTGTATACATGGTAGAGGCCAATTTTACCATGTGACATTGTTTGCAAAGAGCAGCAGACACTCTGGAAGAAAAGTCATTACTTACTGCCTGTGGTAAGAAGGACACTTTAAAGCCTCTCTAAGTGCCAAGAAAAAAATTGGGGTCATTCCAAATTTTGAGGATTATTCGTCTGAATTTTGGTAATTAGAAAAAACAAAATTCATATCCTCTTTGATAAGAAGGGTCCCACTATGTTTCTAGTTTTTAAAGCAAGTCTACATATCTCAATGTAAAGCCTAAATATTTTTGTTGTTCAAATTGTTTTCCACAATTGAAATTAATTTTATATTTAATTAACAACTAATAGATCTCTTTGAAATCATCTCAACATTTAATTCAAATGACCCTTAGTATCCCTCAACAGATGGGCTCATTTGAAAATAGAATAAAAATCTGCAAATGAACCCATTTAGAGCAAAACAGAACCACAATAGATTCCATATCAGTGGTTCCCAACCTCTCACTCTCAGATGAGGGATTACTGTAAAGGGTCTCAGCCTCTGCATGAACTGCACCTCTGCATTGGCTTATTTGGGTTTAAACCCTAGCATTCCCCTTGCTATGGATGTTCCCTGTGCCTTGGTTTCCTCAATTATAAAATGGGGGTTACCCATCTCAGAGGGTATTTGGGGGGATTCACTGAAAAGATGTTGGACACACAAGTGCATTAGGTATTATCACATGCTATTTTTCAAATGCATATACATTTATAGAAAAGTGTTACTGAACTGATTATATCTTTCTATACTTATGATTAATGAGGTAAAAAACCATCATGTGAAAGTCCTCATATTTTCTTCAGTCATTTGTGGACTTGTGGCTTCCTACTTCTTTCCTCTAACTTCCTCTTTCCTTACAACTTAGGCTTCTGAGCTAATTCTAGCTCAGAAACTGTATGATCAGCTTCAGATCCTCATCTTTCTTAGGCTTGACCTTAGCATTGACCTGCTCTCACCTGAGTTCTGAACACTGAATATTTTTGTCCTTCTCCTCAATTCACAGTATCCATATTTCCAACTACAGTGTGGTAAATGCTTCCACTCCAGCCCTTATTAGTGTCCTGTGTTACGTGAGTCTCCTTCCCCAGATCCTGGCAGTTTTCTCAAGAACTTGGAAACCTATGTGTTCTAGAAGCTTTGTGCTAGACTTTCCAACTACTGTCCAAGGCAGGTGATATTATCCCCCACTACGAGAAAACTGGTGCTCAGAGAAGTTGAAACACAAGTTCTATGTCACATAGCTCATGAGTGGGAGCATCAGGATTCAAACCCAAAGCCAGGTAACTCCAAGTCTTGATCCATTCCACTACTCCAGTTGACTGTCCTTAATAATAGAGTCATCCAGCTGGATTTCTTGTTGCTCTGCCCCACCCAGGGATGAATGTACTTTTCCCACTCCCACCCACATGCCCAATTATTGGTCTGAACTGTATGTTGCCTTTTGCCTATCTGAACCTCATGGTCAGCACCTGCTATTGCCACAACTCCCTGTGTCCACATCTCTGGGGCATCTTCCCATAGGAATCAGCCCCAGGTCTTTCTCATTCTGCTGAAAAGTCAACATGTCATTGTGCCCAGTCTCAGCTATGACAGGATGTGCATGATTTCCTTGTGCCTGTGTTTAGAGAAGAAAAGCTTACACAGTGATAAGTGTTTGGACCTGGCACTGACTGAACGGAGCCTGGTGCCTGAGGACATAAACCATAAATCATTCATTCTGCCATAACATTCGTAATTAATACCTTCCTTCAACAAAAGATGGAAGATATTTGGGAGCCTGACATGTTTTATCTAAGATGTACTTTATGTACTAAACAAAAGATTTTGTTTGAGGTATTTTTTTTTTGGCTTATCAGTTTATAAATAAAGTATGACTTTACTTCCAACCAGCTTTGGAAAATATGATTTTAAGAACAGAGTTTGCTGTTTGTGTTGTAAAGGCAAATCTTTGTCAAAAAAGCAAAATCATACTCTTTTCAGTACATTTATTCTGAAACAAACAGTATTCCTGCCAAATTGTAGACAGTAGACAAATCTTTTTGTCTACTGCTTATTTTGGTTTGGGGAATGCATTTCCTACTACTCACATTCTTTTCCTAAAGCCAGGGAAGGGCTGTACATCTGGATTTATGTTCATATACCTGGACAGATGGTAGCTACTTCCCTGCATCAATTAGGTGAAGCTACAATTTTCTTCCACTAAATAAAACAAAATTCCATATCTTAAGCTTCTAAAGAAATGCAAGAACTTTCTTAGCTGTATGACAAAAAGAGTAAAAGACATAATCTCCCTTGAGAATATGGTCAGTTTTCACTATTTAAGACTTCAGAGTCCTACATTGTATAGAAAATTCTTCTCAATCTCGACAATATCTTTACATGGAAATAGCAATCACCAGAACCACTCAAGTGAATCCCTACACTAATTATATTACATACAACTTTAAAAAGTAGTAGCTCATTTGGTTCAGCTGTATTTTAATAGATGGATAAGCTGTGCTTATGTTTCAAGAAAGCAGTTAGAGAATGAATATTTGATAGGAGATAGTAATTTTTAATTACCATTCAGCCATTAACACTCAGTTTGTGATTTGGTGTTATGCATTATTTACAAAGTCATCCCAGAGAGATTGCTTTAAAGTACTTAAGCATTTACATATACATAACCCAGAGGATATTTTCTTTTCGGAAATGGAAAAGATATAATCCAATCAGCAATTTTACTGAGCCATCCAACTTTTAAAAAGCTTTTCCTGAGATTGTCTTACTGCTGCATCATGTTCCAATTTCCATTTAGTTTCAAAATATTCTGGCAGAACTCAGACTCCACCCTGGCTGAAAGGAGGACAGAGAATACTTCAAGCTCATGCGGGGAGAAACAGGCGAGTTTGTTCTTACCTGAGACTGGGCTTGAAGGGACAGTTTCACTTCTTCATTCTCCATGGGTAGCATGCTAGTTTTGTCACAAGACACTTTGTAAAGTTCTTCCCAGCACTCCTTGGGCTTGCCCTGGCAAATCAGTCCCAGGAGTCTTGAACTTTTCGTCCCACTCATGGCACATTCATAAAAAGTTCCATTAAGCAAAGCCACAGAGAGCCACATCACTGGAGCCACCAATGAACTCAGAGTGATCTGGCCCAGGACATAGAAGAAGCGGTAGCTGTGACCCCTAGGGAAGATTTTCCTGGGGTTCACACAGCAACCTGTGAAGAGTTTCCATGCTTTGTTGTTCACAAAGAATCCTAGGATCAGTAACACCCAGGCAGGAGCAAAAAGGAAAACCAACCCATAGACCGTATTCTCAGAGCTGCAGGGGCACTTAAAAGCCACAAGTGAAAAGAGACGCTCGCCTCCCAAGGTCAGTAAAGCCATGAAGCTGTAGCCAATAGCAGTTTTCTGGTTAAGAAAGAATTTTAACATGCTCTGAAAAGCATCCATGTTGGAGCTACACAAAGAGGGAAAATGCTTTGCCCTTGCTATTGACTCCGCAGCTGTGGCAGTGGCCGAGGGTGGAGCTCTTTCTTCATTAGAAACAACAGTCCTCCTTCTCAGGCTGAATTCAGCCAGATAAGGAAACAATGTCATTCCCTAGGAATGCATATTTCCCAACAGTGTTCAGATAATGCCTCCTACTGGTGGATATGGGGCCATGGAAGGGCAGCCTAACCAGAGGGATTTAGAATATAATTCAAAGTGCACAAGCTTCCTTTTAATATTATTTCCATGTGGCTTAGATTGAAAATCAGAAGGAAGTTCTGGCTAAGATGTACAATAGTCTAGAAACTTTCCAACAGGATGAGTCAACACTAGCAGAAATGGGTTTCTGCCATTTGATGGGGAGCCAAATCCAATGTCCAAACACAGAATTTCACCATGGTCTGTCTGTCTGTCTGTCTCTCTCTCTCTTTCTTTCTTCCTTCTTTTTCTTTTTTTCCTCTTACTATATGGCTTAAGATTTGGAAGACAGGAATTCATTTTATGTCTTCTTAAAACTGCACAGTTTAGAGACTTGAGCCATATCTTAGGATATTTAACCTATATGGAAAAGCTTAGGGAGGGTTTGAGTTTTAAAGAAAAAAAAAAACAAAACAAGAAGGGTCTTCATCATTACTTCTTTTGGGGGGAGGGGGTATTTGTTATCGAAGTCAGGGACACTCAACCACTGAGCCACATCCCCAGTCCTATTTTATATTTTATTTGGAGACAGGGTCTCATTGAGTTGCTTGGTGCCTTGTTTTTGCTGAGGCTCTCTTTGAACTTCAATCCTCCTGCCTCAGCCTCCTGAGCTGCTAGGATTGCAGGCATGTGCCATTGAACCCAGCTGATCATCACTTCTTTCCTAAGTCATCATGGTAACCTCTAGATTAGTATCTCTATTTTTGACTTTATGCCCATCCCACCCATAACCCTACATACTGACATGAAAGAGATCCCTCTAAAACAGAAATCCAATGCTGCATATCCTTTTCACATCTTTAGGGATCCCACTGCCCACAGATTGAGAGATACAGACCTCCCTTGAAGCTCATCATGATACCTCATGCCAGGACATGTTCCTGCTACCCAGAGTATAATAGAGTGGCCCCTGTCCCCACCCCACCTCATTTGCCTGACAAAAACTCACTTATACTCCTATATTCCAGTTCTAAATATGGTATCAAACTTAGATCAGATGCTCATCCAATAATTTATTTTGAAAATGGCTATTGAACTCCCACTGTGTGCCAGGCAGTGTGCTAGACTGGCTGTGCTCAATAAGTACCTATTGAATGAATGAATAAACTTCTTAGTAGTTCAAATTAGAAATAATTTAAGAAAATAATTTCTATTTCCATCCTCTACACTGCTCTAGATTTAAAAATCAAATTAAGTGATTTGGAAAATTTAGCTTATATATTTAATATTTAAATTAATCAAGTCATTTGAAAAATGACAACACATCAAACTAATAAATTTCCATTAATAAACTTTAGAACCAAGGCCTATGTGTTTTGTGAAAAGAAATTGCCTTGGACTAGGAATCAAACAATTAAGTTATACTGAGGTCTTAGTGTATCGTTTTACTTCTCTCCAGTATACTCATTTGTGAAACTAGGGGTTTAAAAGAAATAGTCTCTAAAATTTCTTCCATTTTTATATTATAAAATTCTTCATGTGCTAGGAAACAGTTTTATTTATTTATTTATTTATTTATTTATTTATTTATTTTTATTAGTTATACATGACAGTACCATGATCTTGACATATCATATATTTGAATCAAATGGGGTATGATTTCTCATATTTCTGGATGTACAGGTTGCAGAATCACATTGGTTATACAGTAACATATAAACAACTTTTGAGAATAACTTTGTCACTCATTTATGTTTTTCTCATCCCACCACTATCCCTTTCTCCTTCTCAGAGACTTGTTATCTACAGTAATATAATTTCCTCTCCATCCCCAAATACACCCTTGGCTTTAATCTGCCCTCGGCAACTGTTGCTGACCATGACCTTCCTATTGTGACAGATATGTCCTAGATACCTTCTAATTCAGGATCCTATCATTTTCTATGATCAGTGTGCCAAATACCATGTAAATATGTTTACAATGAATAATATTTTAGTTTCTTACCCTCCTAGAGGATATACATATTTTTTAAAAACATTATTGAAAATAAGGCTATATTATTTTCACGAAAACTTGTCCCTTAGGATGTTCCATACAACAAAAGGATTTTACATTTTCACATGGCATAGAGTCAAAAAATTGCAAAACTAAGTTGAACCCAAATGTCCTATACTTAACCCTTGTGCTATAACACCTGTAATCAGGTATTTGGTTGTCCTCATACATATCTGTACTAGACCAGGTGGCAATAATTTATTTTTCTCTTTATTAGGTCGCTTTCAAGATGTACTTGGGAATTACGCCAAGTGTCACCTGTAACAATGCAAGCAGAAATGAGTTTTCCCTGATTCTAGACAAGAATCCTCTGGTGGAGTTTGTGGAAGAGCTCCCTGCTGGGCGATCTTCTTTGTGCTACTGCAATTTACTCTGTGGGGTTATCCGAGGTGCCCTGGAAATGGTAAAGCCCATACTTCATGTTGCCAGGTGTATTAGTTATCTAGTGCAGTGTAACAAATTGCCTCAAAATATAGCTATAGCAACTTAAAATAACACATGCTTATAATCTCACACAGTTTCTAAGCATCAGAAACCTGGAAGCAGCTAAGCTGGGGTTGTTGTGGCTCCAAATTCTTCACAGCTTAACACACATGCATTCAAGCTGTTGGCCAGGGCTACAGCCCCTGAAGACTTAGCTGAAACTGGAAATTCTATTCCCAAGCTCTCTCAGAGAGCCTCAGGGCCTTACTGGCCATTGGCTCTGGGCTTCCTGAAGGCACTTGTCACATTAGACATCTCTGTAGATCTAATCACAACATGGCAGCATGTACAGCCACCCACCACCCATGGTGCAACATGGGAGGATACCACCTGAGGGTATAAATACCAGGAGGTGGGGATCCTTGCAGGCCATTTTGGAGGCTGATTGCCACACCTGAATTTGAATTTTTCATTGGTTTAACTGAGACGCCTAGTAGCATCTATTAAGTGTCAGGCACTGAACATGCAAATAGGAACAAGATACCAATGCTGCCCTTAAATTTTTTTTCTGTACAGTAGAAAAGTTGTAAGTGCATAGAAGTGTGATAAAGGGCTATAGGAGGATATGGGGCAGGAGACACTTTCTGGACTTTTGAGTCATCTTTTGAAGAAAAAATTGGAGCCAAGTGAAGCTTCTGGGTAAGGAGAGCAGGGGAAATAATATTCCAGGCAAAGAATCAAAATGTGCAGAGGCTCAGGAGATTGTTTCTTTCAAAGAACAAGGAGTTATCTCAGTATGACTGATATGAAGAGTCAGACAGGGATTGTCATAAGAAACCTAATAAAAGAAAGGAATTCAAACCTTTATGTGGAAAGTATCAGACAGCCAGCATAGGTTTACAAACAAGGAAAAGATACTTTGAAATTTTTGTTTTAGGAATTTCATTACCTTGTCAACCACAGAGCATGCACAAGAGGGAATACTGGGGGGGGGGGCGGAGATGAACAGGAAGCGGATGATGGTACCATTAAGTAAACCTGGAGAAAGCCTGCCAGTGGTGATGTAAATGAGAAGACCCAAGAGAACAATATTATGAAGGTAGGATAGCGTAAGATGAGGTTGTCAATTGGCTGAAAGGGACAAGATTAAGAAAAACGATTTAAGAATGGCTTTTAAATTTCAGGGTCACCTGCAGGGAAAATTGTAAAGAAAGCAAAACCAGGAGGAGTACTTTTGAGGCTGGAAGATACAAAGTGAGGAGATCAGTTTTGATCATGCTGGGATTGAGTGGCTAACATACAGTGAGGACATTCAGGAAGAAGTTGTTAATGTGTGTCTGAGGCTTACAGAGAGATGTGGCCTGAAAGAGGTATGGAAACTGGCAAATGATGCCCAGGGAGGGTTGTGGAGCAAGAAGAAAAGGGAGCCACAAAATAACTCTAGGAAATAGCAAAATATAATGAGTAAATTAAATAGAGAACACAAGGACTTAAAGGATGTCAAGGAGTGACCAGAGGTAGGAAAAATAACAGGAAAAACAGAGTAACAAAGACAAGGGGAGAAGTATCTTCCAGAAAAGAGGTGAACAAGATCAAGTTCATCACAGAGGTTAAGTAAAACAAGACCTGAAAAAAGAGTCACACCATTAAATGAAAGATCAGGGAAGTCTTGGTAAAAGTTGTTTTGGAAAAGTGTAGGGAGAAGAAGACAATCTGTTATAGACTGATAAGTCAATGACAGCTTAGGAAGAGGAATCCGTCAACAAAGTGTAACTTTTCCAAAAGCTTCTCTATTAAGAATGGTGGGGCCAGGTAGTGATCAAAGACTAGACATGTGTTGACCTATGAGCCATGCATGCAATTTTTAATTATTTTTTATAATTATGGGAAGGATAAAGTAACAGGTGATCTAAAAGCATAAAATAATAGAAATAGTGTGTTCTTTTAGGCTTGTCCTGAATCAATAGTGATGATACCAGGAAAGGGAGAAGGAAAGTTCTGGGAGTTTACAGGCAAAGGAAGAAACCACAAAACTAAATCAAAGTAAGATAAAGAAGTTTTCAGCTTTCATGGATGACAGTTAATTATTATGCTGAAAGAGAGATAAATATCAGACATCATTATGACCCCAAATACCCAAAGAGCTTCAACATAGTCTCCTTATTTTAGTTGAGTTTATGTTAAAATTTGACAAAGGCATGAAAAACCTTATGTGGAAAAAAAAAACTAGAATGTAAATTTAGCTTTTGTATTTGAAAATGCAATCTATATTCTTCTGTTACCTGGTAGGCACCACAAAGTCCATGTACTCTGTAAACCAGATTACTTATGGAGGTCTGTGATTGAAAAATCCAGGCTCGTAAGCTTAGGCATTCTTAGAGATTTGATCAGATAAGTTTCAATAAATATTAATCAATTGTCTGCTAGACCCAGACATTTTTCACTTATTATGTTCTTTTTCTAGGTACTTTCACTTATTTATCCCAATGACTTAAAATAACTCTGGACAAATACTCTATTGAGGGTGGGTCAGCAATATCAGGCTGCTTTTATTTTGAATACAATTTAATGAATAGAGAAGTGATTCTTGAGGCTCTCTTCAGTGCCTAGGAAATGGGAAGTGTTTTAGAAAGGAAAAGAAGTCCTGAGCATCAAATATTCATGTCTATAATTTCAATCTTTAATTTTATATGTATAATTTATTTAGTTGATATTTTTTTCAAAGCTCTCAAAGCCATAAGTGATTGCTAAGTGTTATTAGTATAAGTGATTATGTTGTCTCGCTAATGACAGAGTGATTTATGGTAAATCAGTTTGAGAGGAATCCTTTAAGAATCCATTTATCCTTGGAAGTTCTGCTTGGCCAAGCACACCGAGTCAGGGCTATATTTAAGTATGGAATTTGAGTTCTATGTGAGATGAATCCATAGTTCAACCCTGCTCTGTGAACATAGCTGGGCATGTCCCATGCATTTGGGCATCCTAGCCATCCAAGCTGGGCCAGGCATGGCCTACCCCTGTCTCAGGGGATTCATACCACAGAGGTGATATGCGGCTAAACTGTCTCTGGAGGACAGTCAGGGCTCTTCAAACCTAGAACAAGTTCTTTTTTTATCTTTCCATACAGAAAGTAAAGAAAGCTGAAAAAATAGATTGAGAAAAATTTAGAGATCTTTTTTTATAATTGAACAGGCCTATTTTTTTCTTCTTCTTTTTTTCTAGGTTCATTTGTCTGCTGATGTTTCATTCTTGCAAGACAGACTGAAAGGTGACAAAGTGACAGAAATAGGAATTACATTTCTGAAAAAGCTAGACGAGAAAAAATATAGACGGAAAAAATGAAGAATAATGTGCAAAACGTGACAGAGTGGCTAGTTGAGGAGTGAATATTAGTGAAACACATACAGCTTCAGAAATTTTGAATTGCTTTATAGCATGAGCTTTGAAAGGCTTATAAATCAACCAGAAATTTAAAATGCAGAGCATGTGGATTTTCTTTTTCATATTTTCAACCTCACATTCATAGTATTTCATATACAGATAACTTTCTGCAATGAATTCTATATATTACACAATCCATCCTCAAGGAGTCTATTCATTTCATTAATAGGAGAAAAAAGGCACCACCTATAGAAACAGTGTATTATCTCTTTTTAGTAGGACAATGGATGATTTGATAGAGCATAGAGTTATAGAGAGACAGTTTCTGGGTACTGTATATTGCATTCTCCAGAGAAACAGTTCCAATTGTAACACTTTTCCATATTTTTGAGAAATTACGGATTTGATATTTCTTATATATTATCATATAGCTTTAACTTCCTGAAGCTACTCTTGAATTGTAACCACCAACACAAGCTATTGATTTGTATGCCAATTCAGAATCATTTAAAAATAGCACTTAATTTTTATTCACTTAGCTAGAATTAACAAAACCCCTTCATTTTTTTTCATGTACTAATGACAACCAGTGAGGAAATCTCTAAAAATGAATGGTAAATAATGTTCTTTGAAGAACACTTTCTAACTCCAAAGTTTATTTACTTTGAATTTTTACTATCATTTTTAATCCCCTAAAAATCTTCCAAAGAATATTTTGTCTGTGGTCAGAACATATTTAAAATTCAAAATGAACCGCATTATTAAATAGACAGTAATCTTTGCCAGACCATCAGTACACAAGAGCAGCCTTGAACACAGCCCAGAAATTAGTACTGCAGAGAACACAGAGTACAAGTAAAAGTTATAATTAGCAGGGCTCCATGAATTAAAACTTGGGTCTGGTAGTGATAGAGGTCAACTAGGACTTGAGGAGCCTGATGATCCAATCCCAGTTGTGTTTCCAGTGGCATCAGCTAATCCTGACTAGTGTGGCTCGTCCTGGGCAACACACCTCTCTCCCTTTCCTCCCACCCTTTAAACAAGAGGGGATTGGATATGATAAATATCTTAAAAAATATCAGTGTGTTTAAATGATAAAAATGACCACTGAAATTCCACATTTGGAGACATTAAAAGATCATAAGAAAATTGTTTATTCCTCATCTATCAGTTGTCTCTTTGAAGGCTATTGAGGTAGACCCAAAGGACCAGAGAGGGTCCCTGAGGCAGCTGCAGCATCATGGAAAGTCCTTTAGGTCTGTGGCACAGAAGATGAGTATAATCTGGAAGAAGATGTCAACTATCAGAAGGAAATTATTTCATATATTTTAAGTTCATGCCTCCAACAGAATGCTCGCCTGCAATCCATCTCAAAGCTTATTTTTAGGATTTCCCCACTTTCTGTTCCATTACCTCTTTTTTCTTTACAGTACACTTATCCCTCCAGGAACCCATGGAGATCAATGTTTAAGAAAGTCCTTCTTAAATCAGCACTCTACTAGCTCTATGCCTGGAGTATTCTCCTGTCTGTCAATACCTTCCCTCCTTTTTTCTCCTAATCCAGCTATTAAAATCCATACCCAGAAGGTGACTTAATCTTTTATTCTCAGTGATGCCAAGTGTTTGAAGTAGCAATGGTTTTAGGATAAAGTTTGTTTATCCTGGAACATCCTTTGTGTTTCTCACCTGGTGGGAAGGGAGTCTCTTGGCATCAAATTTATGCTACAAAAGGTAACCTAATACCCAAGAGAATGACTTGGGTATTTGCATTTAATATGTGTTCCAACCTGAGGAAAGTGAGAAGCTAGAAAGTGCTGCCCATTTGAATTACCACTAATTTTAAATTTTCTAATAGTCACATAAAAGGACAGGTGACATTAATTTTAGTAATATATTTCATTTCTACTACTTATCCTAAATATTATTATTTCAACATGGGCATTTTACATTTTTTATACTGATCTTTGAATGTCAGTATGTATTTTATGGCTTTTAGTACATCTGAAATTAATGGTAAATTCTTAAAGATTAAAGATAAATGTCCTTTCAAAACATTGAAGTTGTGATTAGTGGTGGTTAGTAGCTTTAGTTTTTATATCAAAATTAATTGAAATAAATTCAAAATTCAGTCACCCTTGTCACATTTTAATAGTCAAATATGTCCAGCTGCTACTGTGGACAGCAATGGTCTAGAATTCCCAATCAAAAGATCTTTTAAATCTCCTTCATCTTTGATGCAAAGAAAGAATCTGGAGGAATCCAGGATTATGGAAAGAAAGAGAAGAGATGGGCGGGCCTGAGAGAAGTTAAGGAAAACCAGCATAAAGAAACTGTCAGACATCCATGGAATGGTTTCTCTCCACTGAGCTGTGACCCAGAGAAACAATAAACAAAGATAGCACATCATCCCTGGGCTCTAATTGTGTTTTCATTGCTATCCTGTAAAGTTGGGTCTCTCTGATAGAGGGTTTGAGGAAATTATTCAGCATAACTATGAAGTGATGTCATATTTTCATTTCACAAAAGCCTTCAATTTGGACTTAAAATCTTGATCAAAGCAGAGATTTTTATCATCTTGGCAAAACAAAAAGAGGAAGAAGTGTGTGGGACAGACAGAAAGACAGACAGAAAGAGAGAGACTAGTGCCTTCAAATGACACCCTCAGACTGCTGCCCAAGGTGTTTCTGAGAAGGCCGGCCTTGGTTGCCTGTTCACTATTACAGTCGCCAGGAATCAGAGATGCTTCCCTCAGCATTCCGTGCACTTATTTATTGTCTTCTCAAACTTCTCAGTTTCATCCATTAGTTATTAGAAGCCTGAATCTTTTCAGCAGTTGGAATGGACTATTATGAATAAATGGAAAGTTCCCTCTTTTCCTTGATAGAGACCAAAGAAGAAATGTAGAAAACCAAATGCTTAAAGTGAAGGAAATATTTCAAAATTTTAAACCAAAGACACTATTTTAATTAAGATTTGCTAAATATTAACTGAAGTAATAAACGCTGAAAGAAGCGATGTTATCCATTGGTAAGGGACCCTCCAGTGGGGACTGTAGACCCTCTGCAGTCCTTATGTTTCACAGCTTCATCTACCAGCTAGAGCCCTTGAGGGAGGCATCCTTCCAGACCTGGAAAATTTGCATGATAAAAGGTCCCACATTCTTCTTCTTTCAAAAGAGGGCCAAAGTTTGTTTACTATGCTTATTTGTATATTCTTTGAAAGATTCATCCAGTTGCTACACTTCCTCATTCTGGTGAACTTTCCAGGATTTTATCTGGGTATGAACAGCAGTCAACCAACAGTGTCTAGAGCAAACCATCAGTAGAGAGAAGAGCACCTCAGTCTGTTCTCTGGGAAGGAAATAACCAGTTCAGATCCAATCAGCAAGTATCACCCTAAAATTGAAAACAAGCAACAGTCACAATAATCAGTGAGATTTATTTTCAAGTATTTCACTAGAGAGAAGGAACTAAACCTAACAAATCAAAAATTGTAAAGCCTTCACTTGAAACAGTTAAGAAATAGATATCCTGGGGTAGTTACTCGTTATCCCTTAAAATCAGATTCTCTCTTTTCCAATTAAATCTTTCTTTGCTTTTCTTCCTCTGTTTCTTTTATCCTCCACTTTTTTTTTTTTCTAGAAGTCCTGTTGCCAATTACATACTTTGTTCTTCCAAGGAATCTTCCTGAAACTTAAGTTCGTTCTCTCTCTCTCTCTCTCTCTCTCTCTCTCTCTCTCTCTCTCTCTCTCTCTCTCTCCCCTGCCCCTCCCTTTAGTGCTAACAATCAAACCCAGGGCCTTCTGCACTCTGGGCAAATGCTATACTACTGTCCCCAGCCTCTTTCCTTTAAAAAACCTTTCATATAATATATTTTTGTTGACTTGCTGTGTCTTTCCCCCTCCTAATAAAATGACATTTTTCTGTTTAGGTGTTCATCATTTCAATTAGGCAACACATCTACTTCAGGAGAAGTCAGTTTTATACCCACTTTGTTGCTACTACTTAAGCATAGGGTCTCATTTCCAGTTTAAAAACACTACTTTGAAAGTCATAATCTACATATGGTATCCCCAGACCGCAGTCATTGGTTCTGGAATGTTGATTTTATTTTTTAAAATACACGACAGTGGAATGAATTACAATTCTTATTACACATATAGAGTACAATTTTTCATATCTTTGTATAGAGTAGGTTCATGCCAATTCATGGCTCTATATGTGTACCTTTTTTTGCATTACAATTTTTAATACACAAATATACCACATTTTTTCATATCTCTGTTTACATATAAAGTATGTTGACACCCAATTCAATTCTTCATACATGTACTTTGGATAAGGATGTCCATCACATTCCACCGCCCTTGCTAATCCCCTGCCCCCTCCCTTCCCTATCTAGAATTCATCTAATCCTCCCATGCTCTCCCTCCCTGCCCCATTATGAATCAGCCTCCTTATATCAGAGAAAATATTTGCCATTTGTGTTTTCAGGATTGGCTAACTTCACTTAGCATTATCTTCTCCATCACCATCCATTTACCTGCAAATGCCATGATTTTATTCTCTTTTAATGCTGAGTAAAATTCCATTGTGTATATATGCCACATTTTTTTTATTCATTCATCCACTGAAGGGCATCTAGGTTGGCTCCACAGTTTAGCTATTGTCAATTGTGCTGCTATAAACATTGATGTGGCTGTGTCCCTGTAGTATGCTGTTTTTAAGTCCTTTGGGTATAGTCCTAGGAGAGGGATAGCTGGGTCAAATGGTGGCTCCATTCCCAGATTTCCAAAGAATCTCCATACTGCTTTCCATATTGGCTGTACCAGTTTGCAGTCCCACCAGCAGTGTATAAGTGTACCTTTTTCCCCACATCCTCGCCAACACTTATTGTTGTTTGTCTTCATAATAGCTGCCATTCTGACTGGAGTGAGATGATATCTTAGAGTAGTTTTAATTTGCATTTTTTCATATATTTGTTGATTGATTGTATATCCTCTTCTGAGAAGTGTCTATTCAGGTCTGTTTCTTATTCTAAGACTATGGACAGTGTCTCTTGTATGTGGCTCTGGTTTCTGCTGACATAGGAGGAGGATAGGACAAATGGATGAAGAGGGAAAATGCCTGCCCTATCTCTAGAATTTCATTTACACAAGCCAATAAATTCACTGTATTCTTTACAAGAACAGGATTCGTATTTTGTTACCAACTAGCCATCAACAGGATCTAAAGTAATGCATTTTCCAAATCCCCCATTCCTTTTATTAGCAATGAAATAAATCCTGTTTCATAATATCTGATAGGTCAAAATTCTGATTTCAGGAGCTACCCAATGATATAAATCTTTCAAACCAGCAGACTGCATTTAGGGACTTATTATTTCAGGGAAGTATGTGATTCACACAGCTTTTGTTGACTTTGAAGGTAAAATCCTAATTCCCAGTGATACATATCAAATAATAGAAAAACCTGGAAATTCTGGTTTCTTTTATTTGTATCCAATTAACATTTTTAGCAGGTGCTTGGTATATCATTTAATTCTCACAGCAGTTTATGAGGCATTAAGTTTGTAGCAGAAAGGGGAGGGTTGGCTATGAACCTACAAAATAACTTAATTTTCCAGTGCCTTACATGTATTAAGATGTGAGGCTAGTGGGTAAAGGGAGACAGCATTGGCTCCCAATAATTCAACCTGGAGGATTAATGAGTAGAGGGACCATCGCGGGAGCAGCCAGCATAGGAAAGATGCTAGTTAGCCCTGAGTATTTTGAGTTTGCAGTGGCTTTGAAACATTCAAAAACTACCAGGATCTCAGAAGAGGGATTTGAACTGAAAATGGACATTGAAGTCATCATTTTACAGATCATGGATGTGGATGGCAACACTGAGGAGAGTATAGACTTGAGAAAACACAAGGGGCAGAGATAGAATTTTGAGACTCACCATTCTTCACGAGGCAACAGGGGAGAAGAACACCAAGGAGGCCAACTTTTCAGTCAGAAACATAGAGGGGAGAAACTCGGGGCATGAAGCCAGGTTTCAAAGGAAATAGAGCAGGCAGAGGTGTTAGATGCCACAGAAAAGCCAAGAAAGTTAAGCCAATAAAGGGGTTTGGAATTTGCATTGAGAAGGTCTTTGGTTCAGAGCAATTTAGGGCAGTGGCAGTGGCAGAGCCTTCATTATGGTGGACTAAGGAGACCAAGGGAGCTGAGACACTGTGTAATGGTGATTCTTTTAAGGAACTTGACCATAAAAGGAAAGAGGATTTTCAGTGCAAAGGTGTGCTATTTGCTCTTTTAATTTTATTTTTTAAGAATGCATCTGTTTTAGTCAGCTTTTTCTCTGTTGCAACTAAATGACCTGACAAGAACAATTTTAATGAGGAAAAGTTTATTTGAGGGCTCATGGTTTCAGAGGTTTCAGTGCATAGTCAGCTGGCTCCATTCCTCGGGGTTTGAGATGAAGCAGAATATCGTGGCAGAAGTGTATGATAGAAAAAAGAAGCTCACATGATAATCAAAAAGCAGATACAAAATATATACCCCAAAGGCACACCCCCAGGGACCCACCTTCTCCAGCCACACCCCACCCACCTTCAGTTACCACTGAGTTAACCCCTGTCAAGGTTTTAATTCACTGATTGGGGTAAGGCTTGCATAACCTAATCATTTTTCCTCTAAACCTTTTTTTATTGTCTCATATGTGAGCTTTTGGGGGACACCTTACATCCAACATAATAGTGTTCTTTGTAAACACAGGAGAGAGGGAATAGCTGATGATGCAAAGTCATGAGAAGTGGACGTGGGAAAGATCTGGATCACAGGGGAAGGGTCTGACTCAGAACTACTCAATTACCCCTTCCTCTGAGAAGTTGAGTGAGCGGAGAGCGGGATGGGATGAGAAGTATTAGAAGACCTTAATCCCACTCATGACCATTGACCTCAATCTTCCCCGAGAAGCAAGATTCAAGTTCTTTGTGGAGAACAGGGTGGGCAGAGGCTGTTATACTTTCTTCTGTGGAGCTTTGTCCATACCCTTAGCTAATAATCCTTAAAGTAGCAAATAACCTGCCTTCAGATTGAATGATCATGCTCGGGGAGAAAATACACATTATCTTTGCTTTACTTGTGCTCATTAATTTTCATGATGGCATCCTGACTGGTCAGGCTTATCTGAGATTCCCCATGAATGATGAGAACAATGTCCAGAAGAGATGGGCCATTTGGTTGTGTGCCATCATAAGGAGTTCTTCAAGCAGCCATCAGACTGTGGCTACAAATTTTTCCCAGGTTTTCCTGCATTTGAAAATGTTTGTGATACACACATGGTAATGCCACTGGGGAAAGCAATGTAACTGACACTGCCAAGACTTGTTGGCGATTAACCCAAAGATGACACAGAAATGGGAAAAGCTGATAAAAGCCATAATTGGGGGGAAAAAAACACAGGAAAAACAGCACAAAAGCTGGAGTATCATGAGCTGTCCATGGGCTGTGTGTGGATTGTGTTGCACATAGTAGCCCCCTGAGGGGATAGACCTGGCACTGTGAACTCCCTGTCAGGGATTGATCACATGATGCAGGTGAGCCTCCCCCTCTAGCTCTGCCTAAGATCCCACACAGCACCTGAGATGGGTGTGACTTGCCAAGATGTCAATCAATCTGCTGACCAAGAGATGTCAAGAAGCAAGACTCCACCTTTGAAACCTTATCCCTTTCTCTGATGTCCCAGCTATAAAATAAAGGAACCATGGGCTCACACTCTCTTTGCCAGCGCTTAGCATGGATGCTGACCCTTAAGGACGCAGAGCCGTCCTGCCCTTAGTTTACAAACTACTCTCTGTGTCATGTGATTTTTCGCTGCTTTCTTAGCTTAATGTTGCAGCCAGCTCTTTTAAACTGTGTTTGTCTCCTCTGCATGGATCATGGGGAAGACTGCCAATAAGACCACTTTTACTGCTGGAGAAATGCTTAAAAACTGACAAGAAAATCTCCACTCCCACTGCCAGGAGTCCCCCCAAAACCATAACCTGTGACTGTCTGGTGGCTGCCTCAGACATTTCACATTTCAGACAGTCTGGAAGCACTCCAGGTCAAAACAATGTCCTTTTAAACCCACTAGACAGGTGAAAGATAGGACTTTTAAGTTTCTCTGAACACCTGCTGGGTGTAGTCCCCCGGGAGGGTGTCAAATCAAAATGAATGAATTGAGGAAAAAAGTTCCAAAACTGGTTGCTCAAGTTCAGACAACTCTAGGGGCAATTCTTTACCAAGAATGTAACTTCTCCAGACTCAATAATTGATTAAAGTTGTATTTCTATGCATGAACTCAGCCAGCTGTCTCTTGGCAAAGATTTATTCCTATAATATAAACTTAAACGAAATTGAACATAGTTGAACTAAGTCTTAATGATATCCATGGCAGCTACCTTTTAGAAGCAGAAATATTTGTCACAAATTTGACTAAAAGACAGGGAGGCAAACCATGTAGGAAATTGATATTTCTTTCCAGTTCTGGTATATTAGACTTTATATAAAAAGCTATAAAGATAAAAGTTTAGAACAACAACAAAAAGTATTGGAGAATTTATAAAGTATCCTACTTTTTTAATTGATAAGGTTATGATAACTGAAAGTTTGATTTGATGCCATAAGGAAGATACCAAAAAAAGAGAAAATTAAATTAACAATTACTAGTATATGAAATTGCTTCCTCTTGGAGATATGCAAGAGTGCTCCAATTCCTATTACCTCATCAGCCAACTTACTTGCTCAATTACCTCCTTACCCCTCCCACTGCCTCCTCCTTTTTTAGATGCTTAAAAATATTCTCAAGTCTCTATCATCCTAGAAAGAACACTCCCTTGACACTTCTTCCCCACCAGTGCCTTCCTTGTCCTTCCATTGCCAAACTTACCTGAAAATCATGATGTGACAGAATAAGTACCAGCTTTGAAACTGGACACTCTTGTGTTAAAATGCTTACCTTGCCAATGAAGAGCTGAGGGACCTTAGGTAAGTCTCTTTCCTTCAGGAAAAATAACACAGTAACACCTTCTTTGAAAGATCATTTAATGAAGGGCACCCGTTATTCTTATGCTTATTGATTTCTCTTCTTTGTCTACCATTCATTCCTCCTTCACTGCAATCTAGTTTCTAATCTCACATTCCACTGAGTCTTTAGTACTGCTGCAATTTACCCACTTATTTGTCCAATAAAATCAGCATTTTATTTCTAGTCTATCTTTACCTCTCTGCAGTTTCTTTATATTCCTCACTCCTCCTTCCTGGTCCTTTCTTCTTGTTGGGCTTCAGAAAAAAGTCTGCATCTTGATTCTTCTGCTGTATTTCATCAAATGATGCCAAGTCTCCTTCATGGCCTGTAGTTCCTCTGCCTTTCCCAGATATTATGCACAGGGCTTGTGGTTGGCGATTTCTCAAGGTCAACAATCCCCTTGGACACTATGAGCCTCATACAGAATGCCTCTCCTTTCTACCCTCCTCACCTCCTGCTTCCATTCCCTACAAGTGACTCCACCTGGATGTTCCAGAAACATATCTGGTAAGTTCAAATCTCAGCTCATTATTTCCTTTGCTCTCTGCTAACTCTCCTTTTCTCTAATTTTCCACTTCCTAGCTAATGACCTCATTTTCAAAACTAAAACCCCTTTATTCATTACAGCCCCTTTCCCTCTTAGTACTTACATCCAATCTGTCATTAATTCTTTTAATTCTACATTCTAAATTGCCCTTAATTTTTCTTTTCCACTTAGTTCAAGGACCCTCAATTGGACTTTGTTTGTTTGTATAGGGCATCTTACCATTAAACTTACATCACCTTCCATTTTTATATTTTTATTTTGAGACAGGGTCTCCCTAAGTTGTTTCAGGCCTCAATAAGTTATTGAGGCTGGCCTCAAATTTGCAATCCTTCTGCTTTAACCTCCTGAGTCTCTGGGATTACAGGTGTACACCACCATACCTGGTTCATCTGCACTCTTGAAGTTGCTTCCTGCTTGGTTTTCCATCTCCAGTTACTTCCACCCCTTTTTCACTCTCCACACTGGAATCAAGTGATCTCTAAAGCAACCAGATGGTGATAACACCTATGCTTCTCCAAGGTTTACCTGTCTATAGAATTTCCAAAATATACCATCCTCCTTTTTTTTTTCCATCCTCCTTACTCATCAAGTTAGGTCCATCTCTTTAACCTCCTGCATATACAATATACTCAGTAAAGACTATCCTAACTGGCCCATGACCCACTTCTCTGGACTGAACGATTTTACCTCCGTTAGTACCTCACACACATTTCTACTATATATGCTGAGTGTATTCTTACTTGTCTTTCCCCCTAAATTAGTCTGTGAGTTCTGCTTTGACAAAGAGTACATCTTATTTATCTTTACATTTCCTAGCACCTAGAGTGATCCCTGACACTCCATAGTATTTTTTTATTATATAACAAAATTGCAGAATGAATGAATAAGATGATAATCTAAATATCCAATTGGCCCATCTTGGAAAGTTATCCTCCTTTTCTCATTATTCATTTGACCTTCTATTGCTGATGTCAAGATTTTTGTGCAAGGTTCTCCAAAACTCACCAATATGAAACAGATAGAATGTACCTTTGTAATTATAGATGCATGTGGTCATGAAGATATCCAGACTGCTTTGACTGGTCATGCACAGAACTACATAATTTGCTCAAGACACAGGGATTAAGGGGAAGACCATAATTTTCTTGCATATTTCCTAAATTATGTGTTCTTCCTTTTAATTTTCTCGTGTGATCAATCTCCATAACAAATGGGATAAATATTCTTTATTCTACCTGTCCTTTGGTTCACTCTTTCATCTTAAGGACATATGCTTTAAAATTAAAAGCCATACAAACTGTAATAGAATGGATATGGGTACCTCATCAAAAAAAGATTTTATTTACTTTCATAGGTAAATTGAAGACATCTTAAAATAAGCACAATAAAAATATCGATTATATCACCAAGTCTGGTTGAATATCAGCACCCCCACCATTACCACTAAATGTCCCTTGAATAAATTTCCTGTTTTCCCTACATAATGCCATTTCCTTAGTTTTATTCCTTACCACCACAGAAATGGCTTTCCCTTCTTGCCATTCCTGAAAACTGACTACCACTTTGTTAATTATTCTTTGGATGATAGTAGTAATGTACTTTTTTAGGATATTATAATTTTTATAGGGATATATAAAATACTTTTGGAAAAATAACGTATCTATTTTTCTTTAAGGTTATTCACAAAATATTAATCAAATATGACAAAATATTCATGGTAGATATGTAAATAAGACTTTTTATTAAAAATAAAAGAATCATATGTCTATCAATAAGGACTAATTGAGTAGACTATAATATATCCATAATATGGAGTATGTACTGCTATTTAAAAAGTAATGAGTAATATATCACTACATGTTATGATAACTTGTAGAATCTATTAAGTAAAAAAAGGAAGGTGGAAAAAACTGCTCATAATAAACTAACATTTATCTAAGAAAGGGGAGTTCTCAAATAAATAAATGCAATATGCACATATTGTTCCATTTAATAACATACATTTAAAGTGGAAGACTAAACCAAAAACATTTTTTAAAAGGTTACCATCTTTGGGGTAGAGACAGAATGAAAGTAATAAGGATAAAAGGTAGACTTCTCAAAATATACCTTGATTGGTTGGTTAGACATTGCAACTGTGTAATCACTTAATGAAATAATTAAACATGTTAAATTGAAAGCAATTACTAACAATTAAAAGCAACATTAAATAAATGGAGCTAACTGCATAGTGAGTTAGTGGCATAACATATAAAGAAGAAGTAATGGAAATCATTTTAAACACAGTTAATTTATTGATTGTATGATTTTAGGGGGATACACTTTAAAGACAAGAAAGAACAGCAAAAATTTAAAAATACAAAACTGCCCTCCATAATAAAATTACTTATGGTGGTACTGGCATAATTATCAGCCTTTGAATATACATGGTAGTATAAAGAAAAGTAGTAATTATGTTAGTGTTATTAAGACAAGGAATTTTTGGCATGAGAAAAAAGTAATTAAAAAGATAAGTCTAATAAAGTTAAGTTTTATAAAAAGTATAATGTATAAGTTGAATTGGAAACTGTCAATATGGAGTCTTTATGTATTTTTGTTTTAGAAGATCACATGGGAACCAAGGTTAATTAACACATTGTTGGTGGGATTGCAAATTAGTACAACCACTCTGGAAATCAGTGTGGAGATTCCTAGGAAAAACTAGGAATGAAACCGTGATATAACCCAGCTATCCCAAAAGAACTAAAATCAACTTACTACAGTGTTACAGTCACTTCAATGTTTATAGCAACATAATTCACAATAACCAAATTATGGAATCAATCCTGACGTCTCTCAATAGATGAATGAATCAAGAAAATGTGGCGAATACACACACACCCACCCCCACACACATATTTATACAATGGAGTTTTATTTAGTCCTGAAGAATGAGGAATGAAATAATGGCATCTGCTGGTAAATGGATGGAAATGGAGAAAATTATGCTAAATGAAATAAACCAGACTCAGGAAATCAAGAGTTGAATGTTTTTCTCTATTATGTGGAAGCTAGAGCAAAATAAGGGAAAGAAGGCGGGGGTTGGGGGGGCTCGGATATCATAAAAATTGGGGGAAGATCAGTGAAGTAGAAGACAGAACAAGAGAGGGGGAGAAAGGAAGGAAAAGAGGAAGAAATATGGAATTAATTTAACATAATAATGTTACTACATATAAATATGTACCAAAGGGAATTTCACCTTTATGTGTATGTAAAAAGTACCAATCAAAGGCAAATAAATAAAGGAGTGAAATGAAGTTTAGTAGAAGTGGTAGAATAGGGAGGAGGGAGGAGAGAGGAGGGAAAGAAAAGGGGTGGGGCAATGGGGATTGAAATAAAATTTCTTGTATGTATCATTTTGTCAAAATGAACCCAAATGCTATGTATAATTATAATGCTCTTATTTAAAAAAAAATTGAAAATATCCCACAGATGACACTCAAAGCACATATTAAAAAAGAAAAATTGATGAATTGAATCACATTAAAGTTTAAAATTCCTTGTACAACTGTGTAATATGTAACAATGAATCCTTCTAATATGTTTAATTATATGCACCAATAATTTTTTTAAACTTCTATGTATCAAAGTGCACAAACAATAGAGTCAATATGGAGTCTTTATGTATTTTTGTTTCATTCACAGAATGGGAGTAAATATTTGCAAATCATATATATAGTAAAGGGTCAATATGCACAATGTATATAAGAAACTGAAGCAACACTCAGCATTTAAAAATATACATGAATAAAATGAAATGAACTCAAATAGACATTTTTCCAAAGAAGATATACAAATGGCCAATAAGCACAGGAAAAGATTCTTATTTGTATAAACAAAAGTCAACCAAGTGAGATACTGCCTCACACCCATTAGGATGGCCACTGTCCAAAAACAAAATACATAGTGTAAGTCAGGATGTGAAGAAGTTGAACTCTTGTGAACTGTTGGTGGGAATGTAAAATGTTGCAGTTACTATGTCAAACATTATAGTGACTCCTCAAACATTTTTAAATAGAATTACCATATGATCCAGCAATTTCACTTCTGATTAAATGCTCCTCAGAATTGAAAGCAGAGTCTCAAAGACATATGTGTACACCTGTGCTCATAGCAGAATTGATTGTAATAGCAAAAATGTGGAAGCAACTTAATGGATAGATTAAAAAGTCTCATAAATATTGAAGTATCATTCAATCTTAAAAAAGAAGGAAATTCTAACATATGCTATAACGTAAATGAATTCTGAGGATATTAATGCTACATAAAATAATGCAGTCACAAAAAGGCAAATATTATATGATTCCACTTACATACAGTATTGAGAAGTAGTCTCATAGAGACAGAAAGCAGACTGGTAGGGTGGGTACCAGAGGTTAAGAGGAAGTAGGAAATGAGGAGTTACTGTTTAATGAGTACAGTTTCAGTTTTGCAAGTTGAAAAGAGCTCTTGAGATGGACGTTGATGTTGATTGCATAACAATGCAAATGAACTTAATATTACAGAAATGTACACTTAAAATGGTTAATATGGCAAAGTTCATGTTACAGGTGTTTGACGAAAATTACAATTTTAAATGAATCAGCCAGAAGTGGTAGTGCTCTCCGGGTAATCCTGGCGGCTCCAGAAGCTTAGGCAGGAGGATTTCAAATTCAAAGCCAGCCTCTGGCAAAGACGAGGCACTAAGCAACTCATAGCAGAATTGATTGTAATAGCAAAAGTGTGGAAGCAACACATTTTTGCTATTACAAAATTTTGTATTTTGCTAATACAAAATTTTGAGATCCTAAAATGCAAAATAGGTCGGAGGATGTGGCTTGGTGGTTGAACCTAAGTTCAATGACCAGTACCAAAATAATAATAATAATAATAATAATAATAGCAACAGCAACAAAAATAATAATAAAATACGTATAGTGAAGGAATGATTAAACAGAAAAATTCTTAAGGGGCATTCCAAGTTTGCAATAAATGTAATTTCAATTATTTGAATCTAATTCAAACAGATAATGCCTCTAGGAAGCAAGTATGAAGTAAATGCTGACAGAATATTTTATGATGTTAAGAAACCATTTTTAGATGTGATGATGTTGATGATGGTTTTGTGAGTTTTTTTTAAGTGATTTCTCTTTTGAGATATATTTTATATTTACAGATAAAATGATGACATGAGAATAGGCCTCAAAATAATCTGATAACAAAGGAAACAGTGGGAATGTAGATAAGATTGGTAAGAGTTGGTAATTATTGAAGCTGATGTGTGTATGTACACAGGGCTGCATTTTATTATTTTTTTCTACTTTGTTCTTGAAACTTCCCTTAATAAATATTTCTTTGAAATGATAATGATTAAACATTTAACACTTGTTAAATTTATGTTTACATGATCCATTATACTATATTCTATTTTTCTCTGTTTACATAACAGTCATACAATAATTTTTAAAAATCCTTCACCACGATGGTCCATCCATATCCATTTTTTTAATCACTCCTCCATTGTCTACAGGGAAGTATAAATCTTTCTGATGACAAATGTAGTATCTTATGACATTGCATCCAAGGGCAGGACAATACTGAACTAGTTTGTTTCCTGAATATACAATGGTATTCTTGCCTCTGTGCCTTCTCACATACTGTTCCCTCTTCCTTCAATTCTCTTCCCCTTTTTTACATCTGATAAACAATTCATCTTCCAGATATATTTGTAGTGGTTATGTTCTCCAAAACCTATGCCCTATCTGATGTAGCTCCCAGGCAAATTAGTACTCTATTTCTCTGACATGTACAACATTAATCTTTGCCTAAATTCCAATGCATGATAATTATTGGTTACAGGTCTTTCCTGTCCCTTTAAACTGTGTTCATGTAATGAATACTTAGTAAATATTTATTAAATCAAAATAGCTCCTGCTTTAAATATTTTTTTGAGTGACATTGCAACCAGAAACAAAGGTACAGTGAAAGAGATCTATTTAATAACAAGAATATTTTTTCATGCTTTGAATCAATAGAGAAAACAAACCAGAGTTGATTAAAGTGGTTATTAGGAAATTGTGTTTTATATCAGAATACAAAATGATTCTTGTCAAACAGCACATTATTATGACTATGGTCCTAAGATTAGGAAACACAGAAAGGAAAGAATTTAAGCACAGATTATTAATATCATGTAGACAGTAGATTACCAACCACATTCATGTAGATAGTAGATGCACTGACCATATTCAGAGTGCCTCTTGAAGAAAATTGGGCATTACAAAGGATATGTGAAACACTGATAAGAAACACCATCAACATTTCCAGATTCTGTCCATACTTTTCAGTGATGATTTTAGTGACAATGTTGCTTCTCCTTTTTTTCAGTTTACTTTTTTTAAAAAATGGATTTATACAAATACTTTTAAAACAGTAAGATAAGAATGTAAATCATCTGCCTACCACTCGTCCCCTGCCCAAACTCCACTATTTCTATCTCTTCTGGTATTTGTTGCATTTCTAGATACAATGTGCTCACATGGCCTTTTTTCTTTCACTGTTCAGTGCATAACTTTTAAACTTCTTTTTACCTTCTGCATAAGGAAGAGGAAACTTTCTCCCACACATCCTGTACCTCAGTCACATACATAGGCATTCCTGACATGCATTCCTCTACTAGAGTAGGTTTTGAGCAACCACATCATCACTTTTACTTCTCTCTCCTCATTTTAAGTTAGTGTCTGGCACGCACTCAAGGGAGGCATTAATCTTTATCTCTTGAAGGAAAGAATTTCAAAGACTTTGGGAACGAGCTTTAAAACCATCAGACACTATACGAAAGAGGTCTCAGTGGTTTTCCAGTAAAACCATAGGGACTCATAGTCTTGTTAACATTTTAAATTTTTTCTTCTCTAACTTTTGTCATCTGGGGCTAACTTATCATGGAGGGGCTGGTTTTGCCATCATTTCTGTAGGATGTTTTCATTTCACCATTATCTTAGGGTTTTCTTTCTCCTCTATCTTGCATGGAGTCCCTTGGTTCCTTGATCCTACTACTTTTATTTCTTGGCCTACTCATTTTTCTGGAAGAGTGCATGAATCAGAAACCTTCTGATAAAGAGTGAAGAGGAGATAAAGGTTGTGAAGATATGATTATCCAGCTTCTAGTTATTTTTCAGAAGTTCGGTACCACTTGATTCTTTGTCCTTGGTCTGTTCTTCTACGTGGTAAGCTGTAGGATTTTCTCTGTGGTCTCAGTGTTCTGAAATTGCACCATGATACAGTATGGGTCTGTATGCTTCCACTTTGCTGATCACGTACTGGAACTCCAGTCTAGAAATCATACATACCTTCCTTAACATGTGGAATTAATTATTCAAAAGTTTCTTATCCAATTCTCTCCATTTCTCTGCTTCTTCTGGAATCTTATTGATAGGATATTAAAACTCCTCGAGTAGTTCTATAATTGCCTTTTTTATTCTTGTTTTTTTCAACTCTGTTTCTTAACACTACCTCCTACAAGTTTTCCCCAAGTTTATCTTCCAAGCCTTCTATTGTATTTTTAACTTCTGCTAGCGTCTTGTTAATTTACAAGAATTTTTTTATCCTCTAAATGTTTTTAATAGCATTCTATTCTTATTTCTTATATATAATGTCTACTATTGTGTCTCAAAAGTCATAAAAAAGTAGGTTTAAAAAATATTTTTTTAAAAAGTGTAGAGCTTCTGTTTCCCGTAACTCTTTTTTTTTTCCTATTTTCTTTGGCCTCTGTCTTTCATATTTTTCTCAAACTTCTGTAGCTCCTGGGCTATCCACTTACACTGAATAAAATATGAATTTTGGTTTATAGATTAAGGAAAAGTTGGAGAATGTTAAGTGTGAATCTCAAATTGTGCCAGTTTATTGAAGTCTCTTCTGGGCAGTCATATTTACTAGAAATGGCTCTCTGGACTACTTCCTGGAGAACAGAGGACCAAGGCTAGTGTTCTAGAAGCCAGATTCGGGAAGAAGGCTGGGAGTAAAAATTCAGTATATGTTTTTAACTTAGCTTCCATTTTTTTTAATGTAGTGCCCTTCATTTAGAAATCTTTTTTTAAAATTTATATCTAGAGATTAAAATTCCCATTTTGTGCTAGGGCGTGGAGGTGCAGTTCTCACCTGAGTTGAATGGGAACAAAGAACTGAGAGGCAATTCCTAAACAAGTTCTCCATCCACCCTTTTAACTATATCACTAGCCTCATTTCCAGAGGTTACTGGTGCTGCTGATTCCTGAGCTGGGCCTTTTGCAGATTCCATGGTACAAATCTTGTTGCTTCTTACCTTTTCCCCCTTCTTGTTTGGGTTTCAGATTTCTCAGGTCTGTTAGCCTAATCATCATTCACCATCTGCTCACCAGCGTCCCAAAACTATGCTGCTCTTTCCCCCTATCCTTTTCTCCAGTTGCCTTATGCCACTGAAAAAGAACCTTTTATTTTTATTGTGGCTAAATGTACTTTCACATCAACAGTTTTAACCAGAAGTTATATCTTTTTATTGACTTTTGCTGCCAATAATCATATTTACCAAGCATTATTTATAATAAGAGTAAATTGTTAGACCTCAAATTGGAGTGGCAATATAGAAGATCCAGAATAAAGGCTTAAATTTTAGGAAAATAAAACTACTATTTTAGAGAAAATGCTTCATCATAATCTGCAAGGAGAATTAGGCAGCTTCTAGCTGGGATAAATGTGTTCATGAGCCTGGAAACGTTGTGGAATTCTGTTGGTATGAACAGTGGCAAACAGATTTAAAAGTTTTCTTTAAAAAATGAACTCATTAAAGTGAGTCCTTTTGATTGCATATGAATTGAGTAGAAGCAGTTGTCTCATCAAGAAATCTTGAGCAAAGCTGGAAGCTCAGAAAAGGGTTAGGATTGTTTTTATTTTTAAGAGGAAAAACATCTGTTTTTGATTTTTATGCCCTTCCCTTTAAGTGCTTTTAAATATTTTTAAAGATGCCTAGACATATGATGAACTCGTCTCCATGAAATAACGAGGGTTTAATGACTCCCTTATGTATTCAGGTACTTGCCATCGGAATAGGTTGTCCCATATCTGTACCATGTCTCAGATTCAAGTTTATTCAAATTGTTATTTTCGTATCAAACTGTGTGACTTAAGAATATGGTACAATGAATCAAACAGTTGGTGTCCATCTGCCTCTGATTATCTAATGAACGGATTCATCAGAGTGACAGAAATGAACAATTGAGAATACCAAATATTGTAGAGGTTAAAAAAAACTGGAAAAAATAGTGGAAACTCTCATAGTAATATAAATTAATAAACCATTAAGGCAAACATTGGACATAACCTGACAAACTGAAATATGTACATACCCTTATGCTCTCATCTATTCCTTGAAACAAACCCTGAAAAAAAACACATGTACATAGAATACAGATCCATAAATGTTCACTCTGGCATTGCTTATAAGAGCCAGAAATGGAATAGCTTAATGTGTATCAGTAATTCAATGGATGAACGAATTGTGATGTATTCACATAATGAAATAGTATGAGGCAAATCAAAAAACGTTGTTCTAGACATAATATGGATGAACATCACAAAATAATTCTTAGAGGATGATTCCATTCTCATAAAGTTCAAAAAATGCAAAACTAAACATTAGTAGTCTTCCTAATAAGCAATAAATTCATCCTCATGTTAGTTTGGTAACATACAAGTTCTAAAACTGTAAATAAAAGTAAAGAAATGATCATCTCCCACTTCCGGGTGAAAAGAGCCAGAATTATACAGACATGTGGGGCAGGTATTTGGGGGGTTGCTGGATATGTATTATTTCTTTCCCATTGGTAGTGATTGCATTGTATGTGTTTTTAAATTTTTACATAATTTTCATATACCATTCTAGTTTTGATATCTCACCATTTTTTAAATTGCCATAATTTGCCTGATCTTAGAGACTATTTTTTCTTTTACTGGGGAACTTCTTAGTGTTCTAACAGTGTGTGGCAAAGAATTTTGACAGCATGTATACTTTTTTGATTCAGATCTTTCATTGAATAAAAATATAATATTACCAATTCCATAGTCTTCACACTGCAATTCAAAAGAGATATTCTATAGGTAGGTGATGAAAAGGAAGAGATAAAATTAGGTCAAATAGGGGCTTAGTTTTCAGGGCAGGTAAGGGTTTGGCACACAATGGACAATAAAAGCAGAATGTGGGAGTTTGTAGTGACAAAATAGGCAGTGGTTGCTGCTACCAGGGCTGACTCAGGGAGTATTTCTCCACCTTTAATCTTAGGGAGAGTTATTTATCATAGGCCACCTGGGAGATAAAATGTGGGTATTGTCAAAGTTAGGGGTTCCAAGACATTTTCAACTCAGAGACATTTGGGTATGTGGTTAATTCTGTTTGATGATGTCTCCCTTGGGAATTTCATTTTAAATCAGTTCAGAGAGCATTGGATGGAGCAAAGAGACCATGCTTAACCTTATTCCCCATAGACTGTATATCATGCCAGTACCCAGCACAATGTGAAATCATCTCTTATATGTTTATTTTTCAGCAAATATTAACAGCAGATGCTGTGTCTGAATCTCTCCCAAGGATAAGGCTTCAGGTCAGCATACAGCTGGGAATGATTCTGAAGAATTCTTTGGTAGGCCAGCAAATAAATATACACCAAATAGAGAAACACTTCTTGAGCCCATGGTGTGGCCTATTTGAGGCCAGGCCCAGAGGATTGGTGTGTCAAGCCAACCAGCAGTGACCAGGTTCCCATCATGAAATAATCCCACTGTATCTTGGTCCCTCTATCTTTATTGAAAGCAGTCTTAGCTATCAACAGTTGCCAAGTTTCACAAAATGAAATGCAAAGTATTAGGGTTTGCTGAGAATATCTGTATCTCTTCTGCTTACAAAGGCACTTGTGCAAAGAAGGGAGAAATCTGATCTAGTAATAAAAACAATAATGTAGCCATATTACACCACAAGATTTAGACAGGATCAGCTCCCTAGTTTTGGTTTTGCATTTGTTGACCACATGATCTGCAACTAGTAATGCAACCTCTCTTAACTTTTGATTCCTCACACCTAAATGTGGGTGATCTGTTTATGGGTATCCCATTAAACTCATGAAAACAAAATGAGGTCAGAGATGCAAAACTGCTTTGTTGACTGCAAGCCCCTATGGTAAGGACTCTTTTTAATCTTTTCCAATTATGCAGTTGATATTTATTATTCATTAACCAAAAAACAATAAGAAAAGAACAATCCAAAGATCAAAAGTGCCTGAGGTTCAAAATAAAGTCCCCATACAAATCTTAAGACTCCAGGAGTGACCACATTTGACAATTTGGGGCTTATCTTTATACATTTTATGATTTGTGTGTGTTGAAAAAAAAGGATTATAGCCTACTAATTTGTAGAATACTATACAGAAATTTTTAATAACGTAAATTGTTATATACTGACATGGAATAATATTTTATGTGAAAAGTTACAGAACAACATTTTTAGTGCAGTCTTTTTTTTGCAGACAAAATAAGTAACTACCACAGGGAAGTGAATATTGCAATTTGCAAATGAGGTACTTTTACTTTCTAACTTACACAATTTCCACTATTATAATTTTTATATGAATATATTTTTATCTTACATATATTTTCACAATAATTTTTAAAACCTGCAAGAAAAGTGAAGCGAAGCGTATACCAACAAAATAAATACAATATGATACTACTGAAGATGTAAGTATACAGGCTACACCTGGAAAAAAAAAGTTATGAAAGGAAAGAATACACACACACACACACACACACACACACACACACACACAAATTGGAACTAGGCACAGAGGCATATACCTGTAATCCCAAGTGCTTGGGAGGTTGAGGCAGGAGGATCACAAGTTCAGTCATCCTCAGCAATTTAGTGAAACACTCAGCAACTATGCAAGATCCTGTCTAAAAGAATACAAGGACTGGGGATGTCGCTCAAAACTAAAATGGCTCTGGATTTAATCCCCAATAAGAGAAAAATAAATAAATAAAATGAAAAATGGAAAATAAAATAAAAGAAGCAAAATGAAAATAGGCATGATGTGACTTTTCAAAATATTTTTTTTTTAGTAAGTGGAAAAAAACTGATCATGCAGCGTCACCGCCAACTTTCTTTTTAAACATGACTCCCAACCACAGGATATTCATCCCTTCTGACTAGTTCCTTTTAAGGGCCCTGTGCAAAAAAAAAAAAAAAAAAAAAATGGCAAAATAGAACCCAGTACAGGGGTCTGCCAAGAGAGGAAGAGCTAAATATAACCAGTAGTCAATTGCCTTACAGTTTAAAGTCTTCATATTCCATTTCCTAAAATGTAGAAATCAGTCATAAATTTGAGGAATGGGCAGGAATGACAAGCTAATGGAAGACAAGCTTCCCTGAAAAGTGCTGGCATTATCAAGTAAGAGAGTTTACAATAAAAATCACAGATGTCATCGCTCTCACTAAATTCTTACATCCTTTCCATCAACAAATTCTGTCATGACCATGTACAAAATCCATTATTTACCATTTTGATTACTGCCCATCCAATTCACGTTTGCGCCTGCCTATTTCCACTGCAGTGACCTCCTGTTAGTCTCTCCACTTCCACCCTAGCTCTTCCTCTTTTCCCTGCCATACCTTTCTCCTCAAAAAAAAAAAAAAAAAAAATCTCCTTCACATGTAGAGAAAATGAAAACCCAAACCTTAGTATGATTCCAAGGCTCTGTCCTATTTTTCCCTTCCTTATTTTTCCATTCACTTTTAAGCTTCCAACTAATATCTGTCACACCTCAGTGTCTTTGCACATCCTTTTTCTTCTGCCTGAACTGCTTTGCTCCCTACTCTACAGATTTCAGTTTCTCACGACTTTCTCCAACCTCTTCCTTCCCTACTCTAAATCAAATCACAATTTGCATTTTTTCCAGTAATTATTTGTATGGCATGGATTTTATTTGCCTTTCCTACTCTGCTGAAGCTGCTGTATGACTGGGTAGGGGGTTCATAATACTATCCTCTCTACTGTTGTACATATTTTAAACTTATCATAATAGCTTGAAAATGTTTCCTCTGATCTTACAAACTAAAAGCAATAGTTATTGCCTGCAGTTATCCTAAATTACTTTTCCAACTTTGTGTTTTTTGAAAATTTTCCTTTTAATGGTTAATTTTTATATAGTAACCATATTAGAAGCCATAAAATGCTGTTGTATTTGAAAGACCACAGTAGGGTTGACTAGAAGTCCAGTGTGCTGGACTTACATCACAGTATGCTGCAACCTGCACAGCTGAACTCTAGAAACCTGTGAGGAGCAACAGGGGATTAAGAAAGACACACAAACATTTACAAAGAGAAAGCTGGGACCAGGTGGGACACTGACCTCTGATGGAGGAACAGTGACCCAGACCTAGCACAGCACGTTTATTATATAGGTTTTATCATCAAAAGGTTTTCTGTAGGAAAGTTTCTGCAAAGCAGGCAGACTTGAAGTTCACAGGGCTTAAAAGCAATTATAATTATCTTATTATGCTCAGAATTCTCTATCCCTGTCAGCTGGTGTCTGAGCTCAAAGTCAAGACTGATATAATTCCATGCCTTTGCACAGAACTTCCTCAGGCAAGGCATCATCATAGCAACTGAGCAATCTTGTCCTGCACCTTTTCACAGAAAGTTCCCAGAGCAAAGCACAGCCACAACTCTGAGACAGTCAAAAACCATGACCCAGGTCACTGTTCTCCACAATGGTATAAGCAGGTTAGAATGCCATAATTTTTAGGTTCCTAATAAGCTGCTATTGGCAAGGAAGTGAATTTTCAACTAACATCAGATAAATTAACAGAAAGGTCTGAAGCTGAACTGTTTCATTTTTCTCACTACTGAAAGCAATAACTATTGCTTTTAAAAGACCAAAGTGTTTTATTTGAAAAGAACCCTAGAATAGGGATATAAGACTTCTAATGTAGTCTCTATTCATCATTTTGGGTGAATCATTTTTCCTCAGTTGTTTGTTTAGTAATTCATATAATAAAGAGATTAATATTTCAATTCAGATCTAAAATCCTACAATTTTAAAGGGGAGAAAACAGCCATAAATAATACCAATTTTTTTAATGAAGCAAATAATTCAATATTTCAAAAGAACTTTTTATCTATTCATTTATAAGGTCACAACCCAGTAGAGATATTTATATCAGGAGAATCTACAAAGCCAAGAACAGGAAGCAGTTCATCTCCTTCAGAAGATTTGATACTGTCACTCTCCTCCTTTCTGTTAACATATTTGTGCAACATGCTGTAGTACTGGTCCTTTGGATTGAAAGTATACAGTGTTGAAATTTGCTGCCAGTCTTTAATACTTGGGGTGTTGTATTCTTTTGGATGTGAGCGCTCAAAGAAACATTTAACATTTTCTTTTGCCAATTCAGTGGCATGCTCCTTGGCTTGACTTTTAAAGATCTCCTGCTCATTCTCCAAATAAATTTTCCAAAATTTCAGCTGCAGAAAACTAACTGGAGACAGGCATCGGCAGACAGATGTAAGTATCACAACAAAGATAATAACAACTGCTATGATGATCCAGCCCAGCACCTTAAAAAAACACAACAAATAGCAATTTTTAGTCACTCTTCAGAAACAAAAACAAACTTACAAATCCTCAGATAAAATTTAAATTACTCACCAGCTAGCATGGTGAACAAGCCAACAGTCTTTTAAGTCTTAACCCCTTAAGATTAAGGAATGGCAGAAACTTCCCCAACTCCTCAGTACAATTGCTTACTAGGAAAGTCAGACACAGGCCAAGTCATGTCAGGGACCCAGAAGGAGCCCATATGTCTGTCACTCCCTCTAGAATTCAAAATGTGGATTTCCTACAAATGAACACTCTACAGAACCTCTGAGCTTTGCAAGCCCAGAGGCAGCGTGGCTGGTGGCTTTAGGTCAGGCAGACCCATTTTATTGTACAGACCCATTTAATTGTGATAATTCTGCTGCTTTCTCCTGCCCAGACAACTTAACATAGATTCTCAGTTTTCACTCTACAGAGGAGATAATAATACTCCTGCAAAGTTGTGAGAATAATTAGGAGGTAAAGGACCTAGCGCAACCGGGGCTTGCCTACTGTCACCCTCCACCTTTCACCACAGCGCCAAGTACTATACGAGTACTTTTTCTCTTTTTCGTTGGTTTTATTGAATACTTGCCTATGGGTACGTTAGAAACTGGCGCAATTCCAGCTTCTCTTTGGGTGACACCTGTCTGGAGAAAAGTCACTTAATTCTCCTTCACGAGGTCGCCCTCCTGCTCCTCCCAACCCGCGTCCAGCGCCAGCGCCTGACCTGCGACTGAGCCTTGAGTTCCTTCAGGATGTCTTGGAGGTCGGACTTCTGGTCCTTGCTGCAGGGAACCAGCGGTAGCTGGTCGGTGCAGCCTGTGCGGTTTCTGCACAGGTACGGCTCCAAGACCTTGCTCCCGCTGGCTGCGCATTCGTAGAATGAGCCCCCAAGCAGCGCCATGGCCACCCAGGTGAGGGGTGCGAGCGCTGCGGCCGCGCCGATCTGCACGAACACCTTCGCGCCCCGCAGCCCGGAGCTGCACCTCACACGGGCGCCGGGCGCGCAGCAGCCGGTCAGTAGGCGCCACGTGCGAGCGCTCAGCATATAGCCCAGGAGGAAGAGCACAAGCGCTGGCACCAACAGGAAGACCAAGCCGTAGGGCAGGTTCCAGGTGGCGCTGCAGGGGCACTGGAACACCACAGTGGAGAAGATGCGCTCCCCGCTTGCCGTCAACAGTGTCACCAGGCCATAACCCAGCGCGCTACTGTGCCTGAGATGCAGGTCCAGCACTGTCTTAAACTTTTCCATGGCTTCTCCTAACAGGGAGCCGTGGACAGGCCCAGAAGTTTCTGTCACTTCGCTGCCCTGTTTGTCAGATGAATTGGGTGAACTGGGTCTGGGGCTTTCCAAATTCTGCTGAGAAGCAGCTTTCAAAAAGGGAAGAGGGCTTCTCAGGTCTTTTGAGGTTTCACTTTCTCACTTCAACAAAACCAGCTCTGGCTGACAAAGTTATATACTACCCCTGTTGACTTTGATCTCCCCAGTACCCAACCCTTTCCAAAGGCAGAAGCACCTGTTAGCTTTCTCCTCCAACTCAGAAGAACAGCCCTGTTCAATTGGTCATTATCTTTGTTTCCTTCAGTCAGACAGCAAACAAGGGCACTTTCCTTCCGTTTCTGATCCAAGCAGTCACTGAGCAAAAAAGGGGGAGAAGACCCCCAGAATTTCCTCTATATTGTAGTTATCCTAGTTTCTAAGCCAACTTTCAATTCCAAAACTACTGATCATTTTCAGGAAACGTTTGAAGACAAGTTTTTTTTTCTTTCATAAACTAAATCACACCACACCCCAGAACATAGTCAAGTTTTAGTACTTCCATGGTATTCTGTCCCCTTCCTGAATAGAACCACTGGCTTCCTTCATATGAACTCTTCTCTCCTAATCTCCCACATGGCATTAGACTGCATATATTGAATTCATTTACTCATCAATGCAATAAGTATGAATTTTTTTCAGATATGCCATAACACTGTCAGTTTCTGGGGGAGTGTCAAATTGTTACTCTGTGACCACCAAGTTGATCAGCACAGAGAGGATAAATGGTTGTTCAAAGATCATTAGTTGAACAACAACAACAACAACAAAAAAATCAAACTCCAGCTACATCTAATATGTTGTTTCCTCTGCCTTCAGTTTTCTCAAGACAGCATTGCTCTGACACAAACTGTAACCACTTCCATGACACTGAGCCTTACTTTGGTTTCAAAGAGAGGTGAGTTACACTTGAAAGAACATGGGCCTGAAGTTAGGTGCATTGGGACTGTGTGTCACTTTATGTGTTCAACAAGTTAGCTTCTCTAAGACTCAGCATCCTTGTGGTGAGCCACCCATGGGCTGTGTGTGTGAGCTGTGAGCATTTTGAGCGCACAAAGCAGACTGGACTGATAATGCTGCTCTGTCTGGGCTGTGCACATAATGTGTCCCCTTCATTTGTTCTGCCTTTGATCATCACACAGCACATGAGATGGACGTGATCTTCCAAGATGTCAGACAATGTGCTGACAGCAAGAAGCTAGACTCAACCCCCTGAAACCTGACCCCTTGCCTCATTTGAATGGCTTCTTCCCAATAAAACCTGGGTTCAAGGCATGTTCTTTCTCTTTCTTGCCTCCCTTGCCTCCCTTGTGGGAGCTGTGGCTGAGGAGCAGTCACTAAACCCAAAGAAAAGTTACTTTATGTGTCCTTGACTTTATTTATTCTGCCAAAATTCACTTGGAGTGACCCTAACCTGTTTAGTCGTGTGTAGTGACACATCCTCATCTGTCATAAAAGGATAATAGTGTCCACTTAAGATTGTTGAGATGAGTAATTGAGTACCATATCTAAAGTGCTTTAACATAAAGGGTTTGTCATTAATTGAATGCTCAATGTGAGGGATTAAAGCTTAAACTGCACCTTTGGGAGTAGAAAAAAAAACTACACAATAACAAAAATACAAATGAATGCTCAGTTTCAGATGGAGGATTACTTGATGACTCTCTACTGCTTTAGAGAATTGGTGTGTCTCTAAGTTGTGTACCTAACTACAAGGAGGGAATTCAGATCCAAAGTTCATTTGGACAGTTTTCTATGAACTAGTTGCTATTGGCATCCATCCATTAAGTTTGCTTAATTCTATTAGGAAAAAATAAGTATCCTATAGAACGAAGTGATTTGCTATAGAAGGGGCAAGAAACATAGGATTCTTTTCTTACTTCCACTTGCCATCTTATTACTTCCTCTCACCACCCCGACTGGTGCCCAGCATAGTACCTACATCAGAACTTCCATAGTGATGTGATAAATACCTATTTTTTTCTGTGTATTTAGAGGCTGACTCCAGATCCTGATAGTTGGGGTCCTATTCTCTGAGATTAGACCAGGTACTGGCAGACATCGTGTAAACTTGCAGCAAGTTTGCATGTTTGAGGAGAATCACTTTTGCTGTGACTTATCTCTGTGATCCTCCATCTTTAAAAACCCTTCCTTCCTTCCCTTGTGCCTTGGGTAACTCTCCTCTTACTGGTAGACACTTCCTCACCCATTTCACTCCTCTAAGATGTTTTCTCTCTCCTCCACACTTCCCATACTCCAATAGAAACAAATCCACAACTTTTGTGCAGAGAACTGTAGTTTATTCTCCTACAAGGCTCAAGTCATTCAGCACCATCCCTCCCTCCACTTCACCCCTACCACCTGTCTTCATTTCTTCATTTATTAAGATTTGAATTAAGGTGACAAACTTCTGCTATTTTTTAGTCAAGGCTTCGGTTTCATGTATGTTTAGCTACAAAAACGTCTATCTGTTAGCCCCGTCCCTCAACTAAATTAATCCATTTGTTAGCCAAATGAATTAGTTAGTTCCTCTTTATCAACAGGTGTCCTGTTCTCCTTGAGCGTGTAGCACTAAGGCAGAGAGAGTTCTAAAGTATTCAGGGAATGAAAAGGATATGAAATGTTAGCGTGTCATAAGGAAAATCTCTGTGAGGAGATGACATCTAATATTTATGACAAAGAGCTTGGTCTGAAAGGTCAGCATGGTGTGAGCATAGAGGGTGGAGAGGCAAGAGGACAGGTCATGAAGACAGAGCTGCAAGCAGAAGGTCAGGTTTAGGGGCTTCACAGACCAGAATATATCATTTGTAATTCTGCTATAGAAATTCTTCACAGAATGAATTACATCGTGACATACTGTCCCGTCATCTTATGTATCTACACAACACCTCCTGGGTTTGCTATTTCTGTGTCTCCGGAGTAACATCTGTCTCAGATGCTGGTCACCATTTTATACTCATTACAGGTTTCTTCAACTGTTGAGAGTCCAGGTCAGGCCTAAATTGTCTCTCAGCACTGACATTGACTCTAGGACACTGCTACCCACCTCTGACATCTTCAGATCAGTGGGTAATTCCAGTTATGGGTCTATTAAAAATTTCCCAGTCCTTCATGTCTAATTTGTGTGCTAAGAGGACGCTGCTGAGAATCTCAACACTCAGTGAAAACAGACTAACATACTAGTGGTATTGAGAGGATTCAAGAATTCTTTGAGAGTAGACTACATAATGTTTAAAATAATAATGTTTAAAAGAACTTTTTAAAAAATCTGATTCTGATGCCACTTTTCTTTAGCTTTTGAGAAGTGAGTGGGAGATTCTCATGTTAAGCACACCGGAAAACCAATGTTTATGGAGTTTGTTTCATTTTCTTTGTGGGACATTGTTTTTCAACACTATCATTTGCAATATCAGAAATGGGTGCCAGAAACCACAATTTCTCAGAAAAAAAATAAAAGAAACCCTTGAAAGGAAATACATAGCACTCTGTGATTCTGTAAGTTCTTACATTTATCTTCCAGGAAGCTGGTTCCCAATCCTTATTCTCTGTAGCTCTCATGAGAACTCACTCCCTGCTTGGAATATGACTGCTATGACATTCCTACTCAGAGAAGAATATCTTTCTGTATGTTTTTTTTTTTTTCTTGTGGTGCTTGGAATCAAACGGGGCTTCATGTTTCCTAGGCAAATGCTATGTTGGCTGAGCTACATCCCTAGCCCTCTTCCTGCATGTTGAGAATATGAATATTGTTCATGTTAAGCAAGGGATTTGAAAGTCTGGGACACGTTATTATCTTAAGTTTTTTTTTAAAATAGCCTTATTGAGACATAATTCATGTATCATACAATTCAACCAATTAAAGTGTATAATCCAACAATTTTAGTATATTCACAAAACTGAACATACTAACCCATCACCACATGCAACCATCTCCATAATCAATTTTAGAACATTTTCACCACATAAAAAAGAAACTCCATGACAGTTAGTAGTCATTCCCGTTTCTCTTCCCTTCCCCACCTATCATCTTCCCCTAGCCCCCAGGATCCCATAATTATATCTTTTGACCGATACCTCCCCGTTCCCCCATGACCCCTAGCTACTTATGCCTCTGACAACCACTGTTCTACTTTCTACTTCTAGGACATCAATACCAACACAATGAGCTCTTTCTTGACTCAAGATTTTTTCATATAAATCATCCTCTTCCTGGGATATTCTCTGTTAGTTCCTCTTTATCAATTAAGTGTTAGTTTAAATATCTCAAAGAAGTTTTCTCTATTAGATGGGTTAGGCTATGCTATACTGCAATAACCACCTTTGATCTTGGTAGCTTAATACAATTAATTTAGTTTCTCACTTCCAAGTCATGTTCCAGTGCACCTATTCTCTATGCTACTTTGAATATTTAGTACCTCCATTTCAACCCAATGCCTCTCTCATTCTCTGTATTAGTCAGAGGTCGCTGGAAGAATAGAAGTGATATAATGCATGATGATACATTCTATTAGTATGTATGGGGGTTTATTATATTGACTTATATGATCAGAGGCTGAATAGCCCCATAATGGGAATCTGCAAGCTGGAAAGCCAGGGAAACTTGAAGCTCCTCCCTCCATGGAGGTGGAAGCCTCAGAACAAGAAAGATCAATGATGTAGCCCTAGTCAGAGGCCAAAGGCCTAAAAGCACCTTGAGAACTCTGTTGCAAGTCCTTGTGCAAAGTTTGAAGACTCTGGAATCAGATGTCCACAGGTAATAATAGCAGCAGCAAAAACATACCAGTTGAAGAAGGGTTGAGCATGTTAGCTTACCTCCTTCCACTTTTTGGTCCTCTGGGACCCTAGCCTAGCAGATGGTGCTTCCATGTTCAGGCAGGTCTTCCCACACACATGCCAATCTTCTCTGGAAATGTACTCTCAGACACACCTGGAAGTATGTTTTACCAATTTTCTAGACATTACTCAGTCCAGTCAAGTTGAAAACCAAAATTAAGTGTCACATTCTCCATGATTGTCACAGTAGGAAGAGTGCTAGTAGTTATCCTGGCAGTCATTAATACTTCAGTACAGTCTATGCATGGGAGCAAGGACACATAACTTGCCCATTGGCCAAAAAGAATGGAGTGATCACTAGTGTCTATTGCAGTGTCTATCTTCTGTTTCGTTTTTCAACACCCCCGCCCCCCAACACACACACACAGAACCCTCTAACTTCCTTCCATAAAGACTAAAATCCAAACTGGTCATTGTAGGAAGTTCACTACGTATGGTAGTCTGTACTTCAGGTCTTCTTGTGGTCATTTTGGTTGACAGAGCTATGAACTAATAATGATAGATTAATTCATTCCCTGAAGAAAATGCATAGTGGAGGGTCAGGGCCAGCGCAACCATGGGAAATATCCCATTCTGAAAGGAGAAAATGGAAGGTGGTGGCAGGCACTAACGTGTTGCAATTCTGAAATGGCCCCTCAGCAAAAGCTGCAAAGATCCCTACACTTGAGGTCCAAAATGTTTCTTGATTATAAGTCTTCTAATACCTGGAGTGTCTCCTTCTGTTGTGTTCCTTGGCTGCATGTACATGTCCTTATTGGGGTCTGAGCATTTTTTTTTTTTTTTTTTTTTGGTCCAGGTCCTTTTTGTGTGATGTTCAAAGACCATAGGTACACTTGGGCTTATGATTCCTTTGGTTTAAATCTCAACTGAAATTTAGTAAGGTTTCTTATCCCTTTGAATTTGGTTAAGTATACTTGCCAACATTCCACTGTACTTTGAAATTTGCTTCTGAGATTGGTTTTGACACATTCTCTGTATCTTTTGCCTTTACAGATTCCCTGAGTCTACATGAGTCCATGATTTTCTGTGGAAAAGCTACATCTTAATTGGGTCTTTGCCTGAATATTTATCCAATTCGATACCTTAATGTTATCTGTCCTAACAGTTTTAATCTACAGAGAAGCATTACCAATAAATGTAGAAGTCACACTGTTAATTTGATCTTTCCACAGGTTTATTTTAGTGGACTTTGTCTTTCAAAGCTTTATCAATTTCTAAGTGTTTGGAGTCTAAGATTCCAATGTCTAGACCTCCAATTTTGCAAGGCCCCAATTTCTTAAATATCTCTTTTTCATATATGCTTACAAATCATTTAATTCTTTTTGAGCTTATAAAATCTTGTCAAAACCTAGTCCATAGATAACACACACTTGTAGGAGCACACACTCGAGACATTGTTTCCCCCCTAGAATCACATTTTCTTTACCTACATAATCTTTCTTCCAATTTCATACAGAAAGTGGTTTTACCAACCACCACCTAAGGAGAATTTTCATCTATCTAGCCTTCATTATCAATTTCTATGCTGTCAACCACTGGTTGCCACACTCCTCACCCTCATTATGGAAGCACACTGCTTCAAATCCTAGTATCTGGACAGAACTAGCCTCAAAACTCCATCAACCTGTGAGGAAAAGGGGAAGTACTATCATTTTTTTGTGCCTTCATAGCAAAGGGCACTGGGTTGGGTGAGCATGGGGAGTCTCCAGTGCAGTCTTTGTTCATAGTCCTTACCCACTCCTTGAACTTCTTTGCCACATATTTGTTTCCTTATACATGTGACAGTTTTATAATCTTTTATTTCCTGTTTACTACTTTTGTTTATCTTCCCAATTAGATTTGAAGTGACATGAGGGCAATAATCATTCCTGACTTAATCCCCTTTTTTTCTACTCAGGTACTATCATAGCACCGAGGATATTGTAAATGTTTAATAAATATTTGTAGAAATAATGAATGAACCAATTACATGATTGAATAAGTAAATGAGTGAAAAAAAAAAGACTCGAATTTTCTCTTCTCTTCCTGCAGTTAGCATTATGCCTGTTTTATCCATCTCAAAACTTGAGCCCTTTTGCAGCTGTCTTGCCTGTCTGAGCATGACACAGCTCAGAACAACAAAGGCATCTTGAATTGCCAACCTTGTGACCAACAGCAAACAGCCTATCCAGAGCAGGTCAGGACAACGCCAGGAAGAAGTCAGCTGTGGGGAAGGTTCTAGGTGCAGCTGCAGAGCCTCATGGACACCCACTGCCTCCCACTTTCATTAGAGTCAACTAGACACAGTGAGGGACGGTGGAGCTGTAGGCATGGGTAGAGCAGGGAATCTCCCACAACTTCCTCCTGTCAGGTCAGGTGCTTCGGTCTTGTTTACTCAGCACAGTTGTCTTCCCTGCCATCTCCCCTATTTCTCCATCTTTCCATACCCACCCATTACTGAATTACTTAACAGAAGAATATTTATTTTTACTTTAGCTGTAGGAAGCAACCAAAGAGCAATAACTATTTTTCCATATTTTATTTTTAGATTCCTTAAGAGGTTTCACTTCCTTTCTTGGAAGCACTGAATCAAACCTAAGTTAAGTTTTGTTCACAGCTAGACTCAGAGCTTTACTCTCTGTGACTACTTTGGCTCTCTACCTGACTTCCTGCTGTAGTGCCAGGCACCTGCAGTACTTACCTTATTAAACTAATCCAAGTTTGACAGTCTTCTGGCTCTCCGCCTAACTTTGTGACTATTCATCCAAGTCTCCTATCCAGGTTCTCCCACCCCTTCCCAACTATTAATATTGCTGCTCACAAAAGTTTAGTCCTTTCTAAATACACTCCTTGAATAATCTCCTCTTGGCTGCACCACTAACTAGATATGTGAACTTGGGTAAGTGAATTCTCTCTGTGTGTCTCAATTCTCTCATCTGTAAAATAAAAACATTGTTGCGAAGACTAAATGAATCGATAGTTATAACATTCTTATGTTAGTGCCTGGCACATAGTGAGTATTCAAAAGGTGTTGGCAATTTATGGTTATTCTCCTTTCCAATGGCTTTGATAACCAACTGGATGTTAACATTCTGAAATCTTCATCTCCAGCCCTCCCTTTCCTAAGTTGTACATGGATGTTTCTAGGCGCATCTGTAGATGTCTTCACTTACAAGCCAACCAGCCACCTCAAACTCAAAACAGAACTCATTTTACCCTACTATTATTTTTTTTCTCTGGAACTTTAAAGTCTTTTACGTTAGGAAACTCAGGGTCACCAGTAGGAGTCACTCCATTTCTCTGCAATGTAATTCTGCTCCAAGACTGTCCCTAAGTTTGGATCTCTCCTCTACACATGTGGACCAGCTCCTCATTGCCTCACTCCACTGCAGTTTATGCCACACAGTCCGATCAGAATTAACGTCTTCAAAAATTCGGATGAGTTACTGCTATTGGGAATGCAAAGTAGTACAGCCACTTTGGAAGACAGTTTGGTAGTTCCTACAAAACTAAAACACTCTTACCTTACGACTCAGTAATCTCATCCTTTAGGTACCTACCCAAAGTAGGTACATGAAATTTGCATATGAATATTTATAGTAGCTTTATTCATTCCTACTGGAACTTGGAAGCAGTTGAGATGCTCCTCAGTAAGTAAAAGATAAACAAGTGTGCTACATCTAAACAATGGAATATTTATTCAATTCTAAAGAGAAATGTGCTCTCCAGTCACAGGAATACTTGAGGCAACTTAAATGCACTTACTAGGTCAAAGAAGCCAATCTGAAAAGCCTCCATGCTATATGATTTCAACTACATGACATTCTGGAAAGCTCTAGAGGTAGTAAATGGTGGTTGCTAAAGAGGGAAGAAGGAATGAATAGGCAGAGCACAGAAAAAATTTAAGGTAGGCGAAACTAGTCTGGATGATAGGGGACTGCAGTTGTAGTTCAGTTGTAGAGTGTGAAGGAAGATTCTGGATATATTAAAATGGCAGATATATATCATTATACATTTATAAAAACCCATGTCAATGCAGGTTCATCAATTGTAACAAATGTACTTATCTGGTGGGGGATGTTGCTATAAAGGAGGCTGTACATGTAGGGCACAGGGAAAATAAGGGCAGTCTCTGTACCATCCTCTGAATTTTGTCACACACTTTAAGGTGCTCTAAAATAAATCTCTTTTAAAAATGACTCTAAGTATACTCTAGAGACTGCTGTGCCCATGTCAATGGGACACAGAGTATAAAAGTTTGTAGTAGTATTATTCATATCTGGCAAAAAAGTGGTTAAAAAAGACTAATAAAACATAAGAACTGGTAAAGAAAAATGCAAAAACAAATATCCAACAACAGCAGACAAGATCAGCTGTAAAAGAGTCAAGGAAGAGAATATTATACAACAATGTAAATAAAACAAATACTGCTGTAGCAACAATCAACTGCAAGGATGAATCTTTAAAATGTAATGTCAAGTAATAAAAATCAAACACAAAAAATGTTTGGTGTGATTTCACTTGTGAATGGTTCAGAAATAGTCCAAACTAAAGTATATTTTGAGGATGTAGAAAGAAGTGATAAAGAAAAACAAAGTGATTAAGAATCAGAACAGTTATCATCTTTAGGACTTGAATGAAATTATTACTATTGGGAAAGCAGAAAGGAGTATGAACAATGTCATATTTCTATGCCACTGTGAGTGTTACAGAGATGTTTCCTTTATAATTATGCTTTATACAGTGTCTCTTAGTATTTTTATGACTATGGGTTATTTCTCAATTTATGAGGCAGAAAAAGGAATAACCCAATTTCATTGTTTTCTAGTTGAAAACCTCTCTGCTCTCGGTTGTCAGGAGAACAAGTGTCATATCCATACCTTGGCAGGGAAGAAGCTCTTGCTTCAAAAACCTCTGCTCCACTTCATCCTGTGTCCTCTGGCTTTTAGCACCACAGATCCCTTTACATTTCCTGTTCTTTCTCAACACCATACCTTCCTACTTGCTTCCTTTGCTACCTTGAATGACATTACTCTGTTCTGACCTTTAACTGGACACCTACTATCTTCTTTTAATAATCACCCCTATGTCCTCTCTTCATCTTCAAAACTCCCAATGAGAACTAGCAGTTCTGTTTCTTTGTTCTCACACCATTTTAAAAATAAGTAATGGTGCAGTAGTTCTTAATGTGCCCATTGCAACATTTCTTCCCAGGGTTCTGTCTCCTATGAGACTGGGAGCTCCCAGAGATCAGGACCTCTTCTCATTTACCACCTTATCCCTCCATGGGGTCAGCCATTCTCTGCTTGCAGCTTTCTCCTCACATCTGAAGTAGCCCTTACTCATTGTGTAATACTTTTATTTACTTAGACCTATTTTAACCTATGATATACAATCTTTGTGAGAATTAAAATAAGAATCTGGAGTGGTGGCACATGCCTGTAATTCCAATTATTCAGGAGGCTAGGCAGAAGGTTCCAAGTTCAAGGTCAGCCCAAGCAATTTAGACTGTGTCTTAAAATAAAATAAAAAGGAGTGGGCATGTAGCACAGTGGTATAGCACTTGCCTAGCATGTGTAAGGCCCTGAGTTCAATTCCCAACACTGTTAAAAAATTTTTTTAAAAAGCTCCTCACAGTACTAAGAACATTTTAATTCCACAGTTAAATGTTATAAAAGATTTTTTGTTTTTTGTTTTTTTTAAGTGGAGATGCAGACATGTGCTAGAGGGCGCTGATTCACTGTTTTATAATAGGTTATACTTTTGCAGACTTTAATATTTGACTCAGTCATTAGGAACCAGAGAATCAGATGTTTAGTAAGCAAAATATTATCTTTTAAATTCAATGAAATAAATTAATGAAAGCATTTAAAAGTCTAAAATTTGAAATTATTTTGGGTTAAAATAATCCAATAGTCAGATTGATGACAATGACATTATATTACTGGTTTTAGTCCATTTTCTATATACCTCAGCCTAGGGTGAGTCCAACAAGCACTGGGAAAATCAACGTGAGCAATGTGGATTTTGGTTATATACATACATAACCAAAATACATCTGTTTATGTATAAACTGCCTGGAGTTACTGTAAAATGGGAAGGCTGGACTAGATCATCTTCAGGGCCCCTTTCAATTCTAACATTCTGTAATATACAATTCTAGTTCACTAAAGAAAAGAAACAATTATTCAGTTATAAAAATGCATAACTTTTCCTACGTACAATATGAATACACCAGAGTGAATCTCACCATCATGTATATCCACAAGAACACGGTCCTTATCAGAATAAAATATATTCCATGATTATATAATTATATCAAAATGGATTCTACTGTCATGTGTAACTAAAGAAAACAATAAAAATATAAAAAATAAGCTTTAAAAAAGAATTAATTGTTGTGGTGTGAACTGTTAAATACAATCAATAAGAGTGCAAGTTATAGGTTATAGATTAGTAAAAAATATAGATTATAGATAGAAGATTTTGATAAGTGAGGTAAGACAATTATAAAGCAAGAACTGTCATAGACAGGCCTAAGACTCCATTTTGCTGCCTTCTATAACATACTGTTACAAGAGCTGTTTCTGAGAAACTGAAATGAAAGATGCTTTCTGATTTTAAAAAAAAAAATTGTCTTTCTGTACTTTGTACCCCACAAATTGTATCCTACTCAGGATGCAGCAGTGGTTATGGTGAGCTACATCCTGGGTGTGAATGCCCTTGTGGGTCTACATGACTTTGAAGTAAATTCTTGCCCCCAACCCCACCCCCACCCCTGCCCAAGTTCAGGATGCGGCTGTGTAGCACCTGCTTGAACCCAGGACTGTGGTCAACTGAACTGCAAAGCTAATGCTTTTTTGCTTCTGTTTATCCCTTGCTTGCTGACTGGAAAATTCCAGTCCTGCCAAGAGTCCACAGGTCCCACTTATTAATGTTTTAATTTCTATGATTGGCTAGCTTACATGATGATAAGCAAGTCACTGAGTTGTGTTTTTTTGTGCTTATATTCTCTTTGAATAGACCAGGAAGCTGCTGTCCTCCCACAGAGCTTGAGTCTCTGTGGTGGGTGACAGTCCCTGGCCAGGTAAATGAAGCTCTCTTTTGATTTGAAATTCAGACTTAAGAGTGCTTTCTGAGGCATCTCCCCATAACATATTCTCAGGGATGAGATTGGATGAGATTATATTAAATGAAGCAGGACAGGCACAGAAAGATAAATCTGCATGTTGTCATAGGTAGAAGCTCAAGAAGTTGATTTCATACAGGTAAACAACAATCTAGCAGCAAAGGGACAAAGAGAGAGGATGGATAACAGGTACAAAATACAGCCAGAGAGGGAATAAGTTCTCATATTCTACAGCATAATAGATGACTATAGTTAATGATGTTTTTCTATATATTTTTAAAAAGCTTGGGAAAGAGGATTTTGAATGTTCCCACAACAAAGAAATGATTATGTTTGATGTGATAGAAATGCAAATTACTCTGATCTGATCATTATACATTGTATACATATACTGTCATATCAGATCCCATATAAATGTGCAATTATTATGTGCCAGTTAAATTTTTAAAAAAAAAGATTAGAAATAGACATTACCTGTAAAAACAATTTTTAAAATCTTGACCAAAAAGTGACGAAACTCAGTAAAAAGTTATAAAGAACATTTTAATTGACAAAAATAGGAAACAATAAAAGCAAACAAAATTGCCATTCCATTTTCCCTTCTCATAGTGCTGGGGTTTTATTTATTTATTTATTTGTAGATGAACACGATACCTTTATTTTATTTGTAGGTGGTCACAATATCTTTATTTTATTTTTATGTAGTGCTGAGAATTGAACCCAGTGCCTCATACGTGCAAAAGCGCTCTATCACTGAGATACAATCCCTGCCCTCAGAGTACTGTTTTTAAAAGGAATAAAACAACTGGCTGTCTGCATGATCTATTGGTTGTGAACTATTTCTTAGCCCCTTTTACATCCCCACACCCTCTGTTTAATCATTCTAGCCAAATATTGCTTTCTTGATTTACTTTAAGCAAGGCATTAGTCAGCCAATGGAAAGCATTGTAGTATTATAGTGGCTTCATTCACTTCAAGCCCGAAAACCCACAAATATTTACATAGGGCAAAGTGGGGAATAATAAATACTAAATTAAGACATAGAGACTAGTATATCATTTGGGATTTTTGTTTGTTTGTTTGTTTGTTTATGAAGGTCAAAGTGGCTCACAGTTTGGATACAAGATGAAACTAGAAACAAAAAGCAGAAGTCTGATCTCAGCACTAATCATATGCTCTCTGGAGGCTGTGCAGCAGAATTCTACGCTATGGCAAATAGTCGTAGTAATTCATAACTATAAGGATATCCTTTAGTCTATCTTTAACATGGATAATTTACTTTAATAATAATATTCGTTTGTTATTTTATTTCATAAGATTAAGGGTAAAAAATGGCAATGATTAATTTAGAGTTTTTTATATAACTGTGCTTATCACTCAATATTTTAAATGATTATAATTTGGCATTTTGCACACTTCAAATAACTAAAATTCAACTATCAGAACTTTTTTTTTCTTTTTTTAGTTTTGAGCTTTATACAGTAGTTCATAATAATTGATGGCTGTGTCTGTGTTCATTTTCTTAATTTCTCTGAGCCTAGCTTCCTGGTACTAGCATTGTAGTGTGGAGCTGTGGACATTCTTTAAACTCTTCTAGGCTTCAGTAAGATAGCTATTACAATCACCAACATCCAGTGTGCTTGCTCTTATGTAAGAATGGTGTAAACATGGACTGGGCAATGTTTTCATGAGTTTAAGGACATTGTATGAAATAAGTCTGACATGTAGGTTCTTCATATGCCATTAAAAAAAAAAAAGCTTATCTTACAGAATTATCAAATCATCCTTCTTTCATTCCCTACTTCTTCCTCTGGCATCCTGCTGCCCAAAAGAATGTATATATAAACAGATATTATTATAAATATATAAATATTATATATAATGTGTTTATATAATATATAATACGTTATATTATATAATATATAAACATATAAAACATGATATATAAACATATATGTATATACACACACATACATATATACATATATATTTTTTATTTTTAAGAAATGACTTTTTCTCAGTAGTGAGTTCACAAAGTTCCTCTCATCATCTAAAAGACTCTTACAATATTCACAGCGCAACACAGAAACCCTATTTAGAAATTAGAAAAAACCTACAGTAACTTATATAAGACACTCTTTGTCAGAGCCTTTTCTAGGAAATCAGTGTATTCTGAGGTGCCCTGGTGTGCCAATCCATGTGCAGGTGTGGCTGAAGGGCCAGCTGAATAATCAAGCCTCCCCAACATGCAGCTACCCACATCCCCGGCACCCACACTGCATTGTCCTGTGTTCTCTAGGAAGTCTGAGGTGCCTGTGGTGCTTTCTGGGTTGCACAATGTTGTGAACTCAGAAGGCACTCTCTCAGGCAGTTGCTGAAGCTTAGCAACAGTCTGTTGATTACTAGTGGTTTACAACTTCCCACGCAGATGGTATGTTATTTTAAGTTGTGCTTTGGCATCTGGGCTCTCTGTCCCACTTGGGACCAGCCTATGTACAACAATCTTGTGGCAGCTGCTTTTGTGTATCTTGTTAACATCTGTCTTTCAGTATACCCTTTCCTGGAGATGGAATTTGGGACTTCCACATAGCTCAGAGGTGATAATGTTGAAAAGGCTCCAGGATCTATTTGGAGTATCTCTCAGGGCCAAGGTTCACAGCTATGTGGGAGGTTAATGAGATTAGCTCATTACAAGAGCTAGAGCTCTTAGCTTGCTCAGGCTGCCATAACAAAAATATGATAGACTGGGGTGACTCACTAAACAGAAATTTACTTCTTACAGTACTGGGGGCTAGGAAGTTTAAGATCAAATTGCTGACAGATTAGGGCCAGTTTTTTGGTTTATAGGTGGCTTGTATTTTCAGTGTAACCACATATGGCAGAAGAGACAAGAGACCTCTCTGGGGTCTCTTTTATAAGGCTGCTAATCTCACTCACGAGGGCCCCACCCTCATTAGCTAATTACCTTCCAGAGGCCCCTTTCGCCTAATACTATCACACCAGGATTAGGTTTCAACAGGTGAATTGTGAGGGACCCAAACATTCACTCTGTAGCAAGCTCAATGTTAAGTCTTATAGGACCAGTCTTCATATTCCATTTATTCAGTCAGTCTACTCAGCATGCATTTTTTGAATACCAAGTACAATATACACTAGGCACTGTGTAAGAACCTTGTATATAAAAGAGCAAGAGACAAGATCCTTTCCCTGAAGGAATATAATCTAGTTGGGAAGATGGACTATTTTTATGACCTCTTTGGGTCTGTTAAGTGTGAGCCACCCAAGAGCAGCAGTGTTCAGTGATAACAATCTGTTTTAAATTGTTTGTGCTATTGGTATTCAACAGTGATAAAAATTCTATGAATTCACCTTTCAAAATAATCAAATTTTTCTTTTTTGGGGGGGTGTCAAAACAGAGCTTTAAATATATACTCAGTACCCCAAGATTTCTCCTCACGACTCTAATAAAGGACAGGGATTCATTCTTCTGTCATTAAAAGAAATTCCTTAGAGACTAGGGCAAAGGAGTTAAGAAATCAAGATTATCTGCATAGAAAGGCAACAAATGGGATCTGTTTTATTTTATTTCAGGCCTCTGTGGACAAAAATTGGTGAACAACAGACTAAAAGCTAAAAAGTAGAGACAACTCATAATCCCTTCCCACAAAAATGTATTTCTAGTGAGTTGCTATTTCCATTTGTTTGAAAGAAAAAGAAGGTGTCTCAACCATTGAAAACTCTTTTGTTCAGAAAAAAATTCCTAAATATATACTAAAAACATCCCTCATTGTTTAATCTGGAATGTGCTGGGCAGACTGGAATGTTTTTAGAAGCTCTAGCCTTAAGAAATTCTACCTTAAACCAAAGCCTCAGGAGCCCATTCCAAATCATTAGTGTTTCCACAGGGACTCGCCACTGAAATCACATGAACATTCCATGACAAAGGCTTCCCACAAACTAGTTTCTAAAGATACACAGGGGCAGCACTGTGACTTTTCTGATTTAGAAGGTATTCTTCAACTTATTAAGGGATCTCCAGGGTGATTAGGGGCAGGGCCATGGCAGGCAACCACGCTCTTCTACAATAAATAGAACTCAGAGACATACACATCATTAGATACCCTGGATTCATCCTCTTTCTGATCAGTACTTCTACAAAATACACATCCCTTTGGTCATACATTTTGCCTGTGAGCTGGGCCCTAAGTATTTCCTCTCCAGACTTGGTTGAAGAGCTTAAGTACCTCTTACTGGAATACTGTGGCCTCTTATTCTCCGTCCCCATCCCCCGCCCCGCTGGATCCATCCACTACCCTGAAGCTAATTTCTTTCTATAATGAAAATTTGATTATTTGAAGAGAAAACCCTTATTGGCTCTCCATTGCTTGCAGAGATTTTTCCAATTAGAGGGAAATTCTCCCTTAGAGTGTACTTATGGAATGGAATGGAATGGGAGCTATGGTTTGAATGTCCCCTTCAAAACTCACGTTGATTCATTGCCACTATGATAGTATCAAAAGGTGGTAACTTTAAGAGGTTATAAGATCCTGAGGGCTCATTGTCTTATAAATGGGTTAGTTATCAAAGGGAGAATTTGGCAGACTGTCTCTCTCTAGCCTCTTTCTCACCATGTGACGCTTTCTATCATGTTATGAGGCAGTAAGGACATCATCAGATGTGGCCCCTTGATCTTGGACTTTCCAGACCTTAGAATTGTATGCCAAAAAAAATTATATTCTTTATAAATTTTTTCAGCCTATGATATTCTGGTACAGCAGCAGAAAACAAACTAAGACATGAACTAACCCAAGGATCAAAACATGGGAATATGTGACATCATCATATCCCCTCAACCATGCCCTCTTTGTCCACCATATACATTTCCCATGGCATGAAAACTGCTTCGTGCTCTCTCAATAACAGATGAATGTTGCATCCTTCAGTAATGCTAAAAAAGGTGGAAAAAAAGTTCAAATTCCTTAGCATACCCTACAAAGACCTGCACAATATCTTCCCTGCTTTCCTTTCTAGTCTTGTCTCTAACCGCTCCTTATTTCATGCCTTGTGGCCAACAATACCAATCTGGATTAATTCCTGAGTCAGACTTGCTTTCTCATATTTCTATTTTTTCATACTATTCCCCTTACCTAGCATTCATTTCTCCTCTTCAACAGCTAGTGAGTTTCCATTTAACCTTTAAAAAGGCACAAATTTAACTTCATTAAACAAGCTCCCACGCCCTCCTTGCCTCTTCTGTGGTCATTATCTTAGTTCACAGGAAACTCCATTCTTCCAGCTGACTCCCTCCTCATAATGCAAGTCTTTGCTACAGTCTATGAGGACATATGTTACCTGATCTTGTTCCCATAACTTTCTCTTTACCATTCTGCTCCCATCACACTGGCGTTTAGTCCTGAAACACACCAAATGCATATTAACCTCAGGACATTAGAAACTGCTCTTCTGTGTGAAAAGCTCTTCTCCATGTCCTTGTGGTTCACGATTTCATTTCCTTCAAGTGTCTTCTCATATGTAATCACACCTGAAATCATTTCTTATAGAACAATATCAGCTTTCCATCACTTTATATCCCTTTTGCTCTATTCTCCAACAGTTATTGCCACTTGACATCTTGTATTTTTGTCATTGTTTGCCTTGTTTGCCCTGAATCCACCTAAACTAGAACATAAATCGCATGAGGGCCAGCCTTTATTTTGTCATTGCTGTTCTCTACCTATCTTTGTTTCTTAAAATAGTACTTGGCATGTATTGTCATTTTTGGTTATCTGTCAACTCAAGTGACGTGGCACTTTGTGTTAAACAATATATGAATTTATTTGTTCCTTCCTAAAACCCCACTAAACTGGCAGTAAATGGATTTTTAAAATGACATGGGAATAAAATGACATCAATAAAGCCTACCATGATCATTCCCATTTAAAATAGGCTCCTCTTCCCATTCTTTTTACCATGCCTTCCCCCACCCATTGCACCCCTCTTATCTCCTAATGAATTATACAATTAACTCATAAATTATACCAGTTTGTCAAGACCCATCCCTAAAATGTAAGCACCAAGAAAGCAGAGATCTTTGTTTTATTTTCTGATGCAGTGTTCTAAGTACCAGAACAGTACTCTGCACTTAGTGGGTGCTCAAAAACAGAATGAGTAAAGAATAGAACAATCCCATGAACGTCAAGAGCACAGGGATGACTGGCAACTCAAAGGGAGAATAAAGCCCAAGCCAGCAAGAGAATAGGATGGGAGTTGTCAGAAGCAAGTCATTCAGTGGAACCACAAAGAGGCTCAGAAACTGGCAGCAGGCACCATTGAAATTGGGGATGCCCCTGAGTGGAAAACGGAATCATGACAAGCAAAGCGCACTGGCCACAGCAGATGACTCTGAAGAGACTGGGAAGAGGGATTCAGGACTTACAGGTGAGCACAGCTGAGAGTGGAAGGGCTGTACTTAAGCAGAGGATGAGGTTGCCCCACCCAACTGTGAGACCTGTAGTCCCCTTATTCCACTTGACGTTGGGGCCCTTCTAAAAAACTAACTAACTAACCAGAGAACAGACTGGAGAGTCTCTCTGCTAAAAATTATTCTGTCCAACAGAAAACACTGTAACAGACTTCTCAAAAGGAACATCAAAACCCAGAAGATCATAGAACCACTCCTTCACCCTTCTGAGGGAAGGTTATTTTCCACCTAGAACAGCTGGTTAAGTGATCAATCAAGTAACAGAGAGAATAAAGACTTTTTTTTCAGACCAAAGGAAAAAAAATATATTCGCCTCCCATGCATGCATTCTCAGGAATTCAGGGAGACTATGCTGCACCAAAATGAAGTGTGACTGAAGAAAAAGGGAAGTGTGAGAAGCAAGAAACAAAAGATTTCCACAGTAAAGAAGCAAAGCAAAGCCTCAGGATGATGGAGAGTTTCAACCTGTCTACGAAACAGATGACCCAAATCTAGATATTTAGGCCATGTAGTGGAACACATGATTTTTCTCCTTCATTTCTTAAAAACGTGTCAGGACTTAATTGGCATTACAAGTATAAAATAAATATTCAACCGAAACATTTCTGGAAGCATATGTCATCTTTGCTAGTTAATTAAGCTACAAATACCAACCTCTTCTCAACATGAACCTGAGGAGGAGAGACTCAAACTGAGGGGCTTTGCCAATAGAAATTATATAAGCACAGGCAGGGAGAAGGGAGGGGATCTGGGCCCTTTTGTTTGAGCCTCCATTTTCTCATCTATAAATTTAGGGGACTCAGTCTGATCAGCTCAAGTTCCTTTTTTGGTACTAAACTTTGAGATAGACTTTTACACCTCTCCCTAACTCCTTTTTTCCTGATTCATCTAGACATCTGTCAAAGATGACCATATAGCCCAGATTACCTAGTACAGTCCTGGTTTATGTAACTTGTCCTGGAGTAACTCTGAACTGTTTCTCCTCTAACACTCAAAAGTGTTTGGGAACGTGCACCTGAGGAACTTCCGGATGCTATGGCCTAAACATGGAGGACTGAGGAACTTTAGGATTTGGGGGCTTAAACATGGACATGCGCCTAAGGAACTTCTGGATCCGAGGGCCTAAACATGGATGCCTGAGGCACTTCCAGATCCTAGAGCCTAAACATGGATGCCTGAGGAACTTCCGGATCTGGGGGCCTAAACATGGATGCCTGAGGCACTTCCAGATCCTAGAGCCTAAACATGGATGCCTGAGGAACTTCCGGATCTGGGGGCCTAAACATGGATGCCTGAAGCATGTCCGGATCCGAGGGCCCAAAGATGGACATGCACCTGAGGAACTTCCGGATCCGGGGCCCTAAACATGAATGCCTGAGGAACTTCCGGATCCTAGAGTCTCAACATGGACGTGCAATTAAGGAACTTCCCGATCCGGGGGCCTAAACATGGACGTGCACCTGAAGCACTTCCGGATGCTACGGCCTAAACATGGATGTGCGCCCGAGGAACTTCCGGATCTGGGCACCTAAACATGGATGTGCACCTTTGGAACTTCCAGATCTGAATCCAGGGGCCTAAACTTGGCTGTCTGAGGAACTTCCAGATCCGGGGGCCTAAACATGGACGCTTGAGGCACTTCCGGATTCGAGGGCCTAAACATGGACGTGTCCCTGGAACTTCTGTGTCCTTGTGCCTATAAAGGGCAGGGTGTGACTCTCAGAAGGGACATGGCCCATGAAGGGGAGCTGAGTATGGGGCCTGTTGGGAGGCAGACTGAGCTGTCACACCCTGAACTTGAATGTGACGGAGGCCTCACTTCCCAGCCTTCCCCTGGGTGTCACTTTCTCCCCTTCCAGTCGGTGCCGGGGAGGAAGTGAGACCAGACGCAGGGGCCAGGCCTGGAGGAGGGACACTGTCTTTCTCCTCACTTAGCCTGGCTGGGGACAGGGACGTCTTGTGACACTGGCTGCCTCCTGCATCCCTGCCCCAGGACCTCAGGGACCACAAGCTGGGACAGTTGTTGACATGATTCTCCCCTGGCCACTGACTCTCAGCCCTGGAGTCTGCCCAGGGAGAGCGCTGTCTCCCAGAGGGTCAGGGGGCCCCTGTGACCTGCTGCTCCTTACCCACCATCATCCTGGGCGAGCACAGGTCAGGACAACAGACGCTACTGAGATTGACATCTCCTGGATGAGCGGCTGGGGACTTTGCCTCTGTCCCCAGACCTCAGACACCGGATTATCCCTCCCAGAGACAGAAAATAACCCCACATTGCCCAAGACTTATTTTTAAGCTTTGGATTCTGAAATTTTCCTGCTGCCACCTTCTTTGTGAAGCCAGTTTTTCAACAGAGACAATATTCCAGGGGAAAAACAACCACAACAACAACATGGAGTCAATCAAACCAAGCTGACATATTTGGTCCTCCAAGAGAAATCTGGATTGGAAGGAGAACAGCCATTCTCAACTGGTGAAATAGTGAAGTTTCCTTGTCCTTATTTTGTGTAAGCAAAATAAATACTCTGATGTTAACTCATCAAATTATTTTTGATGAGTGCTTGGCTCATAGGAAAACTGATTCTGTTCTATGGAATGAAGTGTCACGTGATTTTAAAATTAAAAATGAAGCCAATAAAAAAAAAATAACATTTTCCTTAAAAAAAAAAGTGTTCCGGTTTGGAGGATAAACACGTGGCCCTTCTACCCATAACTATAGCCACTTTAACCTTATTTTATATTTCTAAGGAAACACATGAATTTATTTTTAAACTTATAAATTTAAAATTCCATAGCTTACTTTCTTTTAAAATTTGGAGAAGTTTCAGATTACTTTGTGAGTAGCTTGTGAACTATTTAAAAAATGTTTTTTAAGCCCAATAAACTATAAGGTAAATTCTTCTCTTTAAACACTTATTTTTCAGTGTCCAAAGTATTGTTAAAAACTTTCTTTTTAATAACCTTAGACTATGTGATATGTAAAAACTATGACAAAAATATTTTTTTCCAGAATTAATTCAATAGTCCAGGTGATATCTTTTAATTATTGAAACAGTCTAAGGTCTTCTGTCTGACTTTATTCACAATTGTAACAATGTTCTTTAATGAATGTTCTCTCAGTAAATGATAGGTCTCATCTATCATCAGGGCTGTTTATAAGTTAATTGGTTACAAACAAGGGAATATGTTACTCCCACTACATAAAACAGCTCTGTAGCTAATCATGCTCACATTTTGTTTAAGGCAAGGACCAAAATTCCTGCCAATCCCCTAAACAACAGCTCACATACTAGCCAATGAACTTGAAATGCTCCTTTCATAGTGAGCAACACAGAAACAGATTTCATAATTGATTACTCAGTTTCAAGGGAGATTTAATATTGCTTGGATTTCTTGAAGACACAAAGAGTTCCTTAGTTTTACTCAAACATGTACCATCCCTGATAGGAAACACATCTCATTATGAAGAACTGTGATTTGTTCTAGCATTATTTTTCACTTACCCATTTAAAATTACTGCCTGAAGAAAAATTTTTAAGTGAGAAAAATATTACATTCATTATAAGGAGGGAAAGAAAACCCCATGTAATTTTAATTCACTTTGCTTTAAAGATACATGATTACCATATTTTAAAAAATCACTTTTAAAATGAGGTAATGTGTTAGAATGGGTCATGCCTGTCTAGCCTTTACCTAAGAAAACAAAAGGAAAACTGGACTTGGCACTCTCTTGCACAGTTCATCTCCATTACAGTTTGCCTGAGTTTTGGATCTGAGACCAGGTTTGCCTGTAACCTCAAAGAGTAATCCCGCCCCCACCTTTTTTTTCAAAATTTCCTTTTGATCATTTCAAACAGTTCCTCTTTCTGAATGGGAAAGAGTAGAAGAAAAGAATGTTGAATGAGGTTAAGTAAACGGAGAATCTGTCACATAAAGCAAGTTTAAATCCCAGTAAGAGCATCCATGCAGGACAAACGGAAACATTATTCTTTTAAACAGTGTGTAATGACATCCTCCCCAGAGACTTTCCATGAAAAAGAAAAAATGCTTCCGCAGAAGTCATCTTCTAGATTCCACATATAATGAGGGAAGCATAGTTAAAAGTCAAACTTATGTTTTCTCTTTGTAAATAGGTCAAAATTAGAACTGCAAAGGTACTCACAGGAGTTTTTTTCTGAGTTCTTTCTTTTTTAAAACATTTTTATTACATATGGGTATTCCCATGAACCAAAATGAATAGTAAGAGGAAAGGTACTGTTATTACTTTAGATCTATAAATCAGTGAATGTGTTCTTACTCTAAAATTTAAGCCAAATAAATTTTCTATTTTCAAGGGAGAAATACATCAGGTTCAAATATGCTGAACATAAGTAATTTATTCTTTAAGTTCCTCCTAAGTATATCATCTTCATATAATCAAACGTCAATTGTGGATTACATTTCCAGTATTCTATGTTCTTGTTACCTTCTGAGGATATGATTGCAAATCACTATGAAAACTTAATGCTTAAAAACAAATTTTGGTGTTATTTAAATATCAGATGTTGGCTGTTGTTTTAAATGTTAATATGTTTAAACAACAGAAAAGTCAATAAACAGAGAAATTACTTCTTTTGAATCAAATACTACTTTATAAGTTTAATGAATGCATGTCCAAACAAAAATCCCACCTCAAAGATTTCAGAAAATGTGAATTCATTTTGAATGTAACCCGTTACACAGAAGAAAACACTAGAGAAAAATCACAATTATGATCTGTTTATTTAGCAAAATAAACTTGAAGAAAGTTTTCTATTAAAAACATTAAGAATCATATCCAGATTAGACTCCCTATATTCTTTGGTATTAAAATTCAGGATATAAAATACTTTATTTTGAAAAGTTTAGTCATGGGGTCTAAAAGAATTTTCCATAGAAGGAAATACAATAGTAAGTTGTCTGTAATTGTCTTATTTATTGAAAAATCAACAAATGTATAAAAGCAACCAATATATGCTTGCAGAGACAACATCATCAAGGAGATTTTGTGTATAGGTTTCCTACTGGAAACAAGTTTTAAGTTTCTAATGATCTTCTGCTATCATTTTTTCTATTATATGAATAGATATCCAGTTCCAATAATGACAAATCCTGTCACTCATTTCTTATAATTCTTGGAATTACATGATTTGGTATTTTTCACAATACGGTATCTGGAAATTGCTAATGGCATTAAATTTAAATTAATAATTATAAAACCCAATTCTTTCTAAACCTTTTTTTTATTTACCTTAAGAAAAAATATTTAAAAATCAAGCCTTTTATGTATTTCAAGAGTAGTACTTTAATCACTCCTAAATCAGCAAATCCAACACTTTCAAAAACATTAGGGGACAAACAAGCTATTCTTATTCCTTCGATAAATTCTTTCCTGCTCCAATTCTGATTTTTCCATGTCTCTGCTTTCTTGTATGAAAATGTCTTCCCTTAACTTACTAAAATGAATCTGAGGGGTAAAAAATCAATAACAAACTGGGGCTTTTTTGTTTTGTTTTTTTGCATAGACTCTTTGTGATCATAAAATGATCAAACAATTTTATGGCTTCAGTGCTAACACTGTGACTGGGAACAAGACGAATACAACCATAATAAAATACAGCTATCTATTAGAAGGACCGCATAAAGACATCTTTGGCCATATAGACTCTGGGACCTCTGGAAATAAGTCAGCTGCATTGCCAACATGACAAAGAAAATCGCAATGTTCAGAATCAAGAACAGTCTGGTGTATGAAGCAGACAGCGACGGAGCTCTGCTATGACTAGTTGTCACCATCCGCGCCTGTCCAAACCGGCCTTTCATCAAGGCCCCATTTTTATGTTTTTCATATGTTACATCTGCAAAATCTAAAAGGTCTTTCATTTCTTCATCTTCATCTATGGGTAGTTCTTTCTGTGCCAAAATCTGAGCTTTTTGTCGAATTTTTTTCTCATTGACTTCAATCTGTGCAAAAATATCAGGGACAGCATCCACAAATTTATAGCGTTTGCCTGATCTTCGGTTTTTCTTTGACTTGCCTTGCTGCTGCTGCTGTTGCTGTGATATGGCAAAAATCCTGTCAATGGCCTCCTCAGTCTGTCTCTTATCTGAAAATCTCAGCAGGCGCTCAGCAGTCTTCCTAAAGCTAGCTGTGTTCCGGACTCGGGATAGGATCTGCTTCTCCAGCAGCTGGAATACTGGCTTAAAATGCTGCAGGTTATGTTCCACAATAGCAGTGTAGTCCTTCACCTCAGGGACAGTGGTGCTCTTGATGGCTGAATTCCAGTCAAACAGAATTTCCTGGCGATCTGCAATGACCTGTGCAAAAGCAGACTGTCCTGTGGTCTCACCGGTCCACAGGTAAATTGCATAGGCATGTTCACTTGTGGCTATGAATACATCCAGTCGCTGAGAGTCTCCGTGGATGCTGAAGCTCTGAACATCTACAGATGGCCCTATGAAGAGGTAAGCTGCCCTAGTGATGGGACTTCGGAGATGCATGGTGACATTCACATAGTTTGTTCCATTGTAGGGATAGCCCCGAGGGTACGTCACTGAGGCAAGAGTTGCTTTCTCACTATAGCCAGTATCATCCATCCAGTACATTTTATAGAGTCCATCTCGCTGCCTGATGAAAGCCCCATGGACACCATCTACTACTGTCTCCTCAAAAGGAAAATCTACATTGTGGAAGAAACTTGCTGCCGTTTCCAGGGGACTCTCCTCTCCCAGGTGTATTTGGTCCACAAGGAGAAGAAGCTGTGGATGTAGGAGGATCAGATTCCTCTGAATGTTCTTTAGGTTGAGCCGGGGATTATAAGCTCCCACACCTTCCCCTCGGATGAAAACCACTCCATCTTTCTCCATGGCTGCAACCACTCTTCCCTGACAGTTAGCAGCCAGGTCATGCTTGTATTTAGACCATTTTGATGAGCAGTCTTCTGTGACCTGACCCTCCCAGGGAGAAAAGCAGCTCTTTGACACAGCTGGAGAAAACATTAGAACATTGTTGAAGAAGGTATATTTTGGCCCATAGAGAGCCTCAGTAATGAAAGGCACACCATTGGGAGCAAAAGTAAATGAGTTTTGATCAGGATGTTCGTGCCCTGCATTAAAATTTCTCCATCCTTTGATCCACTCTTTGTATTTGTTTCTGTGGACAATGTCATATATTGCACGTCCCCCAAGTTTTCCTGACTTGAAGGAAAGGAAAGATCTATTGACTTCTGCAGGCAGTGCACTTCCATAAGTCACAACACCCCAGTCTTCAAAATAATGCAGGGTAGGGGTGCCAAAATCTGGAGGAGGAACCGATTTCAAGCTGGCATCATACCTGAGGGGATTAATTTTTAAAAATTAAATGGTTTTCCAATGGAAGTGAAAATAATACCAGAACTGGTGCCACATGGTAATGTGGCTAGAAGAAACAACACACAAATGTCACCCAGAGCACCTACAGTGTGGACTATATTAGGGACACTTCTGAAAACACAGATAATTGGCATGCACAAGGGTAAACCTCTGGTGACTAAAGAGGAGTACAATTTGTGATCCTTGCGTTTGAGACTTAACTGACTTCTGTTGCTAATTTCTACACGGACATTCTTCACTTGACAATTTTGGAGCTGCCACCCAAACTACTGGGCCCCACAGATATAAGCATTTCAAACTCAAATTTCTAGCCAAGAGGCACCTTTTCTAGGAAACTCGCGTTAGGATCTGGGGTCTTAACAAGCCTAGAATTGTTAAAGGAACTGTTTGCCAGGAACTGATTTTATTGACTGGTTTGAAATCAGTTCCTCCTCCATGTTTTTTTTTTTTTCTAAAATAATTAAAATAGGGAGGAACTTCACACATTAGATAAAAATGTATGGCCAGTATTACATTTGAAAACATAAATGGGTGAAATTCCAGGAAACTATCTAATATTAGCAAGTTTAACATTGTGATAACTACTGCCTAGAGCAGCTCTAAAGGTTTATTTTAACTTTGTTTTAATTTACAGGTAATGCCATGCTTCTTAGAAAAGAAGTGACTTCTAATTTTTATTTATGATAAATGTTTATTATTAAAGTAATACAATAATTAACTTTCACAGTGATTAAGAACAAAGGTTGTTTAAATTAGGAAGATCTCCAAACATAATAATGGAGAGGAATATTTATTTTTGAAGATCTTGGATAACTGCCTTGACAAAGCCATGTGATTTGCTGCTCAAGGAAAGAGAGGTGGACTCACATTATTAGCTCTTGTATACTTGGCCTAGTACAGTCACTCATGGTACAGTTGATCTCATTGCCCTTTGATTTGCCCTTTCATCTGTTGTTCTAGAGTCTCAGTTTCAGGACATCAGAAATCACGTCTCTACTGAGGTTGAGTATACTATTGGCTTAATTGATAAATCATATGATTTAACAAATACAAGCTGAACTGGCCATCCTTCTCTCAGTTTTTGATTGGTTTGTATATTCCTATAAAGGCATATTTTTAACTAAGCTTAGACTTAGCATTAATCTGAATCCAATAGTTGGCTCTTTAGAACTCTCTTGGTTACATATTCATGGTAAGTGAAAGTATTACTTTCTTTTTACTATTAAGTAGTTACTCCACACCCCTCAAAGGAGCCCCAATGGTTGTACATTAATATATTTAGCTCATCTATGAAAATAGTTATAAAATGCTAGTTAAACTAGAGAGTTTCCACTTTTCTAATGTTTTTTTTCTCCTTAACTGTGTAAACTTTGAAAAAAAGAATAAAGAGAAGCAGACTATAATCAGCTTATTTTGGAGCTGAATGCAAATTTCAATAGCCTGAAAGTCATCAGGGATTAATGATTAACTAGTTCCCTGTAATTTTGATTTTAACTTATTGGATGCCAACAATATATTTGGCAATATTTTAAAAAGGAGACGCAAGCCTCTCCTTCTGGGCTTAAAAGATTACGGCAAAAAAAATTACACGGTCCTTTTATTATCAAAGTGAAGCTGTCAAATACTGTCAAGCACTTTTAAACATTTTTGAAAGTTTAGGAACAGCTTTGCTATTAGAAGATTATAATGCTCCATTTACCAAAACAAAACAAAATATTTTACTACCTTCTTATTTTCATGTGATCATAAGAATAATCTGTGACTTAATAATTTTGTGGCTTTCTTCTTAAATGATTTAAAAAATGGTGTTGAATCAAATCAAGCTTTTCTGTGAAATAGAAAAGGCCTAAGACATCTCTAATACAAGAGAATCAAGAACTACACTGTGTAATTATATCTTGAATGAAAAGAAATGTTTCTAGCAGTTTCAAATATTGTGGTAGAAGTTAAACTAAAGCTGCACATATTTAGGTAACATGGAGAAGAAGTTTTAAAATGGATTTTATATTAGTATTTCCTTTTAAATGCAAAAAAATAGTGCACAGCATGAATAGCACCCCCATTACTTTTTCTCTTTAAAGCCAACCCAATGTGTCATACCAGAGAAATTCTGTGTGCAAAGTGCACCAGCGCTGCCCTTTGGATGGTGTCCCTGGACCTTCCACCACACGATTCCTTCTGATTTGGTCAGCCAGCCAGTTTCCACTGCCATTACGCATGACAAATTTATCCAGGAACACTAATTGGCTTTCTGGACCATAAAACCAGTTGTAATTTGAATCCGCAATGGCTACAGTTCTTTGAAACCCTGGGGAAGGAAGTTTGAAAGAATTGAGATCAGCTTAAAACTGTATATTCACATAAAGATCTAAACAATGATTTTCAAACCTAGCTGCAAATTAGAATCAATGGTGTATCTTGGATAAAATAAAACCATGATGTCCATGCTCTATCCCACATCAATCAAAATCAAAATCCCCCTGAAGGTCTTCCATAAATCTTGTGTGCAAGCTTGTATTTGTTATGTGGCAATTTGTCATTGATAACAAATATGTCACACTTATAAATGTATATAAACATTTTACCCTCTTTGTTCATTTTTCAATATCCATATTATGTACAACTATATTTGCATCTTTGCATGAATATCCTCTTGTACACAGTAAGTTCCTGAACCTGGAACGAGTACTAGCTCTCCCTCAGCTCAACTTGCATTCCAGGCCAGGACAATAACACAAAGTACTCCCATTTGATTTCTAATAAAATTAGTGTATATAAGTAATATAATGCAGGACAAAAACTTAACTCCCAGAAAAGATTCTGTTGGAATCTGTTTATGTACTGCTGGAAGTTAAAGAAGTAGAAAATGCAAGGATCATCAAGCAAAGAATTGTTATTGGATTAAGGAAGGAAGAAAAAGAAGGACAGATATGCTCCAGGTACTCTTGAAAAAGAAGACTGGGAGAAAACTCTGGGCCAGATAAGAATAACCATCACCAGAATCCAGACTATCAACTGTAGCAAAAAGGAGATTGCAGTGGAGAACAGATTGCTAAAACACAGAATTCTTTTAAAAATGCCACCATGATTGTATTCATATAATTCACAGCTAATAATTTCTCCTTCTAATCAACTAGTAAATGCTTTTCCAAGTAAATCTTAGCATAAAATGTGATAGTACAAAGATTACATCAAGTCTGTGAGCTCCTTGAAGGAGAGAATATATTTTATTTCTCTTTAAATCCCCTGCCTAGTCCAATGCCTGGCATATAGATGTTCAATAAAAGTTTATTGAATTAATAAACACAAACATGTGAATGCTCCCTTTACAGGCGTTCCTATTGTCTTTTCCAGTTTAGAAAGTAGCCACAAGCACAGCTCAGGATAGACTCAAGCCCTTCGACTCAGCCTAAAATGGCTGGCTATTAGAACTCTGCTCAAATTATAAAAAGCACTGGGACCTCTTAGAGACTCCTTTCTTTAGAAGGACTTTGTTTACCAAGATGAACTGCAAGGCAGCCTCTGCTGTATGTCTAAGAATAAGCAATAAAGAATAGGCTCTGAATGTAAGTCTAAACTAAATCTTAAAATGATTATTTTGTTCACAGCATTTTTTGATAACTAATCCAAGTAAGGAGCTTCTAATCCATCTGTATTCAACCAGAGCAAAATGGTTTAAAGACTGTATTTTGTGTTATAGGTCTAGAATTACCAAATAGAAATTGTATTTTCTGGGGGCAGGGAGATCCATCTTGATGAAAATTTATCTCCTAAACTATTTCTAATACCTTAGTTCTGTTTTACAAATAAAGTGAGTTACAAAGCTCTCCTAGAAATAAATAATTAAAACACATGTGCATGCATGCACACCCTGGCACGTATTTTAGAGCCAGTTGTCTTACAAGGCCAAACTACACAGCAATATTAAATTGAAATTTTATAGAAGTTGTTGCTTTTGTTTCATTTTCTATATACTATACTGGTTATTTTTTAAAAAAGAATAATAAATCATCAACACAATATGTAGGTATAATACATTTTGAATCATGTCTATGTGGTTCTGAAGAAAAGATTAGAAATTAAAACCTACAATGGGATTGATCAGGGATCACAGAAAAAGGAAAACTGACATTTAATCCTTAATGTTAATATTTTATTAGATTCGTAAAAATGAGTTTATGAATATTCAAGTTTGTGTGTGTGTATGTGTGTGTGTGTGTGTACATATGTGTGTGTAAAAATGTAAGAACTGTGGGGACTAAATATTATATTTGATCCATTATGCTCCAACCTTTATAATACCTAAATCATAAAACCTCATGTTGGCTCAAAGTGCTTTACCCATATGCAGCTTTTAAATTCAAAATTTTCTTTGTTTTTTAAACAAATAATCACTTTAATCTCAGCATAAGAAACCTCATTTATTTTCTTTGCCTAGCTCATTTTCATAGTCAGAAAAAAATTATAACTGTGCAACATTTTCCCACTTCTAAATCCTCACTATACCTGGCAAGATGGTTCTGTACATAAATGCAAAGTGTTGTCTGAGCCATGGATGGCCAAAGTGGTTGATGTCAAAGTGCCTCTGAACAAGAAACATATACTGGAAGAGTGATCTAGTGGTGTAGCTGCCATAAGCAACTCCTTCATAGAGGGAGCCATCTGTCACTTCCCGGAGTAAGACCAGAGATTTCTCCATGATGGTCAGAACTTGTTTGGTCCATAAGTAGGCTTCCTGGAGGTACCCTGAAGGATGAAAACACATGCAAACAATGACAAAAGACTGTAACAAAGCATAAACAAAAACATGACCAAATACTAACCTGAGTTATCTGACCAGTTTATATTATTACAAATTACATTATCAACCTCTCATCCACATTATAAACAACACCCTGTTAATCCAGGTTTGTAGTGAGTCCATGATGTGAGTTAAAAAGTTCTTGAACACAAGTCATTTATCAATTAAATGAAAATAAACCCTTAAGTATCAAGTAATTTCCCAATCATCAGTAAACTAAAACTACATCATGTATAAGATCACAAATGACATGTAACTTTGTAAGATAAGATTTGTACATTGAGACTCTTATTCAATTTTCCTAAAAAAATGCCTGAAAATATATTTAAAGTTTACCACTTTGTAAAACTTACAGTGTTATTTTATAGAATTTGTAACAAGATACAGCATTATAAATGGTAGACCATCTTCAATTTGTCCTGTCATTAGAAGACAGTCTCTCATTACTTATGTGCTTTTAGATTTCACAGAATTTGAAAAGGTAGCACTGAAGAGTTGAGAAATCTTTGGAATGGAAATCTAATGGTGAAAAAAAAAAAAAATTCAAGTGTGAGTCCTGAGTCTGCCAAAAGTGAGCTGCATGACTTTGTTCAACTACTTTTTTAACCAGTTACATTTGTTCAACTACTTTTTTAACCAGTTACATTTCTCAATCTCCCCACTGAAAATTCAAAATCTAAAACATCTTATAAAATCTTTTGGATACAGAAATGCTAGCTTTCAAGAATTCTTACATTTAGACAAAAATAAGAACTACTTACATTTCTTCAGCATTTATAATTTACAGAGCACTGAAAAAAATCTTCTTAATTCTTTTAAGGACCCAGTTAAGCCTTGTTACCCCAAAACTACAAGAAGGGTGCCTTGTTCCAAACCTATGGCACATGACACAAAATGAATAGAACTTTGATCCAAACCTAGGACTTTACCATGGTCTATGAGGTGTGTCAGGTGTGAGGACTTCCAGAACTCCAGATGCCATTAGTTCTGGGCCTAACCCCAGGCCCCAGGCTATGACCTGGCCCCCAACTCACAGAGACAGCATGCTTGCAGGCTTGGCTGTAAAGGGGTGACTACTAAATGTCCCTTGACTCCTTCTGCCACCCAGCTCCGTACCGGACATGGCAGTCTTCTCAATACTTTTCTAGTTCCATCCTTTGTCATTTGAATTTAAAATTCCAGTCATCATCATCTTTTCTTTTCTTTTTTTCCTCTGTGTCTTCCTTCTCCATCTCCGTTTCCATGGAGGTACCAACATGACTGATGCCTAAAACCAGGCCACTGCTCCTTGGATACCACATTACCTGATTTTCCTGGTTTGTTTTTTTCAAAAATCCCCTTCAGGCATTGTCCACTAAAATACTTTGTAAACTACAGATCTCTGTTAGTACAAGGTACTGATATTGTTGTTAAAGGAAGATTTTTTTTCCCTAAGACTTAATTTAAAAGCAATAGTTGGTTGATATGATAAGGGAGAAAACCAGATTTGGGTAAAATCTGTTGCTGAAGAATCTATAAAATGTTGAGTAATTCTTATGGGGTATATAAATAAGAGTCAAATTATTTAGATTTCCAAGCTCCAATTACATATTTAGTATTCTAATAATTCACAGGGATCTTAAGAACTCTTTTTCCTAAATACAATCTCAGTCATTTCTAGATTTTCAAAGGAGCTAGAATTATGCTAGCTACAAGAACAAAGAAAATGTGACATTGGGATGTATGTAGTATGTTAATGCAAAGTAGCTAAACAATCCACAAAAGTTCTTTCTAATTTTGACTTAAACAATCTAGTCTGGTTGCTTTAAGTCTTTAGAGAAAAAAACAAGAATAGTGAAGTTATGAGTCACATCTGTGTGCTAGGAATATTTATTTCAAGTAAGACCTTCATTTATTCCAGACTGGCTAACTTCACTGTCAAAATGAATATTTGTCACTGACTCTATACCGTAAGGATATGGCCTGGAATGATTACAAGTCATAATTAAGTACCATACAGGCTAATATAACTAGCAGAAATTAAGGAAGGTATATCCTTTAATTAACTAAGAGATGCCCTGAGTATTACTTCATTTCACAGGTTTAGTTAGGATACAAGTATGAACATGTACCTAAGAAGAGTTATAAAAATGCTTTGCTCACTACATGGCAACGATGACTGATGTCAGGTCAGGCATCACCTTGGCCATGATGTGATCACACACACCTTGATTCATCAGAACTAGGCTTCCTGTGAGCAAAGCCATGCAGTTGGTGGGCTGATGATTGTGCAGGTATTGAAATCCCCATCCTCTCCTGTATGAAGTTTCATACATATATCCTGAGGCATTGGCAATAACTTCAAGAAACTTCTCCTGTTGTGTCTTGCTCAGGTAGTTGTATAAGAAGTCATAAGCAGTGGCAAAACCAACCAGGGAGTGAGCAAGTGGGACTTCATCCCAAGGAGCATCTTTCACCAACCTGCAAAGAAAAATGAAATACATAAATGAGTGCACTAGGGCTCAGTTTTCAGCACTCTTCATAAGTGTCTATTTTGCAGAACTACAGGGCACAAATGCAGAGATAATCCAAGAGGTTTTAATGACATAGAATTGACTTTCTTCCACATAAGACAGAGGCATAAAGTATGACTCGTGAAAGTTAGAATTAACACTTTTTTTTTCTCCCAGACTTATGGCAACATCAAGTTTAATAATTTTTACTTTTTGTGTTTTCATTCTTGATGAGAGGTGGTAGAAAATATTCAAAGAGATCTAAAGCACAGAACATGTAATGGCAAGGCAAAATTCCCTGGAGGATCTGCTCAACCAGAGCTCAACCCTTCCTTTCCATTACCTAAGGGGCTCTCAGTTCTAAGTAACTTATGGCTATATTTTTAATAAAGTTGAACAGGAATATCTATCTTATTTCCTATGACTGGTCAATGTGAAGGTGTGATCGTCTACAGCCCAAGACCTCTCACTATAGATAGACTTACATGGTTAACACCACAATGGGAAAAGTGGCTAAAAGGCTAATGTAAGTGGGTTCTGATTCTACCTCAGAATTTCTATATTTCCATTATTTCCCATAAACTGCACTGCTGTTAAGGTCCTTCGAATACCTTTCAGTGAAGTCTAAAAGCTGACCTGTGAAGTATTACAGTGTCATTTACTAGGCAGCCAAATTTTTGTCTGACTCACTAAAATATTTTGCAAATATTTTAATAGTGTGTGGCCTGCATTAAAGGAAGTAAAAAAAAAAAAAGATCATTCACAATCAGAACTAAAATGAATTATCCATTAAACTCTTCTCACCTGTTCAGGAAGTATTTGAGTAATCTCGTAGAGAGGGAAACAAACTTAAAGTGTACTGTGCTTGGGGAAGTCGAAGAAAGTCCTCAGGAATTATGCTGCTGCTTCACATTCTATTCCATGATCCCTGAACCATTTTGGCAACTGAGTAAAACCTTTCTGCTTTCTCAAAGTGGCTTAAAATTCATAAGACTAATTTGAAGAGCTACAAGGAAATGTCACATTTTGAAATAAAACTATCAATATATGTATTTAAAAGATAATGATGCTTAAGTATTAAGGAATTAAATATGAACATTTAATAGTGGGGATAATAACTCCCTAATTTACAAGTGGAGATGAGCATAAATTTTGAGATGTTTATAACAACAATAATATAATATGAAAACCTCTGATATGTATCTGTAATTAAGCTACAGGTTCTCCCAATGCTATTAGAGTTGGAGTTAGTGAAAATTAAGATCCAATATTTTGCCCAATGAACTCCAAAGACCTTAGGTTAAGTACATTTTTAAATATTCTGAAAGATCAACTCTTCCAGATTATGTTCTTCTTTCATAAGTTTATGCTAGAGAAGACATCTTGGTAAGTCCTTTCCTGGTCATTCTGTAAGAATTTCAAAACCTCCCCAAACAATATTTCATTCCCCTTTCCCCTTCCTTGCTTTCCTGGCCCCTTAGCAGATGTACGTGTATGTCTGTGTATGTTAGTGTGGGTGTATGTGTGTATCAGTCACAATAGGATCTCTAGTCATAGAATCGTATGTAGCACATAATAGACTCTCAATAAACATTTTTGGAAAGAAAAGACAAAGGTCACCAATCTATAAAACCAGGCCACACTGTTGACAATGATTATGTGATCATTGTGAAATCAGGAATTTGGAGGGTTGCCTTTGCATTTATTAATAACTTCAGCTTTGGTGATATTCCCTGGTGCTACTTTTGGTGATATTCCCTGGTGCTAAAAGGACTAACATTGACCAAATAGTTAAGACCAAATGGTCACAGAAAAAGCTGCCTTATTCTAGCAGGTCAGCTTACCAGGGTATGTACTGCTTGTAAACAGAGAGTGAGAATGTGAATTAATTCCCTACTTCTAGGAAAAAACCAATTCAGACTGAATGCTTATTGTCAGGGAGCTAGAAATATGTTCCTGGCTCTCAGGGATGGGTGATCCTGACAGAGGCCAAGTTATCTAAGTTATCTGGTGCCTAGCCCTGTGTTGTTGAACCAGGTCATGATGCATCTCTAAATGACAGCTATACCCCACCATGATAAAAATGAGGTCAATGAACTACTACTACCTACCAACCTTCATGCATTAACCAATGTATTTACCTATTTATTTATAATCTTTTTTTTTTTTTTTTTTTTTTGCAGTACTGGGGATTGAACCCAGGGCCTCAACATGATAGGCAAGTATTCTACCAGAAACCACATTCCCAGCCCCATGGGTTTATTTTTATAGGTAATAGAATACTTAGTATAATCCCCAAACTTCAAGAGATATTATCAAGCAAATTTTTGTGAAAATTCCCATGCCCCAATATAAATTTTCTTATTTCAAGGATTTCCCAATTCAACAAAACACTAGCATACAAGTAAAAGATTGGTTTATGGTCCTTCGAACCTGAAGGACCCGTCCCACATTATAAAAGCTGACCTGTAATATCTGTATTTCAAGAAGGCTATCTAGATTCTACACAGTTATACCAAGCCTCAGATTCAAAGTGTAGTAATGGAAGAGACCATATTTTATAGTCTCCTCCATATTTTATAGAAATTTGCTCCTAGCCTATGGGTGGCAGCAGAAAAACTCTTATTGTATGGGTGTCTGATTCTGACCAGTGATTAATAAATTCACTGGAAAAGCTAGTTAAGTGAAGAATCATTAAAATACATTAATTAATAAAGCAGACATCAATTTGTGAATTTTGTTTCAACTTAAAATACATTTATATGTGTTCACTAATCTTTTAAATGTGAATCAAAGCCTGTTCTTTATAATATGGGTCTATGGATGAAGTTTCACTGTTATTTACTGAAAAGAACACACACATATCATCTTAATTTCCAAGTTTGATTTCTTCATTATACTGAAAGAAATAAAAGACATTTGTGAAGGAATGTAGAATCCTTCCAGATTTTTAAGTTTCCCCCAAATTGTTTGCAAATATCATCGAAATAAAATAACAATATTTTCTACAGTAAGTTGTTCCAAAGGATTTAAATTGGTTTTAGAAACATTAGCTTTTTCCTTCTTGAACTCACACTTCATCTATTTACACACTATTACTAAAATTGTATAATTACATGTGTCATTGAAACTGGGATTAACCATCTACAAAACAGCAGCTAATTCAGCTCCCTACTCAGTGCACTGAAATGCTTTCTTGGTGAAATCAGTGAGAGGGTCAACAAAGGTGGATTTATTTTCATATTGAATAACTTAATTGGTCAACCTCTGAAAGATGAAGAACCCAGTCAACAAACATTCAAAATAATAAAGGTACGATATTATACAACCATGCAGTGGAATGGATTTTGATGTAAACCAGTATGAAAAGTTTGCTAACATGGTTTGCAATTCTACACTGTGACTAATTTTCATAGAACCACCATCAGTCTAGTTTTAGTATATAATCAAAGAAGAATATCCATAATTATATGATATGGTTATTAAAATGTGCTTCCCTTTTCAATCACACATCTTCGTGGAGCTGTGGCTTTCTTCATATACTTCAACCAAAACAACACACTGCAAAAAATCTGAACACAGAAGTAGGCCTGTGAGATTTGCAAAGATGAAAAACATTTTCTATCTTACAAAGTATCTTACAAAGTACTTTTCATTTTCAATTTTTTTCCTAAAAATGTTATTTATGTTAACATGAAATGAGTGTACTATTTTTAATATAATAAATATGAATAAATACTTTTTAAACTTCCCTTTTAATTTGCAAATGACAAAGTTTACTAGACATGGCCCCAACAAGCAATGTTCTTTAATGTACTCATTAATTTTTAAGAGTACAGAAGCATCCTGAGTCCAAAGGTCAAATACTGCTATTTAAAATATTTTCAAAGGTGAATATATATGAAATAGAATGATTTGAACGTGGAAAAGAACTATTAATTTCCTGGGTTTGAGGGTAGGGTGTTGGTGGGGACATAAAACTTATCACAAAGTGCTGTTTCTGCAAACTGAATTGCGACCACAAAAGGAAGAAAAGAGGCATAAACATCTTCTCAAAATTTAGCATCCTGATTCTTCCAAATTTTATTATGACAATTTTATAAAGATAGACAGCTTCCACTATCATAAATGCCTTCTGAACTATTGATTATGCATAGAGTACTATAGTAGGGAATCCAAGTGTATATTACTAAAAATATGACAGTTTGATTAAATAACCAATAAAAAGTCTAGTAAAATATTGATGTTTTATATATATCTGTATTTATTAATGTTCAAATGACTGCATCTTAAAATTTTTCATATAGTTTTAATAAAAATTATTTATAGAAAACAATTACCTATCAAAATATTAATTTTTAGTATTATAAAGTCCATAGAATATTACTACTGGAAGTTTATAGAGTCAAATTGCTATAACAAAATGCCACAGACAAGGTGGCTTAACCAACAAAAAAATATCTTCTCACAATTCTGTGAGGTAGAAGTCTGAGACTAGGGTGCCAGCATACTCAGGTTTGGATGAGAACACTCTTCCTGACTTGTAAAAATGGCCAGCCTCTGTCTTGCTGTGTGCTCCACGTGGCTTTCCTAAGTATATGAATACAGGGAGAGAGAGCACATTCTTGGTGTCTCTTCTCACAAGGGCCTCAGTCTGGTAAACTCATCTAAACCTAACCTCATCTAAATCTAATCTCCTAAAGGTCCCATCTTCAAATATGTCCACATTGCTGGTTAACTAGGACTTCAAAATGAATTTGGGGGGATACAGTTCAATCCACAGAACCTGTCTACTTCACTTAGACAGTAATTTTAAAACAAATACTCAGAATAAAAGAAATTACCATTTAGAATATAAGTGGTGCCAAGAGATAACTAATACTAATTTAAATTAATCAACAGTATATACGAAATAACTACTAAAATTAATGGGGTAACTCAACTCTCATTTTATAATATATTATGGCTATTAGTCCTATTTCTAACACTTTGCAGAAACTAACAATTTTATACCAGGCTTTCCATATGTGGATATATTCTGAAAATATATTCTATATTCTAAATTTGTAATTTTTAAAGTGTGTTTAAATGAGGAACTACAATTTGTTAAATCTTTCTGGGAGAACTAAACCAAAATGATCCACTTCTTTTTTTTTCATTTTCAGAATAATATATAGTACAGTTTTATAAACTTAGAATATATTTACTTATAAAATCATAAAATAGAAAATTTGTGTAAAAAAATCTGATTCTAGACACCAAGATAGTTCCAAAACTATAAATTTTAGAGAAAATGAAATAAGAATTACAAATTTAAATTCAGAACAGTGAACTCTTCAGAAACTCCTAACTACAAACTTAAGTAGAGTAGCCTCAACTCCATATCAGCTAGCTTCATTGCAACTGTCTCTAAGGGTCACTACCACTCCTTGGCCTGCAGTGTCCACACAGAAACACCATCAAAATATGCCAAAGTAAGGTCAACTCTGTTTTTAAAATCCAAAAGTCTCCTGAAGGTAGCAACCTGAGAGAAAGTCCTTCAACTTTCAAGAAGTTAGGATAATTGTGTATTATATCTCCTTTTAAAACCATGACTAAGGCGAAAGTAATTCATTTCCCCCCACCCCATTTTACATGTGAAAAATAACTATGAAAGTTAAATGTCAGTTAAATCTTTTTTGGGGGGGAAGTACAGGGATTTAACTCAGGGGCACTGGACCCCTAAGCCACATCCTCAGCCCTATTTTGCATTTTATTTAGAGACAGGGTGTCACTGAGTTGCTTAGTGCCTTGCTTTTAGCTGAGGCTGGCTTTAAAGTTGCGATCCTCCTGCCTCAGCCTCCCAACCTGCTGGGATTACAGGTGTATGCCACTGCGCCCAGCTATCAGTTAAATTTTGGAAGCCATTCCTATAAATTTAGCCTAATCAGGAAGTGGATTTCTAACCTGTGGCTTTTCTTAGGAAGCATACTGGGGCCTTGACAGTCATTTGCCACAAGCAGAGTGAGCTATAATATGGAGGCTTGACCTAAAGGTCTTGGAATAGGTGCTTAGTAATGCAAGTAGCATATTCAGTTAAACTTCAGTCTGGTTTGCATATTCAAGGTGTCTGATCAGGTGGCTAGAACTGGCTTTGTCATTGCAAAGCAAAATACAGGATTTATCGCTACAAGGGAGAGGTTATACTTCACGTTAATTAAACACACAGTATGTTAGCCATTACATACTTTATTTCTTCTTCACAACCCTCATTCGGTGTTACATCCACATTTTATAGATGGTAAGAAGAGAATCTGGATAGAAAAGTAATTTGGTTCAAGATCATATAGTTAATTTACATGACGAAGCCAAGGATGGAATCCAGAACTATCTGAATCTATACTTGTCTTTACTTCTCCCTGATGAGGAGAAGCACTGTGCTTTCAAAGTCACCAAGGTTATAATAAGAATCCAGAAGAAGAAAATGCCAGAGTTAAGGGACCTACCAAGAGGCAAGCAGAAAGTATTTCTGCAGAAATCTAATAGTATTCTAAGCCCTGAGATTTTCATGACACCAGACATGAAATATGAGAAAAGGACCACATAGTAGAAGTTACTACCATTTTGTGCTCATATGGCTGCTCAGGATCCACCCCAGGAACCTGTGAAACTAATCACAGAGTTCCCAAAACAAGTCTCTCCCTCCCCACAGACCTCTGATGAGCTTAGGGCTCCAAAGGCACTCCAGGGAGAGCTGGCCTAGGGGATGGTGGGTCTCACCTGCATGCCCAGAACCTTCTGTCACATTAGCTGAGGACAAAGACTCTCTCCTTGACTCAACTCCATCCAGGCTCCTCTGAGCCTTCTTTTCTCTGGCTCCTGACCTGACCTTGATCTACAAAGGTTTGAAAAAACACTGTAATAGTTTCTAACATCTCAAGGTCATATCCCTAAGATGACCCTCTGGTTCCTGAAAGTGCCTGCCTGAGAAAATCAAGCCTCCAAAAAAATGTACTCTTTGTTCCTGCCAAAGTGCCCTATTTGAAGACAGGGTCTCTTGTCTTCCAGTCTGTGGGAGGACAGAACCCTACTTTCAATAATTGCCATCCAGCAGACACAGTGTCCCAACCGCAGGCACAGTGACCAACCTTTGAAAATTTCACTTCCTTAGTCCTACTAAAACCCTGCCTGGTCCCCCTGCATTCCTTTGTTCTCCCTTTAAATTGCCTATCACTTCTATACAAGTTAAAGTTTCAGTTCCATTTACACTGGACCCCTTTCCACATTGAAATAGTTATTACTGATTTAAATATGTCCTTACCACTTTAACTAGTGTCCAGTTTTATCTTTGATGGTGGCCAGAGCTAGAGGAATAGACATATACAATGTGCTCTTATTTCAAGATTTACTTTGGGGGCAAAACTACTTTTCCTATTTGGGAAATTGCTAGAAAGGTAACAGTATAATAAATGGAAGTTGATCAGTATCTTCAAGGAAAATAATTTATGAGCCCAAAATATAAAAGATCATTTTCTTCCACAATCTATATTTCTATATTTAGTATATCACTAGATGTAAGATAGCAGAACACTACCACTTAATTTCATTTTAATGCTATTAATTCCATGTCCCAATTTTAAAATATAAAAACTAAAAGGAATATTCGTTTACTTAAATGGAAAGTGTTCCATTATTTGTAGACAAAAAGAATTAATCTAAGTGTCAAAATGTGCCACGTTATTGAGAATAAAATGAGAGTAGTGCTGTTAAATGGGAAAGGTACTGTACGTCATTATTCCAATATTTAATCCACTGGCATGAAGTCCTATTGCCCAAATATCCAAGAATTCTATCCTCAACCATCTATCTAAGTGAAATCAAACAGCATTTAAAATCATAATCCCTTTTAACTGGTCAAGTGTGCTTTGGGCTAGTGTTTGCCCAGAAAGGGTCTGAGGAAGAAACATGATAAGGAAAATTAATCAACTTTGTTAACAAGATCTTGGTCTTGGCAGAATGGCACAGCTCAAAGAATTAGGGTTAAAAGCAGGCTTATCTATCAAATTCCTATCTCAAATTCTGAAAGAATCTCTTATGATAAAAAGAATTCTAAAACCTAGAAATGTGATCAAAGAGAATAACCCAGATTTGCCTATACTATTTGCATAAGCATAATCAAATCATTTTTGCCCATTTCAAAAAAATAGCTTGGTATTTTATATGTAGACATGTTTTACATTTACATGTATAAAATGTAAAACAAAATATGTTTCAAAAAGTTCATCTGGGCAGCTGATTAATACCATTACTTCAGTCTGTGATTGTACAAGTAAGTATCCAGTGATCAACTAAGAAACCATACCTGGAAGTAGTTAATACCATTGTAAGAAAAAGTTAAATATGCAAGAATAGCCAGTATGATTAAAGGTGTCTAGCCCTTTCAGGGAAGGAAACATAAATGTTGGCTCTGACTGTAATTAGTAAACTGTAATAATTGTATAAATTTGTACGTAGTTATGTATATCTTTTAAAATTCAATATAAACTTCCTAGTATGCAGTATCAAAAACAAGTCATCCATTCCAAACCTAGCATGATGCAGAAAGGGCAAAGTTATGAGTAAAGATCTAAATATTCTGACATCAAGTATGCCCAAAGGAGAAAGGTTTAGTCAAATTGTCATCAACCTTCTAATGAGGTCAAAATGCACCCCACTAGGCCCCGACTCACACGGTGGACAACCAACCATTTAGAACCAGAAACAGGCAGAATAAAGTCCTCCTCAAAAATGTCTATACATATATTACCTTCCATGGCAAAAAGAATTTTGTAGGTATAATTAAGGACCTTGTGATGGAAGATTATCTTATATTTTCCAGGTGTGCCCAATGTAATCACATGCAGCCTTGAAAGCAACTCTTCTTGGCTGTGGTGAGAAAGAGATGTGACAATGGAGGTGACCAGAGATGTAACACTGTAGGCTTTGAAGGAAGAGGAAGGGAGCCATGAGTAAAGGAATGTGTATGCCTCTAGAAACTAGAAAAAGCATTCTGTACTAGAGCCTCCAGAAAAGAATAAAGCCCAACTAACATCTTAATTTTAGCCCAATGAGACCCACGGTAGACTTCTCTAGAACTGTAAGATAAATCAGTGAAGTGTGTGGTAACTTGTTACATCAATCACAGGAAACTAACATAAAAATGTATTTGTATATAAAGGTAGACTGTAGTCAAGAACTACCAGAAATTTGAGGAAATCCCATAATAAAAGTGAAGAGAGCTGGGTGCAGTAGCACATGCCTGTATTCCCAGCAGCTCCAGAGACTGAGGCAGAAGGATCACAAGTTCAAAGCCAGGCTTATCAATTTAGCAAGGCCGTGAACAACTTGGCAAGACTCTGTCTCAAAATTAAAAATAAAATGGGCTGGGGATGTGGCTCAGTGATTAAGTGTCCCTAGGTTTAATCCCTGGTACAAAAAACAAAAACAAAGAGAGACCCAAATGAGTAACCTGATTAATGTATTGCTGAGGGCCATTGCCAAGTAGGAATGAGGCATCAAAATTTCCTTGCTAGCGTACCCCATGTTAAATGGATTTCGCTGTTGACATTGCATGTAAGGTGACCTTGCTCAAGGAAGGCGGATCTGGGTTTAGAGATGATCAGGTTTGAGGAAGTATCCGGGTCCTTGGGTTTAGGGCGTTCCCGGTTTTAGACAATAGGGGTTTTAGGGAAGCTGGAGGTTGAAGATTATTGCTGCTGGGATTAGGGTGTTCCTGCTGCTTGTTCCCGTTGAGTTCTCATGAGATTCAAAGGAGATTGGAAAAAAGCCTCGTGGAGTAGGTGAATTGAGGGGAGGAGAACTGGGATTTCCCCAGAGCGTGTGTGGAGGCCGGTGTGAGTTCGGGAATAAAGAATTGCTGTTTGAATCTACAAAGCTGTGTGGTGGCTCGTGATTCTGTGCCAAGCCAAGACATTGGCAATGTATCTGGGGAGAAATTAATTCATGAAGGAAGAAAAAAAATTTCAAAACAGAAAGAAAGAAAGAATAGCCCTTGAAACACAAAATAGGCCCTTGAAAACCAAACAATAAGAAGGTAGACTCAATAGAAAGGTTGAGGGAAGGTTGAAGAAATCTTGAGAAAGCAGAAAAATGAGAATGAAAAGATAATAGGAGAGGAAAGAAAAGCAGGTGAATATCTGAGCAAGAAGAGAACAACAAAGAAAGAAGAAAGAAAAGGAAAAAGAAAGGGGAAAAAAAGAAGAAATACAACTGTCTCAAGAAAATTTCCTAGACCTAAGATTTCCTAGAGCTAATTTCCTAGGGCCTGAGGTTCCAGATTGAAAAAATTCACCAAACACCAAGCACATGGATGAAAACAGACCCATTCCAAACCAAGAACTATCATGCTATAATGTGACACAGAAAAGAACCAGAAGTTTCAGAGTAAAATATCAGGTTTCATTCAAAGCACCAGCAATCAGAATGCAATCAGACATCTCAATAGCAACACTAGAAGCTAGAATACTACAGACCAATGTCTCCGAAACTTGGAGACAATTTCTAAGCTATAATTCCATACCCAGTCAGACTACCATTGGAACCTAAGGGCGCAGTTAACAAACACAGAGAAACATCCAAGGTCTCAATGACCTCTCGTAAACTCTTCCTCTAGAAAGCACTGGAGAATTTCTCTACCAAAATTACAATATATATCAAAAAAATAAATAAATAAAACAACATGGACCCACGGCACAAGGGATCCAATACGAGAGAAAAAACAAGGCAAGGGCCTTGTTTTTTTTGCTGTAAGCAAAGCCAGCACTCAAGAAACCTAGATCAAAGCAAGTCAAAAGGCTGTGGCAGTCCCTTCAAGAAGACACACAGTTAAGAAAGGTCTTATGAAGAATGTCTTCTTAGAGAAGATCCTTATAACCGACTGTGAGTCTGGTTGGTAACAGTGCTAAATGTATGGTAGAACACTAAGCAAATAAAACAACAACAACAAAAAGCTAGTATTAATCCTAGAGAAAATAAAGAGGACAAAAATTGAAGTCATCATAGTATACAAAATGGTTCACCTGTCCATAACTTCTGCCTTGTTTAAATAGGCAAACTATTTAAACAAAAAAATATTAATCTCATTAAAGTTACAATCTGTAAAACACAACAGAACTATATTGCAATGAAAATGACAACATATTCGTGTAAGAGTGAGAAAAAGAGAGATGGTACAACTCTAAGCCAAGGAATACCAAGAACTGTGTGCCATCACCAGAAGCCAGGTGACAGCAAGAGACAGTTTCTCCCTCTAGCCTCCAGAAGGAACCAACCCTGCTGGCATCCATAGTCCAGACTCCTGGCTTCCAGAACTGTGAGAGAATAAATTTCCATGGTTTTAAGCCACCTGGTCTGTGGTACTTAGTTATAGCCCTAACAACAAATATACCAACTTTTAAGAATCTGATGTCACTGCCTTTGAATACCGGTACCCCAACTCCTGCTGCCTGAATATTCAGACACTCCCTGTTTAAAGAGCAGTCCTCAACGTTCTGATAACATGCAAAGGAGGAAAAAATTACCTGGTATAGTTTTAAAATATGAATGACCCTCTAACAATGGCAAAAATAATAGTCAAATCACTAAATTTCTCTGCTCTCCTAGTTAAGAAAACATCAAAACCCCTTAAAATGCAAGGATACAACAAATGATATTTTACTTTCTCTTATAGTCCTCTCACAGTATTCCTGCTTTGTAATATTTACTAAAGTTTCTTTTACACTGAAGACTGAGGCAGGAGGATTGCAAGTCCAGGACCAGCCTTAGCAACTTAGTGAGATCCCCTTCTCAAAATAAAAAAAATTAAATTAAATTAAAAAGGGCTGTGGATATAGCTCAGTGGTAAAGTGGCCCTGGGTCAATCCAGTACTAAATAAGACAAAATAAATTTAATTCATAATATTCTTTTTAATGGTTTTGTTGAGGTTGTACATATAAGTTTTTGAAGTTCAGGGACCCTTCTAAAACAGCAGACAGACTGCAACTGATTTTATTCTGGGCATCAGTAGGAAATAATATGCCACAGAGTTTATTGCATTCAGCTCTGGAAACATGAAATGTAATTATTAATTACTGACTTTCACTCCTTCTTAATGAAAAAAAGATGCTTCCCAGTGTATTTTGGGAATTAAGGATTATAAACACTAGAATTATAGAATAAAGAGGCCATGCAAAGTGTGGTGCAGTCCCCTCCTGGGAGATGTTCAACAGGGTTATCATAAGGGATTCTCTAGAAAGGAAGCATGTTGGGCAGGGCTTTCAAACTACAGATTGTGAGAAGAACTAATGGCTTTTGACCAGCATATTTTAAATGATTTCCATGAAATAGAACAGAATGAACTAGAAAACAGCAAGAGTGCCAAGCATGATTTAAATGCAAGGGTTGCCAGATGTGGTGGTGCATGCCTGTAATTCCAGCAGCTCAGGAGGCTGAGGCAGAAGGATCACCAAGTTCAAAGCCAGCCTCATCAACTTAGCAAGCCCCTAAGCAACTTAGCAAGATCCTGTCTCAAATTAAAAATTAAAAAGGGCTGGGGATGTGGCTCAGTGGTTAGGGTTCAATCCTTAGTACCAAAGTAAATAAGTAAGTAAGTAAGTAAGTAAATAAATAAATAAATAAATAATAAATAAAAATGTGAGGGTTATTTTGTGAAATTGTAACTTATTAATTTATATATGTAAAGCTAGATTTATGAGCCTATTGGTTTATGATGTAACTTTGTTTCTTACTGTGGGTCACAGTCAAAAAAGGTCTGAATGCCACTGTTTTCAAGGACAAACATAATAACCACCCAGCAAACCAGTCTTGCAGACAAAGAGAACCTGGACCCAGAGCCTGCTTCAGTGGAAGGAGTGGGGCTGACACCCTGATTGGCTAGGCACTTTCCAGCAGAGGGTATGGAACCAGCACTGAGGGAATATCCCACTATGAGACCATAAGGAAGGACTCCAGGAAACAAGAGAAGTTCAGAATGTTCAAAGCAGAGGACAGAAGGTGCTGTACAATGGCAGCAGATGTGACAACACTAAATGGGCTCAGGCAGCCAATTTAGGAAGAAAAAAAAAAAAAAGAAAACCCTAATCACTATGTGGAAAAAAGCAAGAAAAGCATCCCTTGCCCTCTAAAACTTTTTGTTTGTTTGTGTGGCTTAGAAGCAGTTTACATTCAAGAGAGATAATGAAATAATTAACCCGTAGAAGGACTTTGTACCAATAATATTCATTTTATGTCCTAGGACACAATTTCAAAGATGACGTCTTAAAAACAATTTTTTTTAAAAAATGGGGGGGGGGGAGGCAAATTGTAACTTTTTTGTGAATCATTAAAAAAAATGTTGTGGGTTGTGTTATCTCATGTTGTTTCGAATCAGAATAAATTTAAGTTCAATTCATGAGCCAAATTTGTGAGCTATCTTTAAAATGCATTAAACACTTTCCCTACTGGCTCCCTTTCCAGCAGAGGGTCTAGAACTTGGCTGATTCCTATTTGTTCTTCAGGCTCCAACTGGAAAAAATTTCCCAATGCTCCATGATAGGCAAAGTACCCCTAGGTCTTCCCATTACACCCTGCACTTGGCCAATCACAGCCATTTATCATCTGTATTAATACTAGTAGTCTATATCTTCCATAGGCCAATTATGTTTGCTCTCTTGCTATTCTCTATCTTGACTTATCTAACTTTTAATCTAGAGTTATCTGTCATATTAAAAATAAAAACTGACCCCTGATACTGAATGAAATCACATTCCTTCATCTTCTCTGACCATTGACAGGCCCTTAGAAAAGCAGAGAGGAAAAAATTCAAGCTGGATTCAGTCACACTTCAAAACCTTCCCCACATCAACAGGCTCCACTAAGTTGAAATAGTATATAAGCTTTATGCGGTTTGAAAAAATTGTGGCAATAGTTCAGCATAGGAAGACACTGAAGTTAATATACAATTTTGGCCACATGGGATGGTTTTATTGATTCTTATCTCTTCCTTTCCCAATACTTTTCTCACAATAGTGAATTCACTATAAAAATTGCTAAGTTGTTCCAAACTCAAATCACTATCTATAGTTCATCAAGAAATCTTTTTTTTTTCTTCCTTTTCAGCTACAGAAGCAGCATCACAATTCTCTCTATACTCTTTCCTTCTGATGCCTGCACAACATTTCCTTTTGGCCTCAGCTCCAGAAAGGGATCTGAGGACACCCATGTGGCTGCAATGTTGTGCTAGCGCCTTGATTTTTCCTCTCATTCTTCCTGCTGTAATTCACTGACTTATTGTGGTTGAACTAATTTAACTAAATCTGATCTTTGAACTTCCCTTTTACATTTTTCTAACATTAACGGAAACTTGCATACTGTACTAGAAGATATATTTTTTATTAAATAATTTTTTTCTGGTGACAACTGTGTGTTTATGCATTTAAATCACAATATACCCACAGGAAGTAGCTACAAATAAAGCTTGAGAGATATGAACTAGACTTCTTCTCTAGGTCCATAGGCACTTCTAACTTGGTGTATCCAAAACAAAGCCCTTCATTAGCATTCTCCAACAGCTTCAAATGTTACAAGTTCACTGATAGGTCTTATCATCCCCTCAGCATTCCATAAAAAAAATTCTTTGTCCCCTTTGTCAGAAATGTCAAGTCATACAAATAATCCCTCTTTTTTAAAAAAATATTTTTATTAATTATTGATGAACCTTTATTTATTCATTTGTTTATATGTGGTGCTGAGAATTGAGCCCAGTGCCTCTCACGTGCTAGGCAAGTGCTCTGTCACTGAGCCACAACCCCAGCCCCCAAATACTCAGTCTTATCACTGGGACCTATCACTTCCTTTCTATTCTAGGCTCTCATTTCTATAAACTCAAAAGGCCTAATGGTCTTCCTCTGCAATCTTCTGCCACATGTGATCAGATTCTTTTAAAATGCAAATCTACCATAGGAAAATGATCAAAACTGGCATCCAGCTGTCAGTATATAGGAAAACCCAAGGGTGGAGTTAGTGGGTCACTTGAATATGCAATCAGCAACATCCAGACTGTGGGAAATTATGTAGGTCAAAGGGTTCTATTCAGAACCTATTCAGGTTCTTCCTGAGTGTGAAGAAAATAAAGGGATGCAAGGGAACTGGCAGATAATAAGTCTTAAAAGACTTTTCTAAAATGAGCAAAGATGGAGCTGGGGGTATCGCTCAGTGTAAAGCACTCACTTATTATGCACAAGGCCCTGGGTTCAATGCCCAGCCCCAGCACTGGGAGGGATGGGGGAAGCAAAGACTAAGGGCACATGGGCACATCCATAGTCCAACAATGAGGTAGAAGGATCATTTGAGCCTAGGAGTTTGAATCCAGCCAGGGCACTGTAGTGAGACATTGTCTCAAAAAAAATTTAATAAAGAACAAAGACTATATATACTATAATGCCTAGGCATGCATACATGGATTCACTAAAAAGAAACACAAAGACCTGATGACTGCAGAAGTCAGGGTGGTGTTTGAGTGTGGGTGTTGGAGGGGGACTGTGATTGGGACAAACCTGTTGGGGAGCTTCTAGGGGTATCTGGCAGAGCTCTGTTTCTTGAGCTGTACTGTGGCTGCCAGTGTTTGCTTTAATATACTTTATTAAGCTACACATTTGTTCCTTTGGTATTCTTTTATTTTACAGTGAAAAGGTTAACTCATAATACAGATCTTATCATTCACTGCCCTGTTAAACTCTTCCATGGCCTCATATTGCTTATAAAGAAAAGGACAAGTTCCTTCACATGGTAGACAAGGTCTTGTAGCATCTGGTTCTCTACCCAAAACCTCAGAGCTGTTTGTCTACTCCCCACATTAAATTTTCAGTTCCTTAAAGCTATTCTGCTTTCTTACATTGCCAGGCCTTTGTACATTGGTTACTTCTGCTTGGAACAGTCAAACGTGGCTCCCTTCCCCCACCACTTGGCACCTTCAGTGCTTTAATGATGCCAGAAGTACTCCTGGGTGTTCCCATTACACTCTGTACTCTCCTGATAGCAACAATTATCATCTGTGATAATGTTGTCTATTGCTCTATACATTCCATAGACCAACAGCTGGATGCGTAACTTGCCCTCAAAGTTTTGTATGCCCAATTCTTAACAAAATGTCTAAAACAGAACAAGTTAATGCTAAGCTTATATAAATTGAATATGTACATACATTTATTTATAAATGAAAAGGGCATTTGTTGGCAATATTTGTAAGAAAGCGAAATAAAAGCAATGTAACAAACATAATAACCCCTAACACTTACTTTATGCCTCACAGTGTTTTGTTAACTTATTTCCTCTAACATTATGAGTGGAGTATCATATTTGTCTCCAATTTACAGATGAGGAAACTGAACCATAGAAAAACCAAAGTAACATGATCAAGGTCACCCAGCTTGTAAATGGGATTAGAACCCAGGCCGTCTGACTCCATAGTCCTTGCTCTTAATTTCAATAATGCATTACCTCTACCATTCACTTCAAAGATAGAAGCAGTCGGTTTTAAAGTGAATAAGATTAAAGCTCTGTTGTGGTTACCTGATTGGGAACACACGTGGACATTACCTACATATAAGATCATGGACGCCCAAATGCAAGGGACCAAAGAGGAAAGAATACCAGGTATGAGGGAGCACTTCAAAGAGCAAGAAACCTGAGATTCTTCAGTGAGCTATGCACAGAGATGTCAATCCTGACGTTCCTTCTGAGTGCCTCCAAGTGGGTTGCAGGTACACTATCCCTGTAATTATGGGTTGACAGACAAAAGGCTGGACAAAGACAAGTCTTCAGAGTAAAAGCGAGGTCAAATAAATATGGGCAGCCATATTGGGCAGGCATCAAATCAGAGTCAAAGTTGTGTGCAGCTTCAAGACTTCTGTTCTTGGCAAGCTTAGACTGTCAGTCAAAATAAATCATTCATCAATCAATCAATAAATCATTCATTCATTCCTTTGGTATAATTTACTAGTGTCTTTGTGGCAGGTATACCATATCAGGTTTTCAGAACTTGAAGGTTAAAACATGCTGGTACTACCCCCATTAAGCTTATGTGCCAGTGAGGAGACTAACAAATCAAGAATTGCAATGTAAGCAAAATATCCTATGAGGGTTTTCTGCAGGTTCCTTGAAACATCCAAATCACACTGTCCGAGTAAGGGCAGAGTCCAGGAGGCTTCTGGAAAGAAATTTCTTTGGGGTCACACCTAGAAGACATGCACTCCTGGTGAGACAACCAGAAGAGCAACCCAGACACTACTTCAAACAAATAAGTCAAATAAAAAATAATAATAATGGGAATTTCCAGGAGGGGAGGGACTAGAAAAAAATGTAATAGAGAAAGAATAAATGTGAAACATGAAGTCCAGATAGGTACAGACAGAAAGGTGGAAGGAATGAGACGACATGTCTGGGATACCTATAGGCAGAAAAGTCAGCTCAGGGCTGGTTTGTAAACCTACTGCTTCTAGAATAAGGGCAGAGTTGAAAATGCAGTGCCAGTAATTCAAGTGGACCACTGGAGAGACTGCATGTCAATCTGCCAGTGAGAACAATAAAGTTATAGAATTGATGAGAAAAGGAAAATCTGCAAACTCTGAATGGGGCATGTATTATGGTGAAGGTGACAACAGGCTGATCTGTTTTTTACTTCTCAATGATACCTTTTCCTGATGTGCTTGCCTACCTTCAACAATGAAGAAGCACCACCAACAAAATGCATTCAGAGTAGCAAGAGCGAAAAACAGAAAAAGGGAGAGAAGAGGAAAAATGACTGTGGGTAATGAGTATAGCAGCAACCTTGCAAAAGCCATGGAACTGAAGATATCCAAGGTAAAGGCAGAAGAGAATAAATATTTAAGAATTAGGAGATAACTTGAATTGGATGTCAACATACTTTATATACAAACCGAGATACAAAAATTGTGGTATATATGTGTATTAAGAATTGTCATGCAAAAAAAAATAGAATAGCATTACCTTAGATCAGGTAGAGGGAAGTGAAAGGAGGGGAAGGCAGGGGACATGGGGATAAGAAAGATAGTAGAATGAAACAGACATTATTACTTTATATAGGTATGTGACTCTATGACCAATGTGATTCTACAATATGTATAATCAGAAAAATGAGAAATTATATCCATCTATGTATGATATATCAAAGTATATAAGTGCATTCTATTGTCATGTATAACTAATTAAAACAAATAAAATTTTTTTAAAAAAATATTAGGCGATATGGTCGAAAGGTTCTAAAAGGGAATAATAATCACTAAAATATCTGCATTGAGGACACCGATGATCCCTTACAACCACAACAGGGACAGAGGGTTTTGACAGTTATCTGTCCCCACAAGTGGTGATATCAACAAAACGAGAAGATAAAGTAGATAGAAGAAAGTCATATGAATAAAAGAGTCATCTTTTCTGTCCCACAAACCCTATCTCTGTCCTAAAGTCTCTATCATCTGGGCATCAACATGCAACCAGCCCCCTAGGACCATGCTTCACACCACCCTCTCTCTTACAATTTAAATTGCAAGTGTACCTGAGAATCACATGGGAAACATGTTACAAGTGCAGAATCTTAGGATGACTCCAAGAAGTCATGATTCAGTGAGTCTGGTGGAAGACCCTGGAATCTGTCTTTGCAAGGACACTCCCTGTGCTCCAAGAATCACACTTTGAGAGACAGTATACTAGATTCAGTCAAGTGCGGTTAGACTTTCTTTTCCTGAATGTTGTTAAAGTTCATTCCTTCTTCTCCTCATTCACTGTCTTAATTATGGTCTTCATTTCCCTCCTAGACTAATATTATAAGCTTAAAACTAGTTTTTCTTTTCCTGATTCATCCCTTCCAGACCATCATACACACAAAGAGTTCTAAACGACAGGATCCTGTGGGATAAGCAATGATCTGGCCCCTGACTGTCTCCTCCTGCTGTCCAAAGCCAGCATGATGACTCTAACAAAGGAAAGAAGGGAAGATGGTTGAGAGATCCTGTGTCATGGCTAAAATGGGTTCCTTTCATGGACATGGCAGAAAATATGAAAAAGTAAAAGGCCATTCTGAGGATACCCAAGGTAAAATGAAGTACCCAGTTTTGTAAGAGACTCTGAACACACTCATGCCATTATTACTGTCAGCTGTTTTAAATATCTATATAGCATTAGCAAGAATGCAATGTCAGCAAGACTTCACATCATAAGTGGTATTAGAATTGAACACTTATTTTATCCAACAAATAAAGCCAACTTCAAAAATATATGATGAAACATCTCTGAAATAGATTACAGATATACATGCAGCACTTGGCCAGCTAACATTTTCCCTTAAGATATGGGAAAAGGAACACACAAAATCCAAACAGCTGTTTGCCAAGTTTTTATATTGGAAAAATTTATAAGCCAGATTATAAGGACTGTGTGGAACATTATTCATAGTACCTGTGCTTGTAATATGAGGTTAGGGGTACCATCTTATTAAAAGAGGGACAAGAATTCTTCTGGCCCCTGAGCACAGTTTGAGGTAGGATAGACGAAATTATAAAACAGGTAGAAAGGAGACATAAAGGACAAGGAAATAAAATTTCAATTCAGAAGTTCTGCATGGTTTTCCAGGCCTGTCACTCCCCAAGCAAGTCTCTTTTCCAAGCCTGTTACTTCCTGGAAAATCTATAAATGTATTTGTGCACTGTTAATTAACACTCCTTCCCTAATAAATAGATTAAGTGAAGAGAGACCTGATATTTTGAGAAACCTATAATTTAGGGGACTTTCCAGTACTATCTACTGATAATAAAGATAATGCATCAGCTTAAGGATCCAAACTCTGACTAGAACACCATAAACTGTCTTTCAATCACCAGACGGATATCATTCCTGCATACCTTCCCACACCCAGCCCTCACCAAGTTTCCTTTAAAAGAAGAGCCATGAACCCCCACTCTCTCTTGAATGTGTTTCCCTTGCTTCACCCCAAATCTGTCTCTCTTGACATGGACATGTTCTCCCTTCAATGTGTTATCAACTTTCCTAAATAAGTAAACCTCTTTCTATGTGTCTGACTGACATGTGCTGAAATTCTTTTCTGTCACATAAGGGAAGGACCTCACTGGTCTGGAGTCCAGTTCCATCTTCTTTCTGGGAACTCCTTGGCTCCTTCTTCAGCCACCTCTTCTCTAGTGACATACTCTGAAAGCCTGTGTTACATTTAACAAGTATGAGCAAGCTGGCACCAAATCTTAGAATCAAACACCTAACAGATGCCACAAAGAAAATTCACTTTGGATTTCTTTTTAATTGTGTGTGATAATAGCTGTCAGAAAATATCTTAAAAGTTATTGATAGGACAAAGTATTATTAGAACTACTTTAACCTCTTTTGTAGTTGAAATAGATGGAGAAGAGTTTATAGAGTTCAAGTTAGTTAAGCAGCAAGAATTTAGGTTAGCTGAGTATCCCAGGTAGACTGTGACTATTCTACACACGACTGCTCAACAGCACTCTCAGATAGATGATGCTGAGCTCTCCTGCACACCTCAGCTCTCCTGCACACCTCTTCTCTCCTCAGCTCTTCTCCACAAGCTTAATTCAGCCACAGACAGGTCTGCTGGCCCAAAACAAAATAACAACGCTGCAACAACCTGCTTACGAAATGGGATTCAAGAAAGGAAATCCTAATGGTCAGGTTCCTAACACATGCATTTCTGTAAATTATAAAGAATCTGATCAATGTAAAAGGCTTGTAGCCACCAGTTATTTTACCCTCATGGTTCCAAGGATCTGAGGCTTGGAGAGAACTTACTTTAGGTCACAAAATGAAAGGGACAGAGAAAAAGAAAGGCAGAAACATTGGGGAGGAGGGTGTGGAGGAAAGAGAAAGGAAAAACATGAATGAGAAAAAGCCAGGGGAATTGGGGGCCGGGTTTCTGACAGCCCCACATTTGTTTCCAGGAGTCCACTTTAATGGATTCCAGGTGCATTCTGGACTAAGCCTCCATCGCTGAAAGGTCATGAGAGGAAAACCTGATCTTTTTACTCACGGTGCTGTGGCTCCACATGTCGGGGCCCAGCTACTTCCTCCCCGCTTTTGATTCTCAGTCTTAACTTGCAATTTAGAAAAGTAAAAGGCCTGAGAAACAGCTGCAGGGAAAGGCATTTGGAGCCTAGCAGGCAGGCGATGCTGAGGAAGGCGGGCCCACTCTTCATTTTTGTATGTACAGCAGGGAAACCAGCTGGTTCACTTCAATGTGACAGAGCCTTTTCTTTTTTCCTCTCTTTATTTTATTATTTTATTTTATTTTGCAAACACACCCTCAGATGTCACCATCCAGAAGTTTGCAATCTACAGGCAAAGATTTAATACTCAGTCTGTTGCAGGGGAAAAAAATACAATTACTTCTCTGTCCAAAAGTTCAACTTTCTTTGTTTCTCCCACCAGTTCTCCTGATTGCCTGTAGCCAACTGGCTCCAACGAAAGAGTGAAGTAATTTCTTTCCCCTGTGATTTATTTTCTGTCAGATGATAAGTAAGCAAAAAAAAAAAAAAAAAAAAAAAATACTATAAGGAAAGGGAGAGAGAATGATTCACAACAAATACTTCATAAAACACCACCCTCAAATGACAGAGTAGGCAAAATGGAGTACTGTGCACCACAAATAGATAAATAAAAAGGTTCATCTTCACAACTATTTACGGGTAATAATGATAAACTCTTAGTGAACCTGTGTGCCAAGCACATAATGCTAAAGAGCTGTGATGTGCATTACCTAGCAGGGAGGTAACATACACATTTTACAGATGAAGAGACAGGTTTACAGAGGTTAAGGAACCTCCCGAAAGACACACAGCTAATTAAAATAGCAGAGCCAAGATGAAAGCACTATATAGATCTGCCTCCAAAGACCACTATACCAGGCCTGTTACCCATCATTTACAATTTAAGAGGAAAACCCTGAAAAGTCTGCTACTGGGAAATGCACACTGGATAACTATGCCATCAACCAATGCATAAGTATATCCCCTTTGATACAATCCTATCTTAAATCTCTTTCATTCATTGTCCTATTTGATTAAGTGAAATACGGTAAACTTAATTATATCTTTCTTAAGTGATTTAGGCTCTGAGGTGTTTTCCAATAATTCAATGAGACTTTGGTTTTGCTGTTGTGAGAATTTGCTGAGGAGTTATGATGTCAAGTTCATATTAAGAGCTTGGCTGAGATATACAGTGGGCTGCCTGATGAACATGCAAGTTATTTCATTTCCTTATATATAAAAAATTCTACTGAATTAAGCTAGACTTAAAAAGAAAAAGTAGCTTGGGCTAAACCATAAGTTCATCCTCTCCATCCCCACCCTGCTTTCCCAGGCTTCCCCTCCCTCCTTTCTGGTACTGGGGAACAAATCCAGGGCCTCATACATGCTACGAAAGTACTCTACCACTGAACTACATCCCCACCACCCCTGTATGTGTTAATAAAATTTTCTTAAGACATCCTCCATTGACATATATACACATAAGCAAAACAGTCCATCGTGGTGTGAAAAACAACCTCATGCAATTCATCACACACACACTGTAACAGTGTTTATTAGAATGGTGAGGGTTCTTCATGAAAACCCTAGATGAAATTTCTTTGGGGATCCTCCGGCAAAGACTAGTAGTTCTTTTTTGGTACCAGGTATTGAACTCAGAGGTACTCGACCACTGAGCCACCTCCGCAGTCCTATTTTGTATTTTTATTTAGAGATAGGGTCTCACTGAGTTGCTTAGTCCCTTGCTTTTGCCAAGGCTGGCTTTGAACTCATGATCCTCCTGCCTCAGCCTCCTGAGCCACTGGGATTACAAGCATGTGTGCACCACAGCACCCTGCGATTAGTAATACTTTTACAGAGTAACTGACCTGCTTTTTAATTTCATGTACATTGCAAACTTGAAAATTGAGGAAACCTTACTTTCTTTGTTGCTGTACACACACACACACACACACACACACACACACACACACTCCCTTAGGGCCCATTTTTTATATGGTCTGTAAGACGTATTTTAGCAACTGAATTATGCCTTTTCCAGTTGATGTCCCTAATCATCCCCTCTTTTATTTCTCAGATACTTTTTTTCTTTCTTTCTTTCTTTCTTTTTTTTTTTTTTTTTGTTGTACTGGGGATTGAACTCAGAGGCACTCGACCACTGAGCCACATCTCCAGCCCTATTTTGTATTTTATTTAGAAACAGGGTCTCACTGAGTTGCTTAGCACCTCACTTTTGCTGAGGCTGGCTTTGAACTCGTGATCCTTCTGCTTCAGCCCCTCCAGTTGCTGGGATTACAGGCATAAGCCAACAGGCCTGGCTTCTCAGATACTTTTAATTTGAATTTTGTATTTTATATTTCCTTAAGATAGGGAAGGATAGCATGCACAAACAGGCACAAATAAGCAAATGAAAATACAGGAATATTATGGAAATTTTACAAAAGTACTCCAAAAACTCACTCTAGAAACTGATTTTTTTGAAAAATGTATTTTAAATCTGTAAATCCTGGTTTTATTATTTTCCTACCTTAAAGTTTAAGCTCTTCAGGGGAAAAAATGAAAGAGGATTTTACTTATTTGCAATATTTCTGAGGGCTTTTTTTTTTAAACCATGTAAGAGTAGAATTCAGGAAGCAATCATTTAAAAATGAAGATAGCCCCATGTGCCAATTGGCATACACAGAACTTGGCTACACAGACTAGAAGATATTATAGAAAGAGTGAATTCACTTTAAGTATACTTGTTACCAGCCCTGAGTTTATCATCTTAGATCATTATGCCTTCTAAAAGTGTTGTATGTTAAGTTCTAATTGAGCTTTTAGATAAAGGAGATCTAACTGCAATCTAAATCCTTTTGGAAGACAAGATCTACAGAGGAAAAATCCTTATTTAAAAGGATTTTTAAAAAGACTATCTTTTTTAAATTTGATTTTTAGAAGTAAGTTAAGCACAAGCTGTTACTTTAATGAAAGAAACAATGTGTGAGGATTAGTAGAAACGAGAAAAAAAGGAGAGATCTTCTGAGAAAGAAGGTGGGCAGTCCTTCGAAGGCAGACACAGTGCACAGATAAGCTTCATCTTTCTGTGGTGCCCAATGGTCTGGTTACTCAGAAACATATACAATTAAAATGCATGATGTCCATTTTCAATCACCACCATTATTCTTATCAATCTTTTAGATTTCCTTTCTACTTTGTGGTAAATTAGATGGAAACAGTACAATTATATAGTATTTTCCATTTAACTTTTCTTCCACGATGGCCCAAATTCTTAAACTTATTTATAGAGGTAAACTTTGAAGTTCCTTATTTACTACTCAATGAGCCACATTAGTAAATCTATATCATGTTTATCTCTTATGCATTTGCAGACAAAAGACATACCATTATCACTTTCCCCAGAGCCTGCTTCACTAGTGCTACCATTAACGTGTTGCGTAAAGAAGAGGCCCAGGAGAGCATCACTGAAAATTTTAACGGAATAAAGCCAAAAGAAAAATTCTATGAATTAAACAGATCCAGTTTGAGAACATTTTGAATACAGGTGGTAAAATCTCTAAATAAAAACTTGTTTCCGGGGGCTGGGGATGTGGCTCAAGCGGTAGCGCGCTCGCCTGGCATGCGTGTGGCCTGGGTTCGATCCTCTGCACCACATACAAACAAAGATGTTGTGTCCGCCAAAAAACTAAAAAATAAATATTAAAAAAAACTTAAAAAAAAAAAACTTGTTTCCGGAAAAAAACAAAATGATAGAGTGCCGGGGATCTCAATAGGCAATTGTGCGACCCCGGAGATCCGGGCTAACTGATCCCCGAGGCCTGCCCCACGGCTACAGAAGGCGGGACGCCGCAGAGAAGCGATTAATTAGCAAGCAGGGAGGAAAGTGGCTGCCATTCGGTGGAACCCCGCCGGCCAAGCCCGCACTGACCCCCGGGCTAAGTACGGGATTTCAGACCGGAAAGGAAGCGATACAGTCCCGGTCCCCCACAACGGAAACTCCACCAAGGCAATCAGCGGCCACCATCTTGGAGAGCTGAAGTATCCACCGCCACTCTCCGACAGACTGCAACAATAAAACAGGTCTGTGTCACTCAGCCCATCCCCCATACATAGGGGAATCCGCATAAAACCTCTCCTAGGCTTTCCGGGGGAGGGAGTATCAGAGTGAGCCCACATAAAGACTAGGGGAAAACTAGAGATCACAACGGAAACAAAACAATAGAGTGCCGGGGTCCCCAATAGACACCCTCCACACCCAACAAACGGCAGGTCCAGAGTACAGTTTGAACTGCCAAGAGCCATCACTCAGGGGAAATCTGGTCTAGCAGGAGAAACCAAGACTAGCAGGAGAAACTAGGGGACTAGAGGCCAGGCCCTCGCGACTGGGCGGCTGGAAACCGCAGGCCCACCGGCGACAGTTAGCCCACTGCCCGCGTAACTGGGCGGTAGGAGAACGCCCGCCTGCCGACTACCGACCGCTGGACTGGGAGCCTAGAGATCGCCCGCCCACCGGAGACAGCCGGCCCGCTGCCCACACGACTGGGCGGCCGGAGTCCACTCCCCTGCCGCGACTGATCATCCGCCCGCTGCCTGAGATACTGGGCGGCTGGAGACTGCCCTACTGCCTCGACGGGGAGCTGAAACCAAACAGAGACAATCCAGTCACACAGCCCCATTAGGACACCCCAGCAAGGAGCCTGGGGCCCGTCATAGCAGAGTAGTGACGTCACTGGAGCTCGGCCGTTGGAATTCCTTCCCAGCAGAATCCACGTTAGCAGGCACAGTTTAACAACACAAAGAAGAAACAACAGAGTAATACAGAACCAAAACAAATCTATAGAAGAGAGCAGAAACACGGCAATCAAATAGAGCTAGAAAGTAACATGGACAACATGAGAAAACAAGGGAAAAAAGGAGTACAAACAATCCAGGACAACTTAATTCTACAGGAGGACATAGACACATCAGAAGCAGGGATAGGGAAAGAACTCAAGGCATACCTAACTCGAATGGAAAGGAATATTAGGGAAGACATGAGACAGCAAGTCCAAGCAATAAAAGTATATTTTGAAAATGAATTAAACAAACAAATTCAAATGGCAAAGAACGAGCTCTACCAGGAGATAGAGATCTTAAAAAAAAATCAAACAATAATCCTAGAATTGCAGGAAACTATAAACCAAATTAAAAACTCAAACGAGAATATTACAAATAGACTTGATCAAGTAGAAGTCAGAACATCAGATAATGAAGACAAGGTTTATCAACTTGAAAAGAATATAGTCAACACAGAAAAGATGCTTAAATCCCACGAGCAATCTATTCAAGAGATATGGGATGTCATAAAAAAACCAAATCTGAGAGTCATAGGGATAGAAGAAGGCACAGAGATTCAAACCAAAGGAATGGACAGCATATTAAATGAAATAATTCTAGAAAACTTCCCAGAGATGAAAGATGGAATGGATTGCCAAATCCTGGAAGCCTACAGGACCCCAAACATTCAAAACCGTAATAGACCAACTCCAAGACATATAATTATGAAGATAGCCAACGTACAGAACAAGGAGAGAATATTAAAAGCTACGAGAGAAAAGAGGCAGATTACATTCAGGGGTAAACCAATTAGGTTAACGACCAATTTCTCATCACAAACTTTGAAAGCGAGAAGATCCTGGAATAATGTATTTCAAACGCTGAAAAATAATGGATTCCAAACAAGAATACTATATCCAGCAAAACTGAGCTTCAAATTTGACAATGAAATTAAAATCTTTCACAATAAACAAAAGCTAAAAGAATTCGCAGCAAGAAAACCAGCACTGCAAAGCATTTTGAGCAAAATACTACAAGAAGAGGAATTGAAAAATAGTGCCCAAAACTAACAGCAGGAGGTATCTCAGTAAAGGGGGAGGAAAATAACCAAAAAGTAAAACCAGCCAAACTAAAATAAATAAAGAAAGAAGCATGACTGGAAGTACAAATCATATCTCAATTGTAACCTTAAATGTTAATGGCCTAAACTCACCAATCAAGAGACATAGGCTAGTAACCTGGATCAGAAAAATAAATCCAACATTATTCTGCCTTCAAGAGACTCATATGATAGGAAAAGACATACACAGGCTGAAGGTGAAAGGTTGGGAGAAATCATACCACTCACATGGCCCTCGGAAGCAAGCAGGAGTGGCCATACTCATATCGAATAAAATCAACTTTAAACCTAAGTTAATCAAGAAGGATAAAGAAGGACACTATATACTGTTAAAAGGAACCATCCACCAACAAGACATTACAATTATCAATTTGTATGCACCAAACAATGGAGCTGCAACGTTCATAAAACAAACTCTCCTCAAGTTCAAGAGTCAAATAGACCACAACACAATAATAATGGGTGACTTCAACACACCGCTCTCACCATTAGACAGATCCTCTAGACAAAAACTGAATAAAGAAACTATAGAACTCAACAGCACAATCAATAACCTAGACTTAACCGACATATATAGAATATATCAACCATCATCAAGTGGATACACGTTCTTCTCAGCAGCACATGGATCCTACTCAAAGATAGACCATATATTATGCCACAAGGCAACTCTTAGTAAGTATAAAGGCGTGCAGATAATACCATGCACCATATCTGATCACAATGGAATGAAATTGGAAATCAATGATAAAAGAAGGAAGGAAAAATCCTACATCACATGGAAAATGAACAATATGTTACTGAATGATCAGTGGGTTACAGAAGACATAAAGGAGGAGATGAAAAAATTCTTAGAGACAAATGATAATACAGACACAACATACCGGAATCTATGGGACACAATGAAAGCAGTTTTAAGAGGGAAATTCATTTCTTGGAGTTCTTTCCTCAAAAAAAGAAAAAACCAACAAATAAATGAACTCACACTACACCTCTAAAACCTAGAAAAGGAAGAGCAAAACAACAGCAAATGTAGTAGAAGACAAGAAATAATTAAAATTAGAGCAGAAATCAACGAAATTGAAACGAAAAAAACCATTGAAAAAATTGATAAAACTAAAAGTTGGTTCTTTGAAAAAATAAATAAGATAGACAGGCCCTTAGTCATGCTAACGAAGAGAAGAAGAGAGAGAACTCAAATTACCAACATACGGGATGAAAAAGGCAATATCACAACAGATACTACAGAAATACAGAAGATAATTAGAAAGTATTTCGAAACCCTATATTCCTATAAAATAGAAGATAGTGAAGATATCGATAAATTTCTTAAGGCATATGATCTGCCCAGATTGAGAAAGGAAGACACACACAATTTAAACAGACCAATAACAAAGGAAGAAATAGAAGAAGCTATCAAAAGACTACCAACCAAGAAAAGCCCTGGACCGGATGGGTATACAGCGGAGTTCTACAAAACCTTCAAAGAAGAATTAATACCAATACTTTTCAAGCTATTTCAAGAAACAGAAAAAGAAGGAGCTCTTCCAAATTCATTCTATGAGGCCAACATCACTCTGATCCCAAAACCAGACAAAGACACTTCAAAGAAAGAAAACTACAGACCAATATCTCTAATGAACTTGGATGCAAAAATTCTCAATAAAATTCTGGCGAATCGAATACAAAAACATATCACAAAACTTGTGCACCATGATCAAGTAGGATTCATCCCTGGGATGCAAGGCTGGTTCAATATACGGAAATCAATAAATGTTATTCACCACATCAATAGACTTAAAGACAAGAAGCATATGATCATCTCGATAGATGCAGAAAAAGCATTTGACAAAGTACAGCATCCCTTTATGTTCAAAACACTAGAAAAACTAGGGATAACAGGAACTTACCTCAACATTGTAAAAGCTATATATGCTAAACCTCAGGCTAGCATCATCCTAAACGGAGAAAAACTGAAGGCATTCCCTCTAAAATCTGGAACAAGACAGGGATGCCCTCTATCACCACTTCTATTCAATTTAGTTCTCGAAGTACTAGCCAGAGCAATTAGACAGACAAAAGAAATTAAAGGCATAAAAATAGGAAAAGAAGAAATTAAATTATCGCTATTTGCGGATGACATGATAATATACTTAACAGACCCAAAAGGGTCTACAAAGAAGCTGCTAGAATTAATAAATGAATTCAGCAAAGTGGCAGGTTATAAAATCAACACGCATAAATCAAAGGCATTCCTGTATATCAGCAACAAAACCTCTGAAATGGAACTAAGGAAAACCACTCCATTCACAATATCCTCAAAGAAAATAAGATACTTGGGAACCAACCTAACAAAAGAGGTGAAAGATTTATACAATGAAAACTACAGAACCCTAAAGAGAGAGATAGAAGAAGATCTCAGAAGATGGAAAAATGTACCCTGTTCATGGATAGGCAGAACTAACATCATCAAAATGGCGATATTACCCAAAGTTCTCTACAGGTTTAATGCGAGGCCAATCAAAATCCCAATGGCATTTCTTGTAGAAATAGATAAAGCAATCATGAAATTCATATGGAAAAACAAAAGACCCAGAATAGCAAAAGCAATTCTAAGAAGGAAATGTGAATCTGGAGGCATAGCAATACCAGAGTTCAAACTGTACTACAAAACAATAGTAACAAAAACAGCATGGTACTGGTACCAAAACAGGCATGTGGACCAATGGTACAGAATAGAGGACACAGAGACTAATCCACAAAGTTACAACTATCTTATATTTGATAAAGGGGCTAAAAGCATGCAATGGAGGAAGGATAGCATCTTCAACAAATGGTGCTGAGAAAATTGGAAATCCATATGCAACAAAATGAAATTGAATCCCTTTCTCTCGCCATCCACAAAAGTTAACTCAAAATGGATCAAGGAGCTAGATATCAAATCAGAGACACTGAGTCTGATAGAAGAAAAAGTTGGCTCCGATCTACATATAGTGGGGTCGGGCTCCAAATTCCTTAATAGGACGCCCATAGCCCAAGAGTTAATAACAAGAATAAACAAATGGGACTTACTTAAACTAAAAAGTTTTTTCTCAGCAAGGGAAACAATAAAAGAGGTAAATAGGGAGCCTACATCCTGGGAACAAATTGTTACCCCTCACACCTCAGATAGAGCCCTAATATCCAGAATGTACAAAGAACTCAAAAAATTAAACAATAAGATAGCAAATAACCCAATCAACAAATGGGCCAAAAACCTGAACAGACACTTCTCAGAGGAGGACATACAATCAATCAACAAGTACATGAAAAAATGCTCACCATCTCTAGCAATCAGAGAAATGCAAATCAAAACCACTCTAAGATACCATCTCACTCCAGTAAGATTGGCAGCCATTATGAAGTCAAACAACAATAAGTGTTGGCGGGGATGTGGGGAAAAGGGTACACTTGTACACTGCTGGTGGGACTGCAAAATGGTGAGGCCAATTTGGAAAGCAGTATGGAGATTCCTGGGAAATCTGGGAATGGATCCACCATTTGACCCAGCTATCGCCCTTCTCGGACTATTCCCTGAGGACCTTAAAAGAGAGCACTATAGGGATACGGCCACATCAATGATTATAGTGACACAATTCACAATAGCTAGACTGTGGAACCAACCTAGATGCCCTTCAATAGATGAATGGATTAAAAAAATGTGGCATCTATACACAACGGAGTATTATGCAGCACTAAGAAATGACAAAATCATAGAATTTGCAGGGAAATGGATGGCATTAGACCAGATTATGGTAAGTGAAGCTAGCCAAGCCCTAAAAAACAAATGCCAAATGTCTTCTTTGATATAAAGAGAGCAAATAAGAACAGAACAGGAAGGAAGAGAATGAGGAAAAGACTAACAGTAAACAAAGACGAATGGGGGGAGAGAAAGGGAGAGAGAAGGGAAAGCATATGGAAATGGTAGGAGACCTTCAATGATACACAAAATTATAAGAGGTTATGAGGGGCAAGGGGGAGGGGGGAAAAAGGGGAGAGAATTGAACAACAGCAGAGGAGATAGAGAGGGAAGATGGGAGGGGAGGGGGGATAGTAGGGGATAGGAAAGGTAGCAGAATACAACAGTCACTAATATGCCATTATGTAATAATGTGAGTATGTAACAGTTGTGATTCTGCAATCTGTATTTGGGGTAAAAATGGGAGTTCAAAACCCAATTGAGTCTAATGTATGAAAGATGATATATCATGAGCTCTGTAATGTTTTGAACAATCAATAAAAAAAAAAGAAAGAAAAAAAAAACTTGTTTCCTTAGAGCTTATACATTCCAAGTTGCAAGCCAAACAGGGTCTAAGCACTAGGTAAAATAATAGCAGCAGCAGTAACTACCATAACTGTCACTGTTTTTTACTGGAGGCTTTCTAGGTTACAAGACCTTTGCTGAGTACTTTATACTATTTATCTCACTTAATCCTCCTAACAACCTTAGGAGTTAGATATAGCAGCTATATAACACTCAAGATACTAATGCTCAGCTGGAACATGCCTATAATCCCAGCAGCTCAGGAGGCTGAAGCAGGAGGATCTCAAGTTCAAAGCCAACCTCAATAATTTATCGAGGCCCGAACAATTTAGACAGTGTCTCAAAATAATAAATAAAAAGGGCAAGGGATGTAAATCAGTGGTTAAGTGCCCCTGGGTTCAATCTCCTGTATCAAAAAAGGGGGAAAAAGACACTAATGCTCAAACTAAGAAAATTAATCTGATGTAACACAGATCAAGAGTGGGGAGATAGAATTTACACATAGGCCTGGAGGATTACTCCAAGTGGGTACTTTCCCACTGTACTAGAGTGCAACAGGATACCACTGTTTAAGTCAATCATTGATGAAAACTAAAGAAACCCCTCACTAAATGATTATTTAGTGAGGGGTTTCTTTAGTTTTCATCAATGATTATACTTCATTCTGAGAAGAAGAAATACTTCTAGTATCCAATGCTTTGGGTATCCATCCATCCCTCTGCTGGATGCAAATTATAAAATTACTAAGCCATTTCTTCATCTTTAAATCCCTAGCACTCAACAGTGTACAACACAAAGTGAATGCTCAGTAAATGTTTGTTGATTTAATGAATAAGTCAATGAGGACAATCCAGTCAATGGATTTTTTTAAAAATCCATTTTAAAAAGTTGTTAAAACCTTCTTCAGTTTTTAAAAAGCTGAAATTTTCATAAAATCATTAAAATGCACAATTTGAAATGTTCAAATACTATTATCTGAATAATACTATTACTGATCACTTTTGGAATTAGAAACTAGTTGTAAAGGCATACCCTTAGTTTCTATCCTTCAGCTTCATGAGATGAAAAGAAACTTCAGGTCCACTAAGTCATCGATTGGTTGTTGGCTATGGAGAATGGCATAGAATTATACCTATTTTTATCAATATTGCCATTAATAAAGTATTCATCCTTTAATCAATTTCCAAACATCTCCAAAGACCAGTAAATCTGAACCTGTAGAAATTATGTGAAAATTAAAATTTTTCCTGAAGTTACCTATTTTCCTTCTTTCAATCAAAGAAGATATCTAATCCTCTAAAATAACAATATTCATTTGTATTAATACATCTGAATGTTTTATATTTTAATGATAAAATCATACTAGTCTTGTACAATTCTCAATGTTATTGTATTTATGCTAAAAGTATATCCACTAGAAAAGGCACTTCACAATGTTAAGTCTTTTCTGAGGTGAAATAGATGATTTTATTTATTTGTTTGTTTGTTTTTTGTGGTGCTGGGGATTGAAACCAGGGCCTTATGCATTCAAGGCAAGCACTCTACCAACTGATCTATATCCCCAGCCCAAAATAGGCAATTTTTTACAGTAATGTCTATGGGATATTTTCATCAATATCTTAATCTGTCAAAATTCAATTATCTGAAATAAAAAGGACTTTAAAAGAAAAAAATACCCTTGTAAACATTAAAGGGTTTTTTTTTCCTAAACAAGGTAAACATGGTTGCCATTTTAATGAACTGCATGAATGTCAAGTGAGTTATTGCAACACTAAATAATATAATCTTATAGTTCAAATAGCAGATACATTTTCCATCTATCTTTTATCTCTTGGTATCAGGAATAAGATCAGTTAATGTGACTCAAAACTAGAAACTGCCACATACATGGCTAGGCTCTGTAACAACAACAACAACAAAAGATGCTTCTCATCCTAAAACATTGTAAGCTTCGAAATGAGTATATATACATAACAATAATGCTAAAAAATGCAGTTCTCTTATGGATTTAATGGCAACTCTTCCATAATTTTTTTCAATAAGAAATTTCAGATACTTCTTAAACTCACAAATCACTATTCTTCACCTCTGTGATATACAAAATATAATTTATGAAAGATGCAATTCATCACAAAATTACTTGCATTCACTGATTTTTCTAAACATTTAAAAATGCGCCCTCGCCATCCCTATTACAAGTGGCATCTTATGTAATTTTCAAAGGATATTTCTTATATCATATAACTGAACCATGAATGAATATTAAAACTCAGTATCACTTAAAAATAACTACAGAATGCCTAGTTTAGTCAATTCAGCCTGTATCTTTCTGGAAGCAGATGGAAGCATTAATTATAAACAAATAAAATGAATTCAAGCTAATCAAAAGATATTCGAAGCTTGTTCTTGAATTGTAAACCTCTAAAAGTAAACTATTACATAGTTAGAATTCTTCACACAATTATACTATAACACTGATTTTCCGAAAGGTTTGGACAGTCTGGTTGTTTACTGGGTAGAATATTATTTTAAATTGTTAGTAATCCATCATACTGACTTGTAGCTCCTTATTGTCATAAAATGCATATAAGTCCTAATTGGCTGAAATTTCTTGCTAGCCAAAAGTTTAAATCACAGGGAGCGATCAATCAAAACCTAATACCGAAATAGAAACAAAAAAAAAACCCTACTAATGTTCATATACATATACATATGTATATAAAATGCAGTTATATGTTTATATATACATACACACATTCTGTATATATGATCACATACACACATATATATAATGTGTGTATGTACATATAAATATATAATTGCATTTTATATATATGTGTGTGTATGTATATATATATATATATATATATATATATATATATACATACACACACGCATATATGGCATGTGTATGTGTACAAGGCCCCCAAATGTTTCTATAAACTTCATTCCAGTAGGCACTGTAGTCCTTGGAGTTCCAGGGAGGGAAGTACTCCAAGGGACTGGAGTATAATGTATGTATGTATTTGTATACACCACACATATACACTGAACACATATACTAAATAGCTCAGGTATGCAATAGGCTATATTATGTAGGTATGTGTAAGTACACCTTTTGACGTCTGTACAATGCCAAAACCACTTAATGGTGCATTTCTCAGAACACATCCCTGTTGTTAAGTGATACATGACTGTACATGCAGATTGCATAAAGGAGAAAGAATTCTTAACAATCAACCCGACACTGTATGCCCAAGTTAGCAAATTATTTTTTTCTTTGGTTAATTTGCATCTAAACATTTTCCTTCTTACTTGAAACATGGTGTGGTAACTGTGTTTTTTGAAATAGGCCGCTCATAAGCCACAGGCAACACAAGTAACAAGCACTCCTCCTACACACACACACACACACACACACACACACACAAACACATGAAAACCTGGTCTCTGAGGTTTCATTGATGGATTCATTTCTTTAAATTGCAGTTAATAGAAAAGGAAGAAAAAGACAAAAATCTACCAACTAGGCTGCGCTGCCATCCTCTCCATGTAGTCTTTGGCCATGTCACGGGCTTCAATGTTCTCAGGATACAGCACGCAGAACATTGCCAAGGCGCCCAAGTTGTTTCCATAAATTTCATTCCAGCGGGCACTGTAGTCCTTGGGATCCCAGGGAGGGAGGTATTCCAAGGGGCTGGACAGCATAGTGTGCACAGCCTCTCTGAGCCGGGTCGCAATGTGCTCATGTGAACTTGCAGCCCTGAGCTGGAGCTCAGCCACCTCTGCCCTAGAGAAGTACAGCATTGGGTGGCTGTCGTAGTTGGCATTGGTGAAGGGGATCATGACTTCTGGGTTCTCGTCAGTGATGTACGCTGACACGAGGCAAAACAAATATATGAAAAACACACTGGGGGCCCCCCGTGTGTGAGTCCTCATTGTGGCATCAGATCTCCAAACCTCCAAGGCAGCCAAACCATCTTCGAAAGATCCTACATGAGAAAATAAAGAAGAGCATATGTCACTCAAAGGAACACGGCACAGGTTGGGGGTAGATGGGAACCTCACTTACTAGGAAAAGAATTAAAATTAAAACTTACAAATTTTTATTTTTTAAATACAACAAAAATATGAATTAGGAAGAAATTTACTAGAGAAACAGTATGTTTGTTCAAGTAGGGAAAGAACAAACCTTGACATTGTTTGTCAAATGCAGAGAAGTTTAGATTTTATGGTATTTTTTAGACATTAATACATAAACCACAATAACCAAAAGCTGAGGGTGAACTGTCAGCTAGGAATCTGAGCACACATTATGAAAAAACAGAAAATCCTGTATTTCTTAATATAGGCTCCTTCACTCTAACTTCCGTCTTCCTAGCATTTTACATTCTGAACCAGGGACTAAGAACAAGACATCTATGCACATGTAAGGAGACAAAATACCATGAGTGTGGCTACAGATTCTCTTTGTGTGAACAGAAGGTGGAGACAGAGAGGACAAAGAGAGTATGAACATCAGCCAAGCTCATGCATTCCCTGGCTGACATCAGCCAACCCATCCTGAAGACCAGACACAGGGCTGCCTGGACTAGAAACTGACATGCCTTCATTCAGAAAATAAAATCTAGGAATTAAAATGCTGAAATAACATGTGTGTTTTCCCTTTATTATCTGAAATTATGGTCTATTTTTTCATTTTGCCTATGAGATGTTGGGAGTCATTCAGTAAATCAAAAATTTAAACCAAGTTCACATATTTTCTCAACTACTTCACTTTCTTAAAAGCCCCTCTTTTCAGTGGTAGATTTGTACACAGGTTAAAAGAACATCTTTCAAATGTAGGCACACTAAAAAAAAACAAAAACAAAAACAAAAACAAAAAACCCTCAGCATAGTCTATGTCCACATCTGGGATAAGGCAGGCATAAAATCCCCCAGAGGAAAGTCAGGGAATTCTTAAAATTCTTAAGAGGGGAAAGGTTATAGAAAGCAGACCAGAAAAAGACAGTTTTATGTAAATAATGAACAGTGGTTTTCAATTATTAAAGGGAAAAGCCGACGGTGAAAAATCCACCTCCCAAGCTGAACACAAACTATTTTTCCAAGGAAAAACTGCCTCATCACATTCAAGAGAAAAAACTGAAACGTAACACAGACTGAAGGTCAATCCACATTCTCGACCTGTCCTGACTCCAAGAGAAAGGCAATATGGCATCCCTTGTGGGTGCTACCTTATTCTAAGAGTCTCTATATTCTTAAATGTGCTTTAGACTATAAATATATGTATAAGAAAACTCAACAGCAGTGGTTTGGGGGAAGCATTCTATATTTTAGAGCAGAACGTCTGGTGAATAAAAAAAAAGTTAATACAGTCATGCTAAATAAAACACATAAAACAGAAATAACTCTTGGATTCTGCCAATATTATGTCTAGCACCCAAAGCTTCAAGGCAGCTGGGTGGATCCTTCAAGGTCAGAGACCTGGCCAAAAGAAATAGTCCTCTAAGGTTATGCCTGAGGAGGGGCAAGGTCTCTGGCAACACAGAGAAGTGGCTGGGTCTGAAGTAGTGCTCAATCTCCTCAAGGGATTATTTCTTGCTCCTTTCAGGAAAAAAAAAAAAAAAAAAAAAAAAAGTCCTGCCAGTGATTTAGAAAAAGAAAAGCCCGTATATTTATAAAATCCCCAAAAGTCGAAGACTGGAAGCTGGCATCAGTACAATTAGCATAGTGGGTATTTAGAAACCCAGAAGAGGCTGGAAGGTTCTCCTTTAATTGGCCCCCATAAGCATTTGAAGCAATTGAAGTTCTATCAACTATTGGTTTGTGACTGTGATGCAGGGGGTGAGGGGAGAGGGGCTCAGGTTATGGGGAGGGTAAGAAGGTAAGTGGAGACCAGAATTTTGCTACCTCAGATTCTGTACAAACATTCCCTAAACTGGCAAAGGTTGATTTGCTTTATTCTGTTTCTCCCGCCCTGCACATACTACCCTGCTACCCAGACATGGAGTCATTCAGATAGTGAGGGGTGCTCTAAAGAGTTCTTTACACTGAAAAGACAACTTGTCTAACCTGACAAAACTCACCCTATAATCCCAGTCACACTGCTTCCAGTTACATAGGGTAGGCCTGAGTATATTTAAACAAGAAGAGTTGACCCTGAAGCACAGAACCTCATTCAGAGATTGTTTTGGAAATGATGCCATCTCAATATGCCAACTATTTTTTAAGGCTCCCTAGTTTTTGTTTCAAATTCATGTGAAAGTGGCAGAGAAGCAAGGCTGCAAGTTATTGTATATTCAAAGCATTAATGGCTCCTGGGAACATCATGTGGGCCAATGCAGAACCCACAGAAATTCTGTATAACACTCATCTATGGAGATTACCTAAGGAGAAAGGAAGGACCCTGCCACTAACTAACTGTACGTTGCCTCAATGCGCCCAGGCCCTCCTGTTCTCCCAGCTATTAAGGCCTTTGTTGATCTACACAAGGAGTTGGTTTCTCCTGGATCTGGCACATACCGCATCACACTGGACTGTTTCAGCTTTTCACATGTCTGGCCTTCCAGAGGGCAGGAGCCATGGCTTCCTCTGTGCATCACGGGGCTCAGTACTGAGTCTGGCATATAAAAGGTAACTCACAGATGCTGGCTCAGAACTAAACTCTTGGGTTTGGGAGCTAGTGAGTATATCTCATCACTAACATGAACAAGAAGAAATCTTGTAAATCCTGTTCCCCTCTACTTGAAGCCAAGGCAAGTTTGAAATTTTCCAGACAAAATTTCTGCCAAGAAATTAATGGGAGAAAACACAAAGTCTAAAAATGTAAGTAGCCTAAACACTACACAGTAGATTTTTTGGTCTTTATGATTTAAAAAAGAAAGAAAAATTAAATGTAAGTCTAATCCAAATTTGCTTTAGGCTAATAACCTACAGGGAAACATAGTTCCTATCCATCATTTTACATTTGTCTAGAAAATTCTACTCCAAATCCCCTATTTCCAGTCTTTGAACTTCCCCTTTGATCATTCACTGTAGGCTCTCTGTCTACCCAATCTATAAAGAGAAGAGCTAAAATTAAATGAAAAGCGAATTTCTCAAGATAATTTTAAGAGAACCCAAATAGGCAGGTTTTATGCTAATTTTATGTACTTATTTCAGTGTGAGTTAAGAAAAACTATAACATACTAAAGTTGAGATTACAACAAAAATATAAAGTTTGTGTTTAAAATATATTCAAGTTTATGGAACCAACCTGGGTACTCTTCAACAGATGAATGGGTAAAGAGAATGTAATATAGATATACAACAGAATATTAGTCATAAAGAACAGAATAATGGCATTTGATGGTAAATGGATGCGAATGTATTCTCTGATATGCAGATGCTAATTCGCAATGGGGGGGGGTCCATAGGGAAGAATAGAAGTACTTTGTATTAGACAAAATGGAATGAAAGAAGGGGAGGGGGAATGGGAACAGGAAAGACAAAATGAATCAGACATGACTTTCCTATGCACATATATGATTAAATGACCAATGTTAATTCTATATCATATATAATGAGAAGAATGAGAAGTTATACTCCATATATATGTGTCAAAATACATTCTACTATCATGCATAACTAAATAGAACAAATAAAAAGTAAAATACATTCGAGTTTAAAAATAAGAAAAGAAGGTATACGAACATGGCAAAAATTGTTGAGTATAGTGTTTGAAGAAACTTTGGGAGACTCTGAAAAGGTTCAGAGAAACAATCAATGCTGAAGACAATGGAGTATACCAGAAAGACCAACCCCAAACCTCCCATTCTACCTACCATTCCTCTCTCCCACACATGGAGCCTGGGAGAAATGAGACTGAACTTTGAGATGCCATGGACGCTCTTTCAAGCTACACACTTCTTAGTTCACTCTGTTATTTCAGAAATAACAGAGCACTGCCAGCTCCCTTAAGCCTCTGGCCTAATTCATGAAGGGGCATTTCCACACTGTAAAACCACTAGCTACACTCAGCAGCTGACTCTATTAACACATAGTTATCCAGAATTCAAGCCTTAGGCTGTTTCTCAATGACCTTATTGAGCCTCATTTCCCTGAAATTCACACTTCCCTCTTCCTCTTCACTTTCATACACTTTCATAATCCAGTTATCCTTCCCACTTTTTATCTTATTCTATACAGCTTAGTAAAATATGACTAAGTTTTCACTTATCAATGGATAGTCACTTAAGAATCACTGTTACTATAAGACAATAAATTCAGATAGCAATTTGACCATCCTTCTACCTGGATGCCTTCATGTATGTACATTAGTCCAAGTTAGACCAAGTCAGATGAATTATAATTGTCTTAAGTAGATCTTCATAATGCCACAAAAAGCTCCAAATTATTTTGCTTTAATTCTGATTGCAGTAATCCACTACAGATATTGTGATTGCTGACAGACAGAGAAACTTTTGTTTCTCTGATTCTAAATGCTTGTCACATATTTGATCTTTTACTTTACAATAATCTAAAAATGTGGCAAAACAGTATTGTTTGTTCCAAAAGAATAAACTTCAAAGGCTGAAATAGACCCTGAATCCCCTAAATACTAAGCCAAGTTTCTTTCCTTTAACCAAACAAATTGTTAAGAACTTTCAACAACATTAGAAGTTCCATTTTTGCCATCTTTAAACAAAGAAAGTACAGAAAGAGTAGGCCGAGAGGGAAAGAACTGAACCCTAAACTAGTACATCAAGTTTCAAAAAAAGATGTTAGTTTCCAAATCGTCTGAGACTGCTTATAGAATGAAACACATGGTAAGTACAAAAGTTCTTTCAATTCCTCAGGCTTTAGAAAATATAGAAAGTATAAGGATGGAAGAGAAAAATCACCCCATAGAAAGTAAAACATATCCCAAATTAAGATGGATTAAAAACCCTTGTATGTGCCAAATCTAAGGAGCACAGCATAATGATTAACGGTATGGAGTGAGGAGTTGGGCAGACCTAAGGATAAATCGCAGCTCAGCTCTCTGCTAGCTTTGATCAACTGACTTCCACTCTCAAAGCCTCCATTGTCTCATCCATAAAATGGTACCTTCTTCATGGGGTGCCTGAATGCCTGTGATACACTCAGCCTAAAACTCAACATGGAATAAGGGTGCAATAAATATTTATTTTTTAGTAGAAGATAAGTTCCAGACATGTAAATTCATACTAACCTACCCCAAAAGCATTTTATTTGAAAGAAACTAAATCTTCTGATTTTATAGGCAAATATTGAGAACCAGAGTTGTTAACTGACTAGGGTGAGGTCATGCTGCTTGTTAGAAACTTAGCTGAAATTGGAACACAGTGATCCCAACTCTTCAACTCATCATTCATAGTAAGCTCATCACTCACTAGAAAGGAAAGCATATGATCCTTAAAATTTTTCAAGTGCTGGTGTGAGGAGATGGCCCCAACTAAATGAACAACAGATTAAATAAGCTATGAACTGAGTTTGAATGCTTCTCAAGACCAGTGATTCCTGAAGCACAAGAGGAACTGCTTCTTACTGTATTCTTTTAAAAGAAAGTCTCAGTGATACCATAGTAGCTGGGAAACACAATCTCTGGCTGGAAAGCTGTTTCCCAGTAACATATTTTACAATAGAAAGGATTCATGAATACTCAGGGGACATCTGCTGTCACTGCCAGAGGTGATGGGATAACCTCAGTCTAGAATCATCTAGTCAGGCTGTCTATGTCATCAGTATCTCAGCTGATTATTCTGGGAGGTGAGCTTCTATCTAATGTTAATCAACTCTCTCCCATACACACACACACACACACACACACACACACACACACACACACATATTCTAACATTCTAGAATGCTAACATTGTAACTCCAATGTCAGCATATCTGTTTACGATAAATATAACTATCAAGCAGATTGAGAAATATTTCTGGCTTCATAGGAAATTGACAAAGGAAGTAAAATTATCATATGCTTTCCTGGTGAAGAGGAATAAATCAGGACAAAGATAACAGGAAGGACCTTGGACCTGGGTCAACTCGACTGGTCAAAATCACTACCTTTAACCCTCAGAAAAATCTATTTTCACATGCTTGGGAAACACCTTGTTCCTTACATGTTCTACTTGACACCATTTCCATATATTTTAATTAATGGAATATACATATTTTTTAAGTTCTCTCACTTTCCTATTTCAATTTTATTAGATGCATGATTAAAATAATTTTTTGGAAAAGAAAACTTTTTCCTCAGTATCAAAATATGATACTTCTATCATATATCAAACCTTCTATATTTTTGACAAATCTTTGTAGTGAAATAAATCTAATCTTACCTTTAAATATGTCAAATCCTAAGAAAACATATGGTTTGAATACCATGCAGTCATTCCCTAAAACTATATTCTCTGATGAGTAAAGCCTGTAGACTCAGACAAAAAAAGAAAAACTTAAAAACCAAAAGCTCTTAATAAAAGTGAAACTTCCTTTTACTGAGGGATTATTATTTCCTTACTTAAGGGTGAAATGAAAAATACCTCCCAAAAGTCATTTCTAAACAAAAATCCACAATATGAAATGATAGCATATGGAACTCTCTAGAATTCACACACACTACTGAAGGAGTAATTATAACTCTGAGCCCACACAGCAAAACCACACTGTGAGTAATAATGATGCTCACCACCTTCACACACAACATCAGAGAAACATTTGGTTAGGTTTTAAGTTAAGTGCAGCTCGGTGCAAAGAACATATCTATAATTGCCCCTGGAAGGTTTTCACAGAGATACATTTTCTCATAACATAACATGAAGTCCACTTACTTTCCTACGCCAACAATGGTAATTTTACAACTTATATGAGAAGAGTAACACTTCTAAATTATGTTTGAAATGGCCACAAAGATTTTCTGCTGTCAGTTTGAAAGCTCCATCCCTGTTTGCCAGAGACCACTTGAGTGAGTACTTCAGTGGCTATCAAACTGAATGCATAATTTAGTAGTAGAGGTTTGCCTGGTACACATGACTACAAAGCTAAGAACCATTAAGATCCAGCTTTTGAAAGAGGGGTTAGCATTTAAAATGCAGAAAGAAAGTAAAATCATGATCATTTTCATGGTGGCAAAGAGAAAGGAGGGCAGAGGTGGGAGGTATGAAGTCTCTGATGAGACTAGCAGGGCACTTAATTTTGCTTATAAACAGGCTAAAAGGGAAAGTGAAAGGATTATACTTTCTGAGAAGCTATAAGTAGATTCTATTATATGTAGCACTTTATCAACCGAACATCATCTGCTACTTCTTTACCTGAATCTTTAAAAGATAGTAATTGATGCATGTCATGTCTTTCAGTACACTATTCCCTGAAAGGGAACATGAAACTATGCTAGGAATTGAGGATATGAACAAGGAAATTATCCTAAATAACTATAGGATAAATATAGAAGAAATTGTGTTTCTGAGATTTTTGTAAAAACTGCAGTGCTTGTACTACTGTCTGACAATAAAGATGAATAAGCATTTCCCTCCATCCAAAGCAATGTACTTAACCTATTGTTCCTGGCCCCAGGAGGAAATTCACAATCTTTTTTTTTTCTTCTTCTTTTTCAAAATTTCTCCAATGGAAAGTAACCAGAGTTTTTCTTGAAAGAGTCCCAAGGGCCAGCTATGGCTTTCTCAGCAATAGATTTAACTATGAAAATGCACTTTTGTGGCTTTACTGGCTAAAAAGCCGGGGGGGGGGGGGGGGAAGAATAAGTATAATTGAAGTCAAAAGCTAAATCTCAACCTTACAGAATTTTAAATACCAGTTAAACTACACCACGAAGTACTCATGGAAACTGAAGTACAATTTTATTCCTGATACAGATTCAGGAAGAAAAGAGATGGATAAACTGTCTAAACCTCTTTCTTCATTTAAAATTAAATAAAAATTAGATATTTCTCTTATAGACTGGTTGGAATATTAAATAACACCTATAAAGCATGTATCACTTTATGATGATCAAAAATGCTAATTATGAATTCATACCCCATTTGAATCAAATGTATGATATGTCAAGATCATTGTATTGTCTGGAGCAACTAATAAAAATTTTTAAAAATGCTAGTTATGATTCACCTCAGAACGTGATTAGTGGCTGAAGGCGTAAGCTGGAACCAGACTTTCTGGGTTTGACCTCTAGCACCACTGCATCTTCAGCGATGTTCCTGTTTTCCTCCCTCTGTAAAATGGATAAAGCCCTTCTTTGCAGAGTTTCGTGAGGCTTAAATTAGCTGATATATTTAAACCATTAAAAGGGTGCCAGGATTTAGAAAGAGTTCAAGAAACAGTAGCAGTCATCATTATCTTGTCAATGAGAAAGGCAAGGTCAGGCCAACAGCGAGAGGGGGCACCATGACTCCTAAGGAAGTGCCCACAAAACTCACCCAGAGACCTTCATTCCCCAAATACGTACAATGGATTGTTAATGGACTACCTTGCAGTCTCTTCCAGAGTCTAAAAATACCAAATATTTTGATAAATATAAAGTATTTGATGACAAGAAGTTTCTCCTTCCTGCTCAACTGCACATTAATAACTTTCAGGCTAAGGATTCTAAGTGATTGAATACATCTGGGGGAAAAGGAAGTCTTTAAATTGAATACAATTTCTTCACCAACCAAAGTTTGTAGATAAAGCTTACTGATACACAATATACTGATACATATGTGCTTACACAGTTAGGGAAACATCCTAAATGTAGAAACATCAGTCCTTTTGAAATGTAAAAGTTTCTTTGGGATTTAAATGTAACTTTTGAAAATTTGGTGCTTAATGGAAAAACATCCACTTCCTGAAAATGACAAGAGACATTCATTTTCAGCTGATGTAACTCCTTCAGTTTGTGTACAATACTCTCTTTCATTCTGTGTCACTAACTTTTCCCCTTTGAGTTCGAGGTAAATGACTTTATTTCTTACTAGTTATGTGATAGTTCATTTTATGTGTGGACTTGTCTGGGTCATGGGGTGCAGGATATGTAGTAAAATGTTGTTTCTGGAAGTGTAGGTAAAGAGGCTTCTAGAAGGGATTAGCATTTCAATCCGTAAACTGAATAAAGTAGACTACTCTCCCCAATGTCCCTAGGACTTTTCCAATCCTTTGAGGACCTGAATACAACAAAAAGGCAGAATATCTCCCAGCACCATGCCTGAGGGCTTGAGCTGGGACATTGGTCTCCTATTCTCCCACTGGGACTTACACCATCAGTTTTCCTGGTCTCAGGTCTTAGGACTCGGGGTGGTACTACACTGCCAGCTTTCCTGAGTCTCCAGCTTGCAGATGGCAGCCAATGTTGGGATCTCTGAGCCTCATAATTGCATGAGTCAATACCCATGATAACATTCTTTCTAGATAGATTAGATAGGTAGATATAGATACAGATATAAATAGATAGACAAGGAAAGAGATCTCTTATTGGTTCTTTCTCTGGAAATCCTGATTGTTGCACTAATTAAAGCTACTCAAGCCAAGAACTCTTTCAAAAACACCTTAGAGAAACCCAGTGACCTTTTCTTGGCACTCACTCTCCCAAATGCTGACTACCTATAATATCCTAAAGTATATTTCCTCTTCTTCAACACGTTGAAGATTTTCAGTTTCAGGGATACCATATTCTCCTAATAATTCTCTGGAAAATTATTCTTATGCTTCTTTCTAAGATAGTCATTGGTTGTACTGTGCAAAGCATGCTTATTTCATTACCAAGTTTAATTCTGACATCTGTTTCATCTTCAACAGATGAGGAAAGTGACATTTAGAATGGTTACATAATTTAGCCAGTGACACTCTATGTGTGGTCAGGTTTGTTTTTGACTCCAGATCTGATTTCAGAGTCAAAATTTTCACCACTATGCCTCACTTGCTGTCTTTCCATGAGTCTCCTCCAGTACCTATGTCCTGGGACTTCCCACAAATGTGCAGCTGCAGCACTTCACATGGAAGGATTCTGACTGTGCACCTCTCATGATCACTCCCACCTGATTCCTGATAACTTATTGCCCACAGTGCTCATCTTACATCTAAAACTAAGTTCACCTTCTATTCAAAACTGATTTCTTCACTATATTTTCTCAAACTGATTATTTGGAAATCACCTTCTCTGTCTTGTTTTGCTGAGGGCCATTGCCAAGTAGAAATGACGCATCGAAATTTCCTTGCTAGCGTACCCCATGTTAAATGGATTTCGCTGTTGACATTGCATGTAAGGTGACCTTGCTCAAGGAAGGCGGATCCGGGTTTAGAGCTGATCAGGTTTGAGGAAGTATCCTGGTCCTTGGGTTTAGGGTGTTCCCGGTTTAAGACAATAGGGGTTTTAGGGAAGTTGGAGGTTGAAGATTATTGCTGCTGGGATTAGGGTGTTCCTGCTGCTTGTTCCCGTTGAGTTCTCATGAGATTCAAAGGAGATTGGAAAAAAGCCTCGTGGAGTAGGTGAATTGGGGGGAGGAGAACTGGGATTTCCCCAGAGCGTGTGTGGAGGCCGGTGTGAGTTCGGGAATAAAGAATTGCTGTTTGAATCTACAAAGCTGTGTGGTGGCTCGTGATCTTGTGCCCAGCCAAGACTGCGGCATTGTTTCTTCTGCATCTAATTTTCTTACCAGAATGTTTTCATTTTTCCCTCAAAGCAATATTACTCTGCATTTTAAAGACAGACTCCTGAGACTATTCAACATCAACTTCTGGGCTGTCTTTTCTCCTTTGGCTTCTTTTTTAAAAATATTTATTTTTTAGTTGTAGTTGAACATAATATCTTTGTTTTCTATTTATTTATTTATATCTGGTGCTGAGGATCGAACCCAGGGCCTCACGTGTGCTAGGCGAGCCCTCAACCACTGAGCCACAACCCCATCCCCCCCGGCTTTTGGCTTCTTTCTTGAATCGGGTCAATACCACATATACTTTCAAGTCAGTTTTTCTGTTTCTTCTAGCTTGTATTTGCAAAGTCCTGTGGGTGAGTCATAATATCTATTGTAGATTTTTCAGTAGAAATACCACAAAACATGTCTAACCTCTTATATAATCTATTCTTACTTGATCATTTATGAATTTAGCTAGACCCTTTTTGAAATGGTGCATATTTTGGGTATAGCCTTTTATCGTGTCTTCCAGAATCAGGATTTATCAGTTTATTCTATAATAATCCTGTAACAATACCATGTCTAAAAAGCACTAATTCCATGTTCAGTGCCTATCCTGCTATGTAGGAAAGGGTTAACTCAGCAGGCCCAAGAGGCTCAAAAGCTACACTTTCCCAAAAGAAGCTTGTCTTTAGGATTGGCCCTGGGCCAGCTCCTGGCAGATGAGCACTGAGCCCTGGAATATTCTGCCTAACAAAGAGATTTTTTTTTTCTTTATGCCTGAGGCTTTGGGTCAAGTGGTACGACTTTGATCAGACATTTATGCAAGCAACATTTTTGGTAAACCTTTGCTCTAGCGGGAATATATTCTGAGTAGCTGAAGTCAATCACACAGGTGTTTCATGCCCACACGACTGAATTCCAGCAAGAGATATGGACATCAAGGTTCAGGTGAGCTTTCCAGGATGGCAAGAATCTCATCACAAGCTGTTGTGACTCCACTAGGAGAGGACACCTGGAAGCTTGTGTCTGGTTTTCCTGGACTTTACCCAATGTTCCTTTTCCCTTTACCTACTTAACTTGCATCCTGGCCCTATTACACCATAACTATGATTATATCAAATTTTGTGATTTATTCTAGTGAATCACCAAGCTGAATGATAGTCGTGGGGATTCCTCACTCCACATTCCCTTTCTCTTCCGTTTAATGGAATTATTTAAAGTCCTGCTAAAATTATAAGTCTTGCCATAATGCTTTATAACCTATTAAAAAGGAAAATATGATAGTAGTTTTCATCAAATTTTTTCCTTACTCAACTTTTGCTATTTTTTCTCTGAAGTTTATATGCAGAAAAACAACAGCAGAATATACTAGTCTTTTTTTTTAAGTTATAGATGAACACAATACCTTTATTTTATTTGTTATTATTTTTTTTTCTTCATGTGGTATTGAGGTTCAAACCTAGTGCCTCACACATGCTAGGTAAGTGCTCTTCCACTGAGCCACGACCACATCCCCAGAATATACTAGTCTTATACCTTTTTTAAAAAGCGTTAGAAATTGCCTAAAAATGAAATATGTAGATGTTAAGCAAAAGACTTAGGGAAATGCAAAGGAAAGTATTTAATTGGCATTATATCCTTCAGTTCATTTGACTAAAATGGAAATTCAGTTTGCTGGGTAAGTATATGTGGAGAAATGCTCTTATCATTATATATGAATCTATTTTTGGGTCCTTACTTATATATTCAAGCATTCCTCCATTCTTTTTCAGTATTCAAATCTTCAAATGCTCATCAATGATAAAATTTACCTTTTTTTTTTCTTGCTGCCTTTCACATACTTAAAACACTTTTATACATGTAGTTTTTTTTTTTTTTTTTTTTAATCTCACAGATCATAGTTCTTTAGCTTCAAAATCCCTGGGTACTTTCAAAATGTCTTATTATGAATCATAATCAAATTCAGAATACCACAGATTTGGTTTTTAAAACAATGATACATACATGGAACCAACCCAAAGACATAAGCACTGCTTTCTCAGACTTCCCCATCTCGTTACTGGCAACAAATCCTGCCAGGAATTCACGCACAAATTCCGGTTCCTCTATTCTCCCTTCCTACCTTTCTTTCCATATCCCAACCATCAGCATATTTTGTTGGCTCTTCTCGAAAATGCATCCATTTTCACCACCACTGTGATGGTTTAAGCCACACCACGTCTTGCTTGCAACAGCCTCCAAACCAGTGCCCCTGCCCTCACTCTCACCTCTGTATGGAGGTTCTCAGCATAGCCAGAGTGATCCTATTCCATTATAATTCAGATTATATGCTGCTTTGTTTAAAACCCTCCAAAGTATTCCTGTGTCATAAAGACTAAACACCAAAGTCTGGACAAAAGCTCTCTAGGCTCTGCGTGGTCTGGCCATGCCTCTCTGTCTTTTGCCTTCACATTCCCCACTCCCCCCTCTCTTTCTCTCTCTCACTCACTCTCTCACTCTCTGTCTCTGCTCTTTCTTTTCCCCACCCACCCCATTCCCAGAGGTTATATTCTAGAAGGAGAATCCAGGCAACCAAAGAAATAAATAAATTATATAGTAGATTAGTAGGTCATAAGTGCTGGGAAGAAAAGTAAAACCCAGAAGAGAGTTGGGGAAGAGTAATAGTTGGTCAGACTAAGGATATAATTTAAATAAAATGATCACTGCTGGCCTAAGAAAGTGACAGTTGAGCATATATTTAATGTGGATGAGGGTGCAAGCCATACAGACTTGTGGGGTAAGCATTCTAGGTGGAAGGAACAAATACTAAGGAGGCCACACCTCTTGTCATAAAAATAGCAAGATCACCGTGGCTGAACAGGAAGAGAGTGCCTAGCACTCACCTTGATGAATGAGCTGTCCGTATTTCATTCTGTCCTCACCATTATACCCTGACATTAGCCCCATTCTTGCATTTCCTGATGGTCTCTCTTGTCTATTTCTCCATCCAAGAATACTTATTGACTGAACACTCAGAAAACACTTATTGAATGAATATTTTTAACTAAAGTGTAAATATTTAAATACTCTGAGATAATGGTACATATGGTTATACAGCCATATGAATATAATTACATAAAAATCTTTTTACACCAAGACAAATCCTTTGGAGTTAAAGTATAATACTTAAATCTTCAGGGTTACTCAGGGTAATTATTATAGTTTACTGAGGGCTGTAGTCTAGTACCCCTTGAGGCACAGGCTTTCACTAAAAGTCCACTCCAGACTGACAGGTGATTTGCTCAACCAAGTTTCACTATGCCATCAGTAACCTGCTTTGTGCACTTATTATCGCAAGTCACTTTCTGAATGTCCCTTGTTGCTTCCTGACTTTCCACTGATAGTTCTCATGAGTCTTCTCAGGGTCTTTTTATTAAATGTCATCTCAAAACATTCACCCCATCTTATATGATTAGACAGCCCATCACTCTTCTTCAAGACCAGCGAGCCTCCCTTTCTGCCGGATGACTATTTTGGAGGTAAAAATTCTATTTAAATTAAAATTTGAAACTTAAAGTAATTCCCTTCATGTTCCTACTTTTAAACATATTTCTAAGGATAATTATTATTATTTAATGGTTTGGCATACAGGTTTTACTGGTGTTAGTATTTGTGAGTTTAAAAAAGACTTTCTGCACTTAAAACTTTTTCAACTGGACAATTCAAATAATGAGGATGCTGTTATTTCTGTTATTTCTTCTTTACCTACTTTTTTTTTTTTTTGCTATTACATTTACAGTTCTATTATAGGAATACCAGTCTTAAGGAAAAGAAATGTTTTAGTAGACTACTACCCTATGTGGAATAAGAGAATAATTTCTGAATTGATGAGCTGCATCCACAGGACAAAAAGTCATGCTCCTGAATAACTATCCCGATTCAGCTCTACATCTATCACATGGCAATAAAAATACTCATATGCCAAAGTGTAAGGAGACTAGGGATAATATGAGCCAGGTTCCCAATGTTAAGACTGGCATATAAAACATAAAAGGAATTCTGATTTTTTTCTAAAAAATGAAAAAAATAATCTGACTCAAAGCCTAAAACATAGCCAGATACTTAATGTTTATGTCTGTGTGCATGTACAAGGTCATGAATGTTTAATTTGGTGCATGCTTTCTCACCTTGATGAATAAGCTGTCCGAATTTCATTCTGTCCTCAGCATCATACTCTGACGTTAGTCCCATTCTTTACATCTCCTTATTGTCTCACTTGTCTATTTCTCCACCCAAACTTTCATATTTATCCTACCCATTGGATTCTATCTCTATCCATGGCTAGATTCCCTCTAACTACTTCTTTTGATCAAAGCTGATGAATTCCATTTTGCTCATGCTAAAGAAAACTCCCTTTTGTACTAATTTTTCAAAATTTCCTCTCATGTCTTGTCCCAAATATATGCGTCTGATGATTCCTGAGGTCAGTGAGGTGGGTGGAGGGGGGGAAGATACCACCTAGGATCCTTTCTAATTAAAGATTGATGCAGTAGTTGTCTCAGTGACACCTTATTCCCTGTTGGTCTCCACTAGAAGACAAACTCACATTCTCCCAAACCACAAATGAGGCAGGGCCAGCCTCTTCAATCCCTAGGGACATCTTAGTTCTCTGAGTGACCCTCTAGGCATGACTCAACTGGCACTTTCATGACTTGAAATCACCTTATCACCATTTGTCTATATATTCTTTTTAATCTTCACAAGTTATTTCTATTGCTTTGGGGATATTTCCAACTTCCTCAGTGACTAAAGGAATCACAATCATATTTTTCCATTTACCTCAATCCTTACCAGAAGCCAGAGAGGTACCAATTTCTGTCTAACCACACAGCTTCACACACACACACCTGATTATTCATCTTCAATTGAATCCATAATAAAACCCTTACTATTTTGCCTCTTTCCAAAAGCATTCAGTTCTTCCTTTATCACCTGTACATTGGGACAGTGATGTCTCATCCAAATTTAGAGAGAAGACTGAAAATATCCAATACAAGCAAAGCATCTCTAAACTTATCTTCATAATTTTATCTCCAACCCCAATTTTTAAAAAGTGACAGAGAGTGCCATGCTGGAAGGAAGGTAGAAGATCTTTTAGGAAATGATGAAGAGCACAGTGATATTCCAAGGCCTCTGTGGCATATCCATCATAGTAGCTATCCAGGGAATGGTGCAGGGGCAGGCAAACAAGAAAGAGAAGAATCAGGACGATAATATATAAATAGATATGTATTTATTATTAAATAAACCTACAGACTCCTCCTCTTTTCTATAATCCTTTTGGCACACCATGACCATAGTACTATAGACTTAAAAGATCTGACATGGAATCTACTATAGGTTAAATTTTGTCTCTCTGAAATTCATATGTTGAAGTTCTAATCCTTAATGCTTTCAAATGTGACTTTATTTGAAAACAGGGTGATTGCAGATGTTGTTGGTTAACATCAGGTCTTACTGGTATAGGGTTGGCCCTAATCCAGCCTGACTGTGTCAGTATAAAAAGGGACAATTTGTAGACAGACCCAAGTACACAGAGAATGATATGTGAAGATGAAAGCAGACAAGGGGTGAAGCATCTATCAGCTAAGGATGCTAATGACTGCCCAAAACCACCAGACTCATGGAAAAGAGCTCAGTGGTAGGGTGCTTGTTTACCACATGCAAGACCGAGGGTTCAATCCTCCCTCCCTTCCTCCTCCCCCCCCCCTCTCTCACACACACACACACACACACACACACACACACACACACACACGGAGAGAGAGACAGACAGACACACACAACCTGGCAGAAAGGCATGAAACAGATTTCCCCTTGTAGCCTCAGAAGGCACCAGTCTGCCAATGCCTTAATTTTAGACTTCTAGCCTCAAGCACTGTGAAACAATAAATTTCTGTTGTTTAAGCCACACAGTTTGTGGTACTTTGTTTTGTTAGTTCTAGTAAATTTAACACAGAGTTCTACTTCTATAATTTTCTTCTTTCTAAAGTAGACACTGTAATTCTTATCATAACTACACCAATAAACAATAAATATATATAGTGTGTATCACATGCCAGGATATATACTAGTATTTCACACAGATTAGCTCATTTAATCCTCTTCTTGGTCCTATAATATATATATATGGATAAATATCATCCCCTTTTCAGAGCAGAAAAAACTAAGACATAAAAAAATTAAGTAAGTTACCAAAAGTCACATACAAAGTGAGGAGAAAATATATAAATCCAAGCATTCTGACCAATACTTCCTATGAAACAATCGTTTTTGTAAACCATAAAGTTCCTCCAAAATTACTCACCACCATGTCATTTCCCTACCCAAAAGCTGGTTTCCCTCAGCAGAATGAACAATTCCCTCTAAAATTCATTAGCTTCTACAATCTAACTCTGACCCATCTGTCCAATCTTATAGTAATTTCTTCAATACACCAACGTACTTTTCAGACTCACTTATTGCTTAAGCAGAACTCCCATTTTTCTACAGAGGTCACCTCTTGCATGGGATTCCATCTCTCTATCAGCTTCACACCCCACCTGGTACTTTTCTCACTCAAAGAATACACCTTTCTTTAACGAAGCCTTCCCTGCAAATCCATGAATAATCATCCCCCCTGGAAGCCCATCTATGTATTGCTCAATATTCTTTGAAAATTCAGAGATGCCCCAGTGATGTAAATGCCTATGTCATCTTACAAGACGAAAAATAAAATATTTATGCAAACCACTAAAATAAAAGGAAGTCATTTTGCATGTGAATGACCAAGTGCTACAGAAATTTGTAGAAGAATTAATACTTCTGGCTAGGTTGAATGAGGAAGGTGTACTAAGGAGATAGCATCTAATTGGGTCTTAAAAGGGGGTCAGTAAAAATGTGTAAAACATAAACTATCTCTACTATATATTTACTACTAGTTATATGCATACTGAGTTGTTGGAAGATATATGGTTATCTTCATTTTTTTTCATTTATTAGTTCAGTTCCTTCTGGCTCCAAAAGGGATTTGAGGTAGATGTCACCTCCTCAGGGATAAAGTCAAAGTCTTAGACATCTTTGTCTAAGTCATCAAGTGTCAAGCACCATTGATTACATGCAATACAGTCCTTCAAAACACATGTGGGAAACAACAATATATTAAGAAGAGATGGGGAAAAAAAAGGAAAGAGAATGCCATAAAAATAATGAGTGAATTCTCAAAATTTTTCCAAGAAGTCTCCCTGGATCTGACAGCCAATTCGTTTCTGTTCCTCCTCTTCCTGTGCCTTCTCTCCCTTGCTTCTCTGCTTGCAATGCTTTCTCCCTATCATTTTTTTTTTTTGCATAAAATCCTTTGAGGCCCAATTCAACCCCCTCCATAGTTGAGTCTTCTGCCCTTGTAAGCCTCTCAGATCTCTTCCTTCCTGCAATATCACTGCATGCTTTTGTCCCCATTCAGCAGTTAATTGCTCTCATAAAGTTTCATACTCAGTTATTCTTTTCCAACAAGATTTTATAGCTCAAGGTTGAAAATCATGACATATTTATTTTGTATACCTCCTCAGTTCCTGCCACCCAGACTTCCCCTCAAACAAAAAAGTACCTAGCAAATACTTGCTGAATGACTAAATCCTTTCAGTATTCCTATCGTTGAAGTATAATGTTCTTTCATCTGACTCTCCAAGTTCAAAAGTACATTGGAAAAAGTTATACATCAAAGCATTCATTCACTTGGAGAAACGGATTTATCTTTTTAAAACTTGCAATCTCTGAGCCAAAAATCAGTGTCTTCAACAATAAGAAAAAAAAAAGTATAAGCACACACAAAAAAGGTCTGTAATATAACCACCCTAACACTGCTAGCTCACAACTAACTTCACAGGGTTTATCATTTGGGGGCAATTTAGTAGTATAAATACTGCCATACATACCTTGCCCAAGAAAGAGATAATGGAAGTGGCCCAATAATATCAAATTTGCAAGATGAAATTTAGCAAGTTGAAGTGAAACTGTTCTTTTAAAGTTCCCATAGCAGATAACTATCATTTGTTAATTTTTATAAAGAATAATTCTATGTAAGTCACATTAAGTCAAAAAAAAATTTAATGATAAAAATCTTAGGACACTAACATAGCACCTAGATAATAGAATGACCTCAATAACACTAGCTTCTTTAGGGTAGAAAAAGATGGATTTTAATATTTCACACTAATGCTTAAGAAGGATAAACTGCAATAATGTATAAAAGCAAAACATCGATTCTTATTTGTTCTCTGTTCCTCCTGAATTTTCATTGGAATCAACAGGATCTAACTGTGGAAGACTTCAGGTAAAGGTAGAAGAGGAAGAAATAATCTAGAAAGTAAAGTGGCCAATTAAAAGATACTTTACCCTAAGAGAACTTTGCAAGTTTTCAGTGCTTATGAGAATTAGCTTCTTTTGAGAAGGGCAAATGTGGAAAATATGTCAAGTTGCTTTAGAGACTGGGGATGTACCTCACAGGTAGGGTACTTGTCTAGCATGTGTAAGGTCCTAGGTTCAATCCCCAGGACTGCAAAAACATAAAAAATAGAACAATATAATTATTTTGTTTAAAATAGCTTTAAAACTACTGACTAAGTAAGATAAAACACTTCATGCCAACTGCATAAGACACTGACTTTGCTAAGCTCCATTTTTGGCATCCACCAAGCCCCCAGACTCAGTATGACCTGAGTATGAATTTTCAACACTCTCTGCTGCACCAAAATGAACCTGCTTTCAATATAATTGCATCTTAAGTACAATACTGCCCGATTTTAATATTGAGAAGAAAACAAAAACAAACAAACAGAACCACTCCCTAAACCATGGGATCAATTCTTTTGGAGATTCTATCTTTTAAACACAATGAAACAAAGTTTACATTCTGTTTTTTTTTTTAAATATCATTACTGGTTTTAGCCATACATAACACTGCTATAAGAAGCTTGGTGAGAGAAGTTTCCCAGATTTTTTCTGACATGGACAACCACCATGTTTTGACCACATGACTAATAAAGACCCCTGTTCCTGTGACCATGCATGGAAATTCCTCCCCTATGAAACCAGTCTGGGTCTACTACAGAAATGAAGCAGAGAAAGGTAAAAGACAAATGAAAGTCCAAACAGAACACCATAGTTTGGTGCCAACATTGTTTTTTAAAGATTTTTCTAGAATTAGAGAGAAATGGGGATGGGGATCTAAAGTACAGTATGGGTAGTAATTAATTTGTGGTAGTCATTACACAATGTACATGAATATCAAACTAATCTGTCACTTAAATATGTCCTCTTTTGTACAAATATGTAGGGGGAAAAGGTGTCTTTAAGGGAGAAAACAAATTCAGCATTTGTTTGAGTTTTGTAATGTTTATGAAATGAAGGCTGAAGGAATCCTAAATGATTGATAAGTTAGTAAATACTTTGTTCTAATAAAAATGATAAGTAGAAACTGCAAAAGCAACTTTAATTTAAAACAGAAAACCTGACAATGCCTTCTACATTCACATAATCAAATCATTTTTAATTTTTAACATTTTCAAGTTTAGATGAGTTGAAGTCAAGTCTCAGAAGACAAAGTCTAACATTTCAAGACAACCTCATTTAAACTCTTCCGGAGAACTCAAAGACCTCCTTCAGAAATCCATCTTCAAGGATAAAAACATTCAGAAAAACTTCCTTGTATTTAGTATAAATCCCTCTCGATGCTTACTATAAGTCAATTTCCCCCTTCTTTTTCTTCAGGGAAGATAGAAAACAGCTGTTCAACATTCTCTTTCACTCTACTTTTTCCTTCCTGCCAGGACAATCCCCCCTTGAGAGAAGTGAAAACACTGCAGGTGTTTCAAAAATCCAGCTGGTCTTTATCTGCCTGTCCATGGGGCTGGAGAACCTAGTCCCATTCATACCTCCCAGAGTTATGTCATTAAACTGCAAAGGCCATAAGAAAAGGTTTTCCCCAGAATCTGTGGAATTCTGGAAATCCAATGCTTATAGGCTGTTTAAAATAGCTTTAAAACTACTAGCTATCTAAGTAAGGTAAAAAAAAAAAATTAATGATAAAAATCTTAGGACACTAACACAGCACCTAGATAATAGATGACCTCAATAACATTAGCTTCCTTGGGGTAGAAAAAGATGGATTTTAATATTTCACACAGAATTCTGTTGTGTCATCCAAACAGATATATTCAAACAGTACAGATTCAAGAACAAAAGTTTATAATTAGAACTGCCTAGGAAAGTAAGCTGTGCTTTCTTGCAGCCCAGCATCTTGGTCTTTACCACCACTCTGCTCTGTGTTGGGTGTTGAGTGCACATTGGCATGAAATATTTTTAAACTACTTAGTGATTTTTATTATGCAGTTCTTGAATTTCTTGTCTTTGATGCAATTTTCTGGCTGTAACTTTAGAGATGCAGTAATCCTTTTGATACTCTAATTGAAAAGAGTACTCTGTAAACAATAGTCAATTTCTAGTCAGCTATTCCTCAAATGAGTAATCAATACTGGATTAATGGCATAATCTGTAGATTATTACATTTTGCACCAAAATTTGTACGACAAACACTGTTACCTCCTACTTCAGGAATTGCTAACAAATATCCTCATTTTCCCTTGCAATAGCCATTTGACAGCAATAGTAAAGCCAGTATACTGCATGCATATTCCATCAATAAAAATATTATAGGCCCACAAGCCTGCTGAGCCCATTTCCTTTATAAATTTCCTTTTAAGAGTTATGAAATGCTGATTCAACTTTGTTGTGGTATAATTTCTGCATGCATTAAATGCCTGTTGCTTAGGAGCTGTTTGTTGTACATGAAAAAATATGCAAATACCAGATTTAATCAACAGACACAATTTATAACTCTATGGTATATAAGTAAATAGAGAGAGATATGCAATGAGTATTTCAAATGGAAAGATGTAAAGACACCTTTTTAATTTGAATGTGAATCTATTAAATTACTACTAAAAGAGTAAGAATGCTAGCTTAAAATACTAGTATTTTAATATAATTACCCTACTTACTATCTTTCACACTAATTGGGGAGAAGAGAGGTACTATTAATTCTACATATACCCCCAAAAAAGTTTTTTTGTTTTTCTGGGGTTTTCTTAACGTGCAGACACATTCATGTAGTGGCAAACTCTTTCTGACCCTGTCTAGGACAAAACAGATAAGATACAAACAACCCATAATTAATATGTCATGTATGTGTAATTAAAATCTAATTGCATAAATGTCTTTTGTTAACGTTTTTTATAACATGACTAATGGTTGTAGCTATTCCCAAATGTAGATGCCAAGGAAAATCATGCTTATTATCAATATTGTCTGTAGATTCTATGTATTACCGAAGAGGGAAGTTCTGTTCTTTCATAATTTCTAACATTTGATGACAACATTCACCAAGATCACATTTACAGAATTTTCTAAGAAAGATAAAATGAACAGAAGGAAGTTCAGTGATTATTATAATACACATTAAAATTCACAGTGTATTCTGATTTAAGAACTGAACAAACTATTCCTTTCAAGAAGTAAACAGCCTCAACAATCTTTTCTTTCTAAATTAAAATCATTCCCTTCCTCTTCTGAAATCTCTAACAGGCTTTCTGAACGCTGCTCCTCCAGCAGGTTTATACTCTTCTGGGCATGTGAAAGAGGATCTGGAATCCACACCCTCAACAGGCTGCAGCTTGCCTACATATGGCAACACTATTGGTAAAGCAAGGACAGTAAAAGACAGAAGCCAGCTAATGAGAATGGAGAGATGAGCCCAGGACTCTGCAGGAATTTAGAAGAGGCCTCAACAAGGAATCCTTACAAGACACAGGAAGAGATACAGAAGAGTGGAAGAGCAGGGGGCTGCAGAAAGGCAGTCTGTAAACAGTCAGTTACAGAAGCCTGGGAAGCACATAAACATTCTAGGGGAATGACAGTTCATGAGCAGCAGTGAGTAATAAAAGGGATAATAAAGTAGATATATAGGAAAATGAAATCTAAGAGTCTTTAATAATATGAATTTGGAGTCACAACAGAGAAAAGTAGCATTAAATGTGCAATTTATGTTAATTTCATGTTTAAATTGCGCTACTAATTACTTGTAAAATGATAGACAAGACTTACATTCAGTATTTCTATTTCCACACTACCAAAATGAAGATAAGACATCTGTTCTACATCACCCTTCATTTCCACTAGGCTAAAATATAACATTATTAGCATTCTTTGATGAGGGGGGAGGAATGCCGAGTCAATTTGAAATGCAATTAAATATTTGTGTACACAAGTATTTTGTATCATCTATCAGGGACTTTTCCTTTCCTTCAACTGTCTAAATGCACATGGGTTTAAAAGTGTGAGTTTATTGATACTAATAGCCCCTCTTTATTCTATTCACAATACTTTCTATTTCTCTTCTACTTTAATTATTTTTTAAATGCTTCACCATGAGCTACCCAAGCCACTCCTCTATAAATAACTAGAATTGTAAAACAACTAAAGTTAGAAGAGCAGAATTTGGGATCACATTTATTTATCATATACATAGAAAAATTTGCTTTAGAGAATAATTATTTCAATCAAAAATATTATTCACTTAATATAAAGTCTAATTTTCAAAAGGGAATTTCCAGTTAAAATTCAGCAGTAAAGTTGAAAAGACTTTTTGAAACATCATTTCTCATTTTTGCTGTCACCAAATAGAAACATGTACCTGTAGCTCAGGAATCTGAGATTCTAATCTCTACTTCCCGTTCTCTCATTAATTCAGGGTATGAATGTCACAGGAAAACAGTTTCCCTTTTCCAAATTCTGAGCTTAGCACTTGTCTCATTCCCTGGTTGGGCACCAACTCCAGATCTACAGAATTCTGTTGTGCCATCCAACATTTTCTGGTAGTTTTGTGGCCTCCAGAGTTTTATTCTATAAATCACTATAGGGGAAGATACTGTAATTCCAAAATAAGAAAACTTTAAGGCAATTAATATAGTAATAAGAACTGTTAGAGGAAAAACAAAAACAAAAACAAAAAAAACAAACCCTGCCCTTCACTTGGACATTCTTTCAATAAGGTTGCTGCTCCTGGAAGCTCCTCAGGTACCTTACTCACTCCTTCATAATAACAAAGATCAGCTCCTCTCTGTAAAGGGAATCACGTGTCCTCTATGATGAAGTTCCCTCTACTACAGCTTCTGCTTCTCCTCCAAGGACTGCCATAAACACATCCCACAACAATAATAGTATTTTTCTTTTTAATTGAGGAGGCTGTGGATGTGATGAAAAGGTATAAGAATATCTGCTATACTTACAAACGTACTAGTGTCTTAAGTAATATTTTATATATGCTTCAACTACAAAAATATCATCTTTTGATAATTTATTTAACTCTTTTGAAAACAAAGATTACCCATTATTAAAACCTCAGTTTAAATATTTTACCTTCCTTTTTTCCTCTCCAGTCTTTTATTAAAATCATGACACAGATTGAGACTTGTATAATTTCTTTCATGCAACACACAGTGATCCAAGGAAAGTAGAAATAAAAAACAAAGTAGCCTATCACAAATAACATTAAGAAATGTATAAAGCAACATTTTGTTAACTGCAGAATGCATTTTCATCTATGGTCACAAAATACTTTCTCAGTGATTAAAACAAGATTTTTTAAAATATGTTTATTTTTATTTATTTATATGTGGTGCCGAGGATCGAACCCAGGGCTGCATACATGCTAGGCAAGCGCTCTACCGCTGAGCCACAACCCCAGCCCAAAATGAGATATTTTAAATGAAGCACTGGGAAACATCTGTGAAGTTAAGAACTTCATCTCAGGATGTCCACCAGGTTCTCCCAGAGCAGTGCTACCAGATATTGGACTGGACATACCATCTCACTAAGATGCACAGTTCTAACTTACTGTTGAACTACTTTCATCAAATACTGAAGTAAATGCACACACAAAGATTAGTCACTAAGATGGTTCTGACCTTACCTGACAAATCTAGCTGATTTTTCTTAGCAAGTGTTTTCCCTCCACTAGGCCTCAACCTCATAGGAAGGAACTTAAAACACTGTCTACCCAGCAGGATCACGAAAGGAATCTACCCCATCATGCAAAAGCCCATATTGTATTTTGCTGCAAATTTCCCTCTTTGTCTAGTTCTTTTTTTCCCCCAAGAGTCCCCTTTTTCCTGGGTGACTGTACTATCATTTTTAAATCTGAATATTAGAATGTGATTTGTAGGCCACTGTTACTATTTAACTAAAACTTAATGAAACTGATACTGACATCATATACCTGTCAATGAAAAATAACTCAAATTCTGAAGGGCTGCTCATATGTTTTTCTTTCTTTTTACTTTGCAGTTCCAAGAAGGCTAGAGCTGTTTCTCATGTACCTCTGTATGTTCCTTTATTTAACAGCCCTCTCTTGCATTTTCCCTAAACCCACACAGGGGGTCACAAGGTGAGGGAGACATGGAATTCAATTTTCTGTTTTTTAAAAATAGATCTCACCTACATACTCCACCAAAGGTCTTATGTCTGTATAGCAACCTTAAAGGAAAAAAGAAACATGTCACACTCATAAATAATCCTATATTTCTTCCATGCACATTTCATTTTTGTGACCCCATTTAGTAGCACAATCTGAATATTCTATAAAATATTTAATCTCAATATTTCATTTCATAGAGATTGTCCATTTATTGAGAAATCAAAACGCGAATTCTTGAAAGGTTAAATTCTATAATGCAAAACATAATGAAAATATTTATAAGTGAGAATCTATATTTATTTCAAATTTAATGTAATATAAACTAAAGCATGAGGAGGGGAAAAGGTTTTAAAAGAACTTTATTTCGCAAAGGTCCCTAGAAAATTAACGTGTCATATTTCCTGACTTAAAGAATTCCAGATAAATGAGGTTCACCTCATACTTCTGGAACAGTGGACTGAGTTTTAATCTTAATGCCAGCCGGCCTAACAGGAGGTTGCTGGCTTAAATGAAAGATGAAAAGTTCTCAGGTCACAAACAGCTCAGATTCCAGGGCGACAGATGCTGAGCCCATGTGGCATCGCTTACAACGCTCCCCAGTCAGTGAGTCAACCCCCTGCCTGGGGCCGCCTCGGCGGTGAGGTTTACCAACAGTTTCTCTGATTGTCGGTGGAGCCAAGGAGCGCTGGAATCCAGCATCTGGGAGAGGCTCGCGACGTGCTCCTTCGGCTTCCTCAGCCACAAAGTCGATCTGCCAGCGCCAGGAAAGGTACACAGGACCACCACTACCCCGGGCTGGCGCGCATACGGAGGGAAAGGAGTGGACGAATCTGTGCCACCCAACCCGGCAGAAAGAAGCCGAAGCCCCCAGGGCCGTCCGGGAAATCGCAGCTGGGCCAGGCAGCCCGGATGCACCAAAAGCGATCCCGGGTTCCTACGGGGGGCCGGGCTTGGTGCTGGCTATTCAAGGAGTAGAAAGGACTAACAGCTGCCTTTGAGGGAAGCCCACGCCTCGGGTTTCACGCCTCGGGCGCCCTTGGGGAGTCCAGCTCAGCCGGCCCGGGCGCGCAGCCCGCTGCGCGCGGCGCCCAGCAGGGACGTGGCTCTTTGCTTCCCGGAGGCTCCCGGCCAGGCCCGCAGGCGACCCGCCCGAGACTCTGGAAAAAAGTTGTGCGGCTCGGGACCCACAGCAGCACCCGCCACGCGCCCCGGCCGCCCTGCGCGCGCGCCTCTGCTTACCGCTCCCAGCCGAGGCTCCGTCCTCTCCCGCGTCGCCCCCTCAGCCTCGAGCTCCTTCCCGCCCCAGTTACTCCAGGGCGCCCGGGCCCCCGGCCCGCCAGGAGCCGAACCCTCAACGCGACCGCCGCTCCATGGGTGCCGGTGGGGCGCCGCGCCCCGGGATGCGCCGCTGCAGCCTCGGGAGGCGCTACTGCGAGCCGGGCCAGAGCGGGTGGGTGGGGTGTGGGCGAAAAGGGGGCGGAGGGCGGTACGCGGCGGCCGCTGAGGCTGGGCTGGAGGGAGGAGGAAACCGCAACGTCAGCAGAGCCTGGGGAGGCGAGGATGGGGAAGGGGAAACTAGGACCCCTCCCCTGGCCGAACCCCGACCTCCGGCCCTCCCTGCGCTCTCCTCCTCTTCTCCCGGGTTCGCCTCCTGGAGCTGCGCTTGGCCTTCCCCACCACCGGCCGGACTCCGGGCACCCCTGCCCTGCCAGGCCTCTTTGGCTCTAACTTGCTCTGTATAGTTTCTTAGAACGCAAATGCTTCAGGTTCGACTCTGGGATCCCACCCAAAGGAAAGATAACTTTTGGAGGCCAGAGAGGAAGAGCTGATGCTTCCCTGCAGCCCCCAGAGAGCAAACCTACTGCTTTCCACAGCTTCCAAAATAGTGACTTTCCCGTTTCTCCCGCACTCGGTTTTACTCCCAAAGAGAAGGAAATCACCTAATCAGAAGCAGTTCTCGCTTTGACTGCACCACAAAATACACTAAATCCGGAAGCACTAAGCCCTGCATACTGAACAGATTTTAATCATAAAAGATAAAGGGTTGGGAGCAGAGCATTTGATGTTTGCAACTCACAAGAGGAAATTTCATTATCTTATAACATGGGTGTGTGTGTGTGTAAAAGGAGGCTGGGGAGATCCCTCATCTACCCAAGTTCTTCAGGTGGAGCATTTGCCACCTTAGTAGTTACAGCCTTTTGGAGAAAAGTTTCCTCATGTTTTGTTAAAAGTAGACAAACACAACCTAGTTCAACCAGGCCCCAGGGAGTTGTTAGATCTGACCAGGGACATCACCTGGGGTAACCCCCCACCCCCGCCCCGCAGTGAGCAGTAATTAGCCTACCAAATCTCGGTACAGAGATGATAGATGTGTGGGCTATTTACCCAGTTCATTACAATGGAAGGTGTTTTACTGGGGAAAGTGTTTTTCTCACTGTTTGCTTTCAAGAACTTTATTTTGAGTTCTGAAAGGCCCCCTCCTTCCATTCCCTTTGGCCTCAGAGGTTCCAAAAACCTAAAGGAGCTTCTATCCATCTACATTTTTAGAAAAATAGGGGATGTCTACTTTTCTCTTCTTTTCAGAAATTGTGTTTAAAAGATTCCTCACAAGCAGGTCTGGGGGGAATGGTCTTTTTAAAGTTGTTAAATGTTCACTCAGGTAAATCACTGATTTGCACACATTTTCTTATGTGTTAGAGATGGACTGTGGAGGAGAGAAAGGGCTCTAGAACTTAGAATTTGTCTTAATATGATTCAAATCCTTACTTTGCAATTTACAGTGAACTGTGGAAAGCTAAGTTAAATTCAGTCTTCGTTTCCTAATCTGTAGTATATATAGAGAGATAATACCTCCACTGAATAGTTACAGAGGGGATGCATTAAAAATGGCTAATATTTATTGAGAGTTTGCTACATGCCACGCACAATGCTAAGATATTTACATCTACTAATTATTAGGATAAATTGTGTAAATGCCTAGTAGTATGTAGTCCATTTGTTAATTTCCACTTATCTTTTCAAATTTGGAAGATATCTTAGAGAAAACATCTGGTTTAATTTATTTAGCTTCCCAACAAATTGTGTTTTTGTTTGTTTGAGTCAGGTTTTTGCTATTTTTCCCAGGCTGGGCTCAAACTTGAGACCCTCCAGTCTCAGCCTCCTGAGTAGCTGAGATTGCAGGCAGGTAGTAAGTACCACACTCACTCCAAAAAGTAACCTTCTAGTCAGTTATTCTCCAACCTAATACCTTAGAATCATCAGCTATTATAAATTTTTTTATTAGACCAATAAATCAGGATTCCTAGGGAAGGGTCTAAGCATCAGCAGAGTCAACATTTTAAAATCTCTTTCCACTTGATTATAACTCACAATCAGTATTGAGAATTCTCGACAGGAGGCAGTACCTACTGTCATTTACCATTGCTTGACTTGGAAATCTGCCTCTGGATGACATCCACTTTTGGAAAGAGCCCCCATTACAGTACGTCTCCATAAATCTGCAATTCTGCCTTCTGAATCTACAGGGTGCATGTAGCCTTGGTTCTAAAGAAGAATGCTTCAATTTGCCTAGGTAAATACCCACCTCCATCAACGTTTCTTTATCCTTTGGACTTTGCCAAGATCCCTCTCAAAACCTTATCTCAAGAACTGAATTAAAGCTTTCATCCAAATGGCAGAGTAGAATGATGTTAAATGCTTTGTTCTAATTACTATATTTTTCTTCTAATTATATTACCCCCATTGATTCTTATATTACAATCTACTAAAACCCTAAAGTGGTAAACTGTTTTTCAGAATCACTGCTACTTCTCTCCAACCAATAGACATTGCAGTTTGTGTTCAACACTTACATGTGCTTCTAGTGAATTTTACTGTGTTAAATTTGGCCTCTTTAGCTTGTTGATATGTTGGGTACTATGGGCATAATTGAGAAAGTCTATCTCCCAATTTTACAAGCTCTGCAAATCCAGTTCTGTATACATTTAAGTTCTTGTGTTCAGGTACTTTCCACTGCCAACTGACACAGATTTCTCATGCTGTTGCATATTCTTATCAACCGAGGACCCATGTTTCCTAGGCATATTTTCTTCCCTGTCCCTGGACAGCAGCATAGTGTGCATAGGTGCATGGCACCTTTACAAGAATTAGAAAAGGGTACCCTCACCCTCACCCCAATTGAAAGATGAGAAAAAGTGAGCCCTTTCTCCCAGATGCAGCTGCAAACAAATAGCAGATGCACTTTGTTAGATGTCTTTGTTCTATTGGTATAGCAACACTGTCAAAAAGGAAATGACTACTACTTAGTGAATTCTTGTTAACTTCTACTTAATTACTCCTTTCTTTTTTTCTAAATGCCTGTTACATTAATAATAGATTTATTAATTTTGTTCAATGTAAAAAGTCTCTTTTCTTGGTTTCAAGATAAGAAGTCTCTTATCTTGGTTTCAGCTTTTTTCTTGAAAATTTGTACATCTGTCCATCTCCGATTTTTAGTGTTCATCTCTTTCTGTGGATTCTAGTTGCAATTGGTAAAATCTCCTTGCTGAGATATAAAATTTCTGGGTAAGAAGAGTTAAGGTTTAGAGACCCAGGATATTTTCTTACAACTTCTTTTCTCTTAGTTTCCAGTTTATTCTTAGGAAGTTTATTTTACCTTTTTAGTTCAATGTTGTTGTAGTTCAATAGAAAAAAAGGGAATTCTTTCTATTTTTGAGGTCATTTATATAGAGCAGAGGCATCCCTTTTATGTTCCTGCTGGACCAAATTAATTAATTAATTTATTAATTTGCCAAGTGCAATGGCTCAGGCCTATAATCCCAGCAGCCCAGGAGGCTGAAGCAAGAAGATTATGAGTTCAAAGCCACCCTCAGCAGTTTAGCAAGACTGTAAGCAACTCAGAGAGACCCTGTATCAAAATTAAAAAATAAAAAGCGCTGGGGATGTAGTTCAGTGGTTAAGCACCCCTGAGTTCAATTCCTGGAAAAAAAAATAAAATATATATATATATATATATATATATATATATATATATATATATATATATATATATTGTTGTCATTGGTTTATTCCTGGTTCTAGCTAACAGACACCAATGTTATAAGGCTATTACAGTTAGATGGTTTCTGTTCTCTTATTGAGTTTAATTCACTCAATTAAACTAAAATCTACCATATAGGTTTTAACCAGTCATGGCCCAGGACTGTATAACTGCTTCAATTCTTAAAACATATTTTTCTCCTCAGGTAAAATTTATTCTCTTTGTGAATCTCCTTACCCTCTACCTATACATTTTCTCATTCTTGAGTTATTGAAGAGGGATGATTATTTGGCTTGTTCAAGCCATTTTGCCCTCTGGTTGTACTTATTCAGTGACAATCTCCTTGAGCTTCCTCTTCCATTTCTGACCCAGCCAGACATCCATTGAAACTTCTCCAGACTTCCCCACTCAGGTCTTCTTTCCTGGCTTTTCTAGCCCTGGCCTGCTCTTCTTCACTACTGAACCTGTTCTGCTGCTACAGCTCAATCCCAAATGACTCAAGCTCCCTAACCATAGTTTTCATCATTAAAACAAAATGAAATACTTACCTACATTGCTAATCATAAATGAGCTCCACCTCCACCCTGAGCCACAAGTTTACATACACTTCTCCTTCAGGTACATATTTCCTGGCCTCACAATCTTCTGACAGATGATTGAGTACAGCAAGCACATCTACATGTGTCTTATTTTATTCTCACAGATACTGATGTGGGTATTATATCATCTGACAGATGAGGGATCAGACTCAGAAAGTTGAAGTGAATTTCACAAAACAAATAGCTCAGACCATAAATGATTAAGTTTGTTAATATCAAGTCCATCCCCTTTCCACTAAATCACCTCATATAATTTGCAAAAGTATAAAGCCCGACTGAAGTTTTGAATTTACTAAGTATTTTTCTAGGTAAACTGAATACATAAGGCCAGAGTAAATCTTTTCATCAGTAACTTAAGCACATGTGATTCCAAAAGCAACTTAATTGCAAGAGACTAAACTTGCCTTTCAGGATGCCAGTTCTCCTATCCCAAGAGAGCTTTACTTTAGAGTTTTGTTTGTTTTCCTTTTATCTTCTTTATTAACCTGTAAGTTTCCGCATGCTAGAAATGTGTCCATTTCTAGATCTCTTCCTCTGATTTAGTAGCACAGCACATATTTATTAAATTAGAATGCAGTTTCAGATTGCAGCTGTGTCCCAGTCTAGATACAATCATGGAGAATTTACTGTGTCCATCAACTAAGAGGCTGGATTTTGAGATTGAACAAAACTGGGCTCAAATTTAGACTCTGTCATGTCAGTGTATGGCTTGAGACAGGCAATCATTTAACATATTTTAGTTCTACTTTCCTCATGAGTAGAAGTCTAATATTTGTACTTATCTCATTCGCTATAAAGAGTAAATAAAACATTGCATATGTGCCTGCCTGGCAAGGAGTGAGAACTCAGTAAATGTTGTTTATTATCACAGTTTATTAATCAGTCTTTGTGGACTGAAATGTGCCTGGTTTTGTTTGTTTGTTGGGCGTTTTTGTTTGATGGATTGATTCTTGCATGATAAATACCTGGCTGTTTTAGTCAGCTTTTTTGCCACCACATCTAGAAGACCCAACCAGCACAACTGTAGAGGAGAAAAAGTTCATTTGAAGGCTCACAGTTTCAGAGATTCTAATTCTTCAGGGCTGCACGTGAGGCTGAACATCATGGCGGAATAGCAAAGGGAAGTAGCTCCCATCATGATCAGGAAGCAAAGAGAGAGTCTCCACTTATCAGATACAAATATATACCCCAAAGCCATGCCCTAATTCCCATCTCCTCCAGCCACACCCTACCATTTCAATTACCACTCAGCAAGCCCCTATCAGGGGATTAATTCATTGATTACGTTAAGACTCTTACAATCCAATCATTTCTCCTCTAAACCTTCTTGTACTGTCTCACATGTGAGCTTTTGGGGGACACCTCACATCCACACTATAATACTGAACTTCACATCATAATATTTTACTTTATCAGAACCAATTAAGGTGAATTACACACTACCATCTAACTCTGCCAAAAGTAGTTGAGATTACACCAGTTTTATACCAGCTGGTAAACCAAGCCTTATGGGATTTTGTATTGTAAGATTCAAAAGAAGATAAGAAGTGGCCCTTGCACTATTCTGTAATACAAAATCTAACCCCTGACTGTACAATAGTATCACCTGCAAATACCTAGCACAGCTGGTCTTACCCTCAGAAATTCTGGCTTAAATCTTAGGATGCAGCTTAAGCATCCTGCTTTTAAAGGTACCAGATGGTTCTTTTGAATGTGCAGTCAGAGATAGAACCAATGTTACACATAACAGTGGTCCCCAAGCCTTACTGCACATAAAACTTCAGAGAATATTTAAAACTTCTGATGTCCAAACTGTAGACTATACTAATAAAATAATAATTCCCAAAGATTTAAAATTCTTGTTGTTCTAACATTCAGAAAATTTGGGAACATGTGTTCTATAGGACTGTTGCTAAATATGCACTCAAACTAAAGAAGTGTTGATTAAAAAATTCTTATTTGCTCATTTGTTCCGGTGTAATAATTGTATAAAATGTTATGAAGATTGATTTTATTCACTAATGTATTTCTTTCTAAATAATTTTTATTGGCTATGCAATTTAGGAAAAATAATTTGATTTCAATTTTGGCTGATATAATGAAGTTGATTTCACATTGCAGTTAAGGTTTCATTTCACACTTTAGCTGCCTATTAGACATAAAGAATTCCAATAAAATATTTAACATTGAGGCCATTTGGACATCTCCTTCTGCTGATGAGATTAATTATGGTAAGCAAAGAAGATCTAAGCTATATTATATATATAGTATCTTAGATGAGGAATAATTGACAATTTGCTAATGTTAAATTTGAGGATGGTAGTCCATTGACATGATTTGATATCCTTTTCTTATTTAACACCAAAGAATATACAGTTTCTTCTGTGTTTTATTTCATTTTTGTGATTTTTTTTAAAGAGTGCTATTTTTGAGAATTTTTATTTATCATGGCCATTTGGATAATACTACCATTTTTCTAATGCTAAAATAACAAAATTTAAAAGCCTAACTACAGACAAGAAAGCTAATGCATGATAACAAGTCCCATTCATAGTGGGAAGATTAATATCATGTTGTGAAGATTAGCCATGAAATATATACAAATATTGCTTTCTGATCGGTTATTAAGCAAGTAGCCACTGTTATAAGTAGAACTAGAAAACAGGTTACAATAATCATGGATTATAGTATATTAGGAAAGTTCTTTAAACTGAATTTATCTGAATTGGGCAAATATTCATGTGGTTTGGGGGAAGATGATTGGGTTAATATTAGAAACTGAAAATTCTGAGTTCTAAGATAAGGTCATTTACAAATTTGGTATAACTGCAGAAGAAATTATTTCTCTTTTTGTTTTTCTAACTTTGGGATATTAAGCAATAGCAGAAGCCATGATAACATGGCAAATAACTTAATCCCTTTGAGTTTTAGTATCCTTAGTTATAAATGAAAGAAACTGGCCTAGTTGTTCTCAATTCCAGTTATACTTTAGAATCACTTAAGAAACTTCTAAAAATATAACAATGCCTCGTACTATCCCCCAGACAAACAAAAATAGAACTTCTGGGGGATACGGCTTACTCAAGTGAAGTCTGGGCTACTATAATGAAATGCCATAGACTGGGTGACAACAGAAATTCATTTCTCATCATTCCGAGACTGGGAAATCCAAAATCAGGATGATAGCCAATTCAGTTTCTGATGAGGGCTTTTCTCCTGACTTGATGAGAGTAGCTTCTGGTTGTGGTTTCATATGGACTGTACATTGAGATTCTCTCTTAATCCCTCTTATAAGGTATTACCTTTATGACTTCATTGAACTTAATTATCTCCTAAAAGCCGGTTTTAGTCCATTTTTTGTCACTGTGACCATCATACCTAATAAGAAAAATGTAGAGGATGAAAAGTTTATTTTGGTTCATGGTTTCAGAGGTTCAGTCCATGGTTGGCCAATTCTGTAGCTCTGGGTCTGAGGCAAGGCAGAACATCATGGTAGAAAGGCAGAGAGAAGCAGCGTAGGACAGGCAACCAAGAAGCAAAGAGAGAGTTCTGCTCACCAGGAAAAAATATATATCCCAAGGCATTCCCCCAGTGAGCTATCTCCTCCAGCCACACCCTACCTGTCTACAGTTACCTACCTGCCCAGTTAATCCGTATCAATCATTTCACCTCTGAACATTCTTACATTGTCTCACATCTGAGCTTTTGAGGGAAACCTTATATCTAAACCATAACAAGCCCTTTCTAAAAATATAATCACATTTGGAGTGAAAAATCACACGAATTTGGGGGAAAACAATTCAGTCTATACACTTGGGATCATTAAATTTTTCAGATCCAAATTCAAATCTTCTGAATTAGATTCTTTCAGGTTGAAACCCATAAGTATGTGCTTTTAAAATGAAACTCTGTTGTTAAGGGCCAGGCTGTATGGGCAATGACCAAACAGACTCCATTTTACCCTGAGACTCCATATTATGTAAGAAATGCTTCTCCCATAGGAAAGCCTTGCCTCTGTGCCCATTAATAGTTACCTGGCATAACATCTTGGCAACACAAAATAGCAATTCTTATACAACAAAAAATTGTTCTCTTTGGTTTCCATTTTTCTTGGGCAACGTACTTTGTCAGAGATTGATTGTCTAGACGTTGGTAACCATTCTCTCTAACTTGTACTGCACTAGGATCATTTTGACACCTTTCCCTTCTTCTTGCTTGCTGCTATGTTAACCTGGAAAGTCCCAGGGGAAATGCCAGTGTACCCATTGCATTGTCTCACTAACTGCCCAGTTCAGCTTCTGTACCAGCTTGCTTACAGCTACATCAACCAGATGTGGGTTTTGCAGTTTTTGCCTTTAAATATCCTAAAACACTCAGGCTAGGGGCTGTTCCTTACAGAGACAGTTATGAGTCCTGTGGGAGTAGTTGATGTACAGCCAGCTAAATAAAGACTCTTCAATCTGGACAAAACTGGGACTTGGTGTGTTTTCTGAGTGACCTGGCCCACAACACTATTGGTAAATCTTATGTACTTCTGAGTTTGAGGACCACTAGCCTGGACCACTAACCCAGGCTGTTTGTCCTTACATTAGGCCGTGTATTTGAATCACTTAGAGAATTATAAAATTTTGATACCTCAGTACTGTCCCAGAGATTCTGATTTAATTATTGTAGAGGCACAGCCTAAGAAAGTTTTAAAGCTCTGAAGGTGAATCCAATCTGAGAGTCACTGGTGTAGAAGGTCTCTGAAGGTCTGTAAAGGTCTTTAAGGGTCTTTTCAGTCTAAAATGATATGAATTTTAATATAATGACATCTATATTATTAATATAATACAATAAATAATCTACATAATGTGCATCAGGAGAATGATAGGACAACTCTAGTTTGTAGCTCTAGACACAACTCACATTAGTAGCTTTTATTAAACATTTGGTGATATAATACATTTAACAAGAAGTTTTTGAGACTTCTTGTTATTTTGATAGTACATTTACTGAATGTATGTTTATTTATTTTGTGATAAAAATCAAAGATTTATTGGTTGGTCAATGTCTTTCCATGGGAGAAGACTAAATTCAGAGACAAGGAGTAATTCTTTTTTTCAGTGCTGGGGATTGAACCCAGGGCCTCAGAACTATACCTACAGCCCAAGAAGCAAGGAGTAATTCTTAAAAAACAAATATAATGTGATTATTCTGTAGATCTTCAAAAGTCCATTCAACCATAAAAACAAAATAAACATGGGTATTTCTCAACATTAAAACTTGCATTCATTTATATAAATTAAAAATCTCTTTTGATACTAAAATATAAATGACTATATAATAAAATTATAGATGTCATTTCCTCCAGAATTTACAATAATAAGTAGACAAATGGCATTTTAAAATACCTCAAATCACCAGAGCTCTGACCAGTGAACTTAATTGTAATGCCATCAAATATTACCATATAAAAGTGGAAAACTCAATGCCCTGGTATTTTCCTTTTTTCCTCCCTCCCCACCCCAAAGTACATGAGTCATTTAAAAACTCCATTTAAATATTTCAAACTCATCATAGGAATAACTAACTGATGAATCAAAATAAATAATGGTCTTGGAGACAGGAGGGGTAGTGCATGTCTGTAATCCCAGTGATTTAGGAGGCTGAGGCAGGAGGATTAAAAGTTTGAGACCAGCCTCAGCAATTTAGCAAACTCCTAAGCAACTTAGAGACCCTGTCTCAAAATAAAAAGGGCTGAGGATGTGGTTCAGAGATTAAGTGCCCCTGAGTTTAATCCCTAGTACCAAAAAGAAAAAAAAAGATAAAAAAAAACAATAATTTTAAAATCTTGGGGATTAATAGAAGAGTTATTAAGAATGGTATTTGAGTCCTTGATGTAATTACAATTCTGTTTTGATGAGATCAAGGGGAAATATTTTCCAAACATATATACATACTAAGAATTCATAAAGTCGCTGGGAGAGTTAATATTAAATTAGTCCATTCACTCAAAATTTTCAGCTTTAATGAAACGAATATAATGGTATTACCTTTGTTTAAAAGTCCTTCAAAAACTAGCCTTCAGGGCTGGGGTTGTAGCTCGGTGTTAGAGTACTTGCCTAGCATATGTGAGGCACTGGGTTTGATCCTTAGCACCAGATAAAAATAAATAAATAAAAAGGGTTTGTGTCCATTTACAACTAAAAATATATTTTAAAAAACTAGCCTCCAAATACTTACCTTTATGTTTCAATAAGTAAGCATTATCAAGGAAATTACAAATGGAATATTAGAATAGATATCAAGATGGGACTTTCTTTCCAAATGCAGATAGAAGGCAATATTTCTTCTCTTTAAACAAGCTTATAAGTAAAACAAAATTTGGCAGGGTATCATTTGAAAACATTGTTGCCATATTGTCAGTCTGTTCTGTGTAGGTATAACAAAATACCTGAGACTAAGAACTTCATCATGAAGAAAAGAGGTTTATTTAGTTTATAGTTCTGGAGGTTCAAGAGCATGATGCCACCATCCATTGCGCTCTGGTGAAGTCCTTGTGCTGGATGGTATCACAATGGTGGGAGCATATGTGGAAGACAGAGCTCACATGGCAAGCCATGAAACAAGAGACCAGGGAGGAGCAAGGCTTATTCTTTTATAATAATCCATTCTCTCAGGATCTCTGATTGGAAGACCCAATCTGCTGTGAGACCAGCATTCATTCATTCATGAGGGTGGAGTCCTCAATGACTTAAGTGCTTTCCACTGGGCCCCACCTCTTAAAGCTTCCACCACCTAACACTGCCACACTGGAGATCAAGCTCCAGCATATGAACCACATCAAAACCATACCACAAATAAATTATGCTTTCATTGAATGCTATTATGAAAGACTATGGCCTGACAAGAGATCTTCCTCCAAGTCAACAGATATCATTTTATCAGTAGAATGAACTACACAACACAGAACCACAGATGAGCTGAGAATAACATGCTTCAAGAGAAAAGAAAATGTTAAATAATTTTGTAAATTTGTAATCATATTGCATTTTAAAATACCTAAATATTGCCAGACTCTCATCTGTTTCCACCTAATCACATCACCTGTGCTATCTGCTGTATTACAGTATCTATTCTGAGTGTGAAAGAATAGTACTCACTTTAGTATGTCCCTGATCTGGCAGCTGTCCTCTGAAATTAAAACCTTGCTAAGAAATTTCCGGACTTTACAAATATTGACAGTGTTTGCTATACATAGGAAACACAAAACACATAAGTATAGTAGCTGAACTAAAACTGCAAATAGGAAGAAGGGAATATTTAAAAATTTTCATGAAAACAATTAGTAAAATCCATATGACTTAATATTAACCCCTTTGTAATGTCTCTACAATAGTTTAAACAAGCAAACAAAAAACCAGGATGGGAATTGTGGAAGGAGGAATTGGTGAAAGAATGATATCATTTTACAGGGAAACTACAAATGTTTATATAGTAAGTGTTGCCTATTTAGTCTACCATGAAGCCATAAGAATTGTTATGCTGTCTAATAATTTGTTTCTGACATTTTTCTTAAAACAGATTTCCTTTAAGCCTTTTTTATAAAACTGAAAAATAATGGCTAGGTAGATGATCAAGATGCAGAAATAGGTATACATATTAAGTTTCAAAAACAGTGTTTATCTTCAATCTTCATATTGTCTCTTTTGGTCTATTTCATTTAAAAATAAAGATTTTGATCAACTGAATATATTTGAAGACCCACTAATAGGTTGTAACTTAAAAATATTGCACTAGGCTGATTGTGTATGTACAGAGAAATTTTGTTCATGTCTGCTTTCAAAGTTTAAAAGCATATAGGCCTCTGAGAAATAGGAGACTAAAATAGTGGCTTCAGAACTCTTGATAAAAATCTACATAAATCTAACCAATAAACACTTAAGATACGTTGGTGCTTTAACCAAACAAGAAGCAAAAGCAGAGACAATTTTGTTTAAAATCAAACTCTTTGTGGCATTTAGAGGCATACTTATAGTGGCAGAAGGAAACCATATTAAATAGATAGGTTTAAAGCCTAAAGAAAACATACAGGAGCTTTGAAAGTTCCCCAAGAAGTACAATGATCTTCTAACAGAAAGATGCAGTTGTTACAGCTGTTAAGACACCAGGGATTCCGCCTATCCTAGAAGTCATTGATTCCCTAATGAGGAAATCCACCTGGTTAATCACTTTTTCCTGACACTGAAAAGGAAAGCAAATTCCAAGTTCTGCATTTTCCAGACCATGCCCACCATGGTCCATCACCACTTCAACTAACAAAAGAATAGCTTTTCATTCAACAAAGCTGAAAGGAAAATGAGAAATCGAGAGATGGGCAATCGAGAAATGAAGGACAGAGACCAGGCAGAGATACACACAAAGGTTCATTTGTCAAAGCTGACAATTAAAGGCCATTTCTCTATAGAGAGGAGAGAAAGGCCCCAAGATGTTCCAATGTTCAGCTTTTGTGGGGTAGGGGTTTGGAGGTGTAGTTGTGGCGCTATGGGATAGGTTCAGGAGTGCTTGTGTCAGAGATAGGCAAGTGGAAATAGCATTGGATTGGCTTAGGTCGATGGCACCTCGGGGCTTTCCAGAGCAAAGGAGTCTGTTCTGGGATTGGCTTAGGGTTATGATACCATGGGATAGGTCACTAATGGGGGTGGAGGGAGTTCAGGTAAGAGGAAGTACAGGAAAGCAAAACTCATCTCATAAGGTGGCTGCTCAGATGTTAAATCAAGACCCTATAAAAGCTCCATTTATAAGCATTGTATAGATAGTATACATGTGGCCTGGACTGCAGTATTCTGTTCTAGATGTTGCTGATACTGTGATCTCCAAATATGTTCTTTTTCTTTTTTTCTTTTCACAGAGTGATTATCATTGTCCTGGATTTCTGTGGTCAAAAACAGTCAGCAGCAGTAAAAGACGGCTATAAATGATGTGGGAAAAAGCCCTGATCAGAAGTGTTTGCCACATTGGATACACAACTTTGAAGCCAAGCAAAGAGGGCCCTTGCTTGCCTTCTGCCACAGTGAGAATTCAACTAGATGAATTCTATAGGATGAAAATTGCAAGTATTTGCATGACTGGATCCTATATTATATATAAAAAGATATATTCACACATTCTTATTTGTCTGGGAGCACTGTGATTTATCAATGACTTGGGTTAATTACTCTCTATAAATTCTATACTTGACAGCTCAGCTTAAGCCTGAGGAATCCAGAAGGCAATACATCAAAAGGGAAAAAAGATATCAGCCAGGAATTTTTCTCTATCTCCATTGACATTGACACACATACATAGAAACAAATGGATTTTAATACATTTTGAGACATGCAGGTGCATGGGTCTCAAGAAGCTTAGAATCATAGGGGGAAGTAAATCCCTAAAATGCCCCGATTCACAGCAGGATATATTCCTCCAGGAGTTGGGGAGGAGTGTCTTCTAAATATTTGGAATATCAATAACACGATTTTCTTAAAATTTTTAAGTCTTTTTTTCAAAAGATAAGAGAAAAAGAGCATTATTTTTTTTAAATGTCTTACATAAGCAAGGCTCTGTTGATGCCATATAAAAAATAATAACTTGTTTTTACAGTTGCAGGAGCCAGGGAGGGAGTGACTCACACCTATTAGCATTTGATCCTTCTGAAGAATGAACTAGAAATGGAGAAAGGAGGAGAACAAACATTGTTCTCTGGATGCCAGAGAAAACCAGGATTCTAGTAAATGCTGGGGGAGGAACCATTATTAGTGAATTTCATAAGTTTGCACTGCTCAGTTAAGAATTATTTTTGAATCATTCTTTGGAAAGATATCAAGTCCTCACAAAAACTACAGTTCCTTGTGGAATAAAAACTAGTAAATAATGTGAGATGGTGACAAGGGGAGGCATCCATGTAAGAGCCTGAATGTGGCTTTTTAGTGATGAATTTGGAAGCACTAGCTATGCAGACAGAATCTGGTGAGCAGAGACTGTGGCAGGGAATGTAGATGGTGAGATTTTCTATACCCAGAATCATAGGAAAGCTGAACACTGGGTATGGCTACTGCAGCCAAACATGGGCCACACAGGAGAGAGAAATGAGCACTGGATGGGGATCCAGAGCTGTTCAATTCAGGGACATACTGGCTCTACCACCAACTCGAGTGAATAAGTCATTTCAGACACTGGGGTTCCTGTTTCTTCATTTGTGAAATGAGAGGATTATATCATCTATCTATGAGGTTCTTTTAACTTTAGAATTTTATAACACACAGTTTATGAGCTATGGAACATATGTTTTCTAGATGAGGAGTTTTAAATACTTTTGCCACATTAGAACACATAAATCAAAAGAGGAGAAAAATTTAAGTTTTATAATATTTTCTTGATGTCCAAAGTGCTATTTTAACATGAATCATTGAAATCTTGACCAACTATACACACAAGTATTTAATTGCCACTTGTGCTAGTGGCTACTATTTACCATACTGGATAGTGTAGCTTTGGACAGTTGTGTGAGTTTCACAGGAGGGGAATGAAAGTTACAAGCATCTTTGATCCTCTGAGATATGGTTCCAAAGTCTAGTTATTCACCAAAATTACTGGAGGAACTTAAAAATATTTATGATCCCAGCCCATTCCTTGGACATAGGTCATGTCTTAAAAAATTTCCGTAGATAAATAGATGTACAAACTGTCCATACCAGTCTTCAAGGCAGTGTTTGAAAACCTCTTCACTGGAGACTGGGTTTTCACTTCAGTGATTGAGTACTTGCCTAGCACATGTGAGGCACTGTGTTTAATTCTCAGCACTGCGTAAAAATAAATAAATGAAATAAAAGTATGGTATCCATCTAAAACAAACAAACAAAGAAAATTTAAAGAAAAGGTGGATAGGATAAGGGAAGCAATGTAATTAATATCCTCTCCAATAGTTAACTATTATGTGGGTTGGAAGATTTCAATGCTAATCCTGTAACAGTATAGAGTACTTCCAGTTATTACAAGCAAATTTAACTTTTCAAGTTAAAAATTTATTAATGCCCTTTTTGAGGTTATATGAATGAGAGATAAGGGATAGGAAGTGTTAGGTATAATGCTAAGCAGAATAAATGCTCAGTGGTGGTTATTATTAAATAATAGACAAAGTTTGTTTAAATACCTTATTGAGAAACATAAGATTTTCTGGAAATTAAGAACATGCTCATGAAGAAATTTATTTTTATTCCTAATAACAATCCATGACATAAACAGATTTATTTGGAAGCCTACAAGGAAAATATCCCTAAATTTCCCACTCAATATTACCTAACACACACACACACACACACACACACACACAATTCTACCACCATTACCTCCTCCTTTAGTAGTCTCTTCATGTCTCCAGAGAAAAAGTAGAACATCAAGTTCCTTCTGAACCACAAGTAAGAGGTCAACATCAGTTCATTTGGAAAAATATTCATCAGTGTTTATACACACACAGACCCATCCACATATACATGTTCAGACACACACACACACACACACACACACACAAAAACACATTCACTCCTTGTATATTTAAATTATAACTTAGCAAATACCTTGATTTAATACTTAGATAACATAAATGATTGAGGTAATAGGGAAACACAACCACTTACAATGACCACAAGAGTCATGCTCTTCTTTTGCTCTTAACAGTTTCTAGTGGACTTGTCTGACACACACATTTCATACTGAATGGAATTCATATTACCATAAAAAACGAAGGGAAAGGGGCAAAGGCAGGAGGAGACAGAGAGGGAGGAGAGAGAAAGAGAAAGGAAAGAAAGGAAGAGTTGGGCACGTGTGTGGGTTGAGCTTGCAAGCTGGGTCAGTTTGGAGAAGACAATTTTTTGAGCACCTAGGGCTTGTCAGACTAACCCTAAGTGTGTGTTTTGCGAAATGGGTAATGATTTCTCTGCCAGGGATATTATTAGAATGAGTGGAGTTCCAGATCTGACTAATGTTTTCTTCTTGGCTCTCTTACTTCTTCAGCACAAACATCTGAGGTTGTGGTGATTTTAAGTGTGCTCCTGAAAGCATAACAAAGTTTCTACTTTATTTCTAAATTTCTTGATGTTTACAACAAATTCAAGAGTTAACTGACATCTGCCCCATCTATCACAAACTTTGTGGGTTTTAAGTCCTTCTCCCTTTCAGTACCACCATTCCAACCACAGCAACCTCCATGCAGAGCCTGGAAAATAGGATCATAGCCCATGCAAATTCTGCACCACACTGGGAGATTTGTACTTTATCATTTGAGGCAGCCTGTGTTGGGGAGACACTGGTAATCAAGGGAAAAAATGGTTCTGAGCAGTACTTCCAGTTGAACTTATCCTTAAACAAAGTAACAAAATACCAGAATATGTTAATGTCTGAAATGATTGTTGTGTCAAAGAGTCTACATGTGTATAGATATATAATAGTTAATAAGCTGAAGAAACATTTGGTAAAACATCACTTTGGATTAATATTGATTCCAGGAATAAGTAAACAACTAAAAGCAACAAATGGTATAGCCACATATCTATATGACTCCTTCATTTCACATATTTACACATGGAATTGAGGTCTGGAGATTTTAACTGACTTTTACAAGGTTATGGGCAAACTAAAATGAGCTTTGTTTACAGGCAATTGGAAACACAATGTAACCAAAGAGGTTATGAAAATTAATCAACCAAAGAGTACCACTGTGAGACGGGAAAACTACTAGAAAGGTATATGTAGGAGAGCTCTCCAGGTTCAACCAAGAATTGGGATGATATTCCTCAAGACCTCTTTCACTCTTCACAGCTCACCAGGAAGTTTTTAGGTTAAAAATCAAATTCTTAAATTCCCTGAGCCTAGAAGTGGAGTACTCTGATGAGAAAGAAGCCTATTTTAATCACCAGAGATATTTGAGTTAAATTGATAAAATTTATTTTCTTCTAAATGTAACTAAAGAGGTTATGAAATTAGGAAAACTACCCCATTCATAATAGCCTCAAAAAAAAAGAAATACTTGGGAAATCAATTTAATCAAAGAGGTGAAAGACCCTCTTTGACAAATAGTGCTGGGAAAACTGGAAATCCATATGCAACGAAACAAAACTAATCCCCTCTCCCTCACCATGCACAAAATTCAACTCAAAGTGGATCAAGCCAGAATTAGCCAGAAACCCTGCACCTAACAGAGGAAAAAGTAGGCCAAAATCTTCATAATGTCGGATTAGGCCCCAAATTCCTTAACAAGACACCAAAAGCACAAGATATAAAATCAAGAATCAATAAATGGGAGGAATTCAAACTAAAAAGCTACTTCTCAGCAAAAGAAACAATCAATGAGGTGAAGAGAGAGCCTACAATTTGGGAGCAAATTTTTGCCACATGCAGTCAGATATAGCACTAATCTCCAGGATATATAAAGAACTCAAACAACTTGCCACCAAAATAACAAACAACCTAATCAATAAATTGGCTAAGGAGCTGAATGGACACTTCTCAGAGGAAGTTATACAATTGATCAACAAATATATGAAAAAATGTTCAACATCTTTAGTAATTAGAAAAATGCAAATCAAAACTACTTTAAGATTTCATCTCACTTTAGTCAGAATGGCAGTCATCAAGAATACAAACAACAATAGATGTTGGAGAGGATGTGGGGGAAAAGGCACACTCATACATTGCTGTTGGGACTGCAAATTGGTGCAGCCAATCTGGAAAACAGTATGGAGATTCCTTAGAAAACTGGGAATGGAACCACCATTTGACCCAGCTATCCCATTCCTTGGTCTGTACCCAACGGACTTAAAAACAGCATACTACAGGGATGCAGCCACTTCAATATTTATAGCAGCACAATTCACAATAGCCAAATCATGGATTCCCTTCGATAGATGAATGGATAAAGAAACTGTGGTATATATACACAGTGGAATATTACTCAGCATTAAAAGAGAATAAAATTATGGCATTTGCAGATACATGGATAGAGTTAGAAAATATCATGTTAAGCGAAGTAAGCCAATCCTCAAAAACCAAAAGTCGAATGTTTTCTCTGATAAGTGGATGCTAATCCATAATGGGGGTCATGGGATGAGTGGAGGAATTTTGGATGGGCCAAAGAGGAAGGAAGAAAAGGGAGAGGGCATGGGAATAGGAAAGATGGTGAAATGAGGTGGACATCCTTTCCTTAGGTACATGTATGATTGCACAAATGGTGTGACCCTATTTTGTGTACAACCAGAGAAGTGAAAAATTGTGCTCCATTTGTGTACAATGAATTGAAGAGCATTCTGGTGTCATATATAACTGATTAGAATAAATAAATAAATAAATGTCAGCATGTATGTAGCTCTTTTGTAACAAGGTAAAAATAATGAAGTTATTAATAAATAACATTAGTATAATAGAAAATAGTTGTGCTATATTTACCCAATAAATTATAACATTATGCTTAGCTATAAAAAAGGTTCCTAGGAATTTAAATGTTATTAACGTTATCAACACATTAGCACATTTCTTAAATAAAAAGTAAAAGTTTTGAGATGTAAAGATATAGTGTCAGGTTCATTTTTCATCTCCCATCATATTCAAAACAGGTACCAGAAAGAGTTACTCTGTTATTTCAAAAGATCTGGGATGGACTAGCCAAACTAAGCCAAGTGACTGTTCTGCTAAAATAAGGGCTCTGAGGCTCAGGATTCCCCAAGAAGCAAACATTTGTATCTGTTAGGGGAAGTTATTAATGGTCTTGACTATTTGGAAGAAAAAAAGAAAGGGAGATAAAGAAACAAACTCTAAATCATAACAAATGTTGTATTAAATACTTTGTGAAAACAAACATAGTATTGATAATATTAGTTAATTTGGGTAGCTTTTAACAAATGAACATTCTTTTTCAAGACTGTAAGTTCTATGTAAAATAATACAAAGCAGAACATAGACTGGAACATTTCCCCAACAGAGGGACTTACAGAAACTTTTTGTTTTTTCCAAATGGAAGATATGGCAGACCAATCTTATATAGTTAAATAGTCTATGTTTGTCATATCAAAAGTCATGAAAAAAACCCTAAAAGCTTTTTTTATTTCCTTTCTTGGAGGAAAATTACATAGTAAATAGTGCACATGGTTAGTGAAAGTATATGTGTGCAGCATAACTCATCTTTGAGAATAAGCAACGAGGACTCACCTGAGATTTAGAAAGCTATATTCCTTTATTGTTTAAGGAGCAGTCATGAATATCATAATCACCAATGGAATGCAACCCAATGTTTGATTGACTGGTTCAAAAAATTGACAATCGTGTCAGTCTTTATATTATTAAGGGGTTAATAATGGTCCCATTTAATATGTTCCCCTGAGAAAATTTTGGTTACAATTTCATAACTCTGCAAATTCTAAATATGATTTTCAGATGGGTTTACCCACAATTCACTCAAGCAAGCTTTTATGACATGAAAAGGAGAGAGAACACATTTTTTTCTCTGAAGATTGAAATGCTGATATAATTCCACTTCTCTAAAAGGAGTTATTGCCACAGAAGTTAGATATTAAAATATTTTCATCCTTTGGGGAAGTATATAGGTCCCAGAAGAATATACATCCATACTATAATGTTCAAGAATATCCTCTTGCACAGTTTATATTAAGGCTGGCGGAATGGCCCCATCACTGTTCAGTTGTATTACTAGCCTATTTGTTATCACACAAATAACTTAAATAGAGAAAAAATAAGATATTAAATTTGAAACTGAAACTTATATTTGGGCTAATTATTCTCTTGAAGTTACACGGTCAGGTTCCTAAATACTGTATAAGGGACAAGTATATAGACAATCTTTTTTTAAAAAAATCATGCATACAAACATGAAACAACTAGTATGTATCCCATTCTTTTTAAGAAAATAGGCACGGAACTCTTGGTTATGGGTAAGCAAGGAGAATGACTTTTCTCTAAAAAGCTAACATAAAACTGAATAAAACTGACAAAAATTATCTTTTTAACACTCTGAAAACCAACCAAAACCATAAAATAATCTTTGAAGTATTTAGGCTGGAAAAACTGCTAAACTCCGGGATGAGGATCTGTGGCATTCTGAACTGAAGCTACTTACATATTCCACTCTCTCTCCCAAGTAAGAACAGACATTTTTTCCCCAGGCAGATCAGGACATGAGAAATGGTAGCTTCTCTGTCAAGTTTAATGGGGGCTTGCTCAAGTTGCAATGATGGGAGACAATTACTCCTTCTAGCATTTCTGATGGTCTCTGAGGTGGATAAACAGGGAAGGGCAATAGTTTTACTGATCTGAGGTTGTAGTCATGGTTGGAGTATGAGCATAAGACTATGTATATGTGGATACTAGAGTCACCCATTCCTGATCAACCCTGAAGCAGACAGAAGATAAGAAAAGGTCCAGTGAAAAGCAGAACTGAATCTGAAGTAGACTTGAAAACAGCCTAACTTTGAGTGAGCTCCCCTGCCCACCTAGAGAAGCTATCTCCTGGCAGAGGACAAAGTCTTACTGGCTCTAAGTGTTTGAGCATGGCTCTGTCCAAACACTAAGTTATACAGACACAGGGAAATCCTTAGGAGTCCATGCTTGTGTGTGTGTGTGTGTGTGTGTGTGTGTGTGTGTGTAGATATAATATATGTATAAATTTATATATACATTATATACTGGTATTTATAGTTGTGTGTGTTTGTGTGTGTGTTAACCAAGCAGAAATAGCATGTATAAATGGCTAGGGAGAAAAATGTCACCAATATTGCCCAGGAAAGTTACTAAATAAACAAATAAAAAAGAACAACAATAATAATCTTCAGAAAATTTTTAAAAAGTCAGAACCCAGACTCACTTCAGCATATTATCTAATATATTTAGTTTTAAACAAAACAATTATGATATGCAAAGAAGTAAGGATATGCGATCTATATTTAGAAAAAATGCATTCAATAGAAACCATCTCTAACTATCCCCCCGTAGTGGATTTTGCAGACAAAACATACAAATACTCTCCTTTTAAAAGCATTTATTTAGTTTAAAGAATGGAATAAAACTATATTTAAAGAACTAAAGGGATGTATGACAGCAATAAATCAATAAATAGAATCTTCAGTAATGGGATAGAAATTAGAAAACATAAACCAAACGCATATTTGGATTTGAAAACAAATGAAAAACTCACTAAAAGTTCTCAGTAGCAGATTCAAGATGGTACAATAAAGAACAAATGCACTCAAAGATCAGTCAGCAGAAATTGTCTCAGCTGAAGAACAAAGAGATCTTTGGGATGTCAAGTCTGCCATTACACAGATAGTGGGAGTTAAAGGAAGCAAGATAGAGAAGGTAGCAGAAAAAAGTATATGAAAACATAATAACTGAAAAACTTACCAATTTTGATTTAAAATATTAATCTTGCACATCCAAGAATTCCTTTGGCCTGAAAATCTCCTCCCTGGCATTGTGTGTGTGTACTCTCAAGGGACTCCTAACACTCCTTGACTCTCTTGCATACTTTCCTTATTCAGAGGAAGGGAAAACTTTCTTGATGTGTTTCACATGCTATGGAACTTAAATCTTTCTCTATTCCACAATCTTACATAGGATTCCGCCTATTTACATAGACCATCAATAAACAAATTTTCAAAATTTATTACATTGTTTCTTTATTTCTATTACCTGGTTACATATTTCATCTGGATATTTCACTAGCATCTTGGGTGTAAATGGAAATTTTTATTTAGTTTCTCATTTCAGTAATATCATGAACACTAAGAGTGGACAACAAGCAACATAAACTTCAATTTACCTCTCCCTCAACTTTATTTTACCGCCAGCTCCTGACAATTCTACTGGCAATTGTCTCTTTCCTATTCACTCCAACTTATACTTCCCTAGTACAAGATTTCATTACTTGCTCACCTGGATTGATTCTATATCAGTAATTAGTTTTCATGACACTCTCCTCTTTCTAATGCATCCAAAACATAGTAATCACATAAATATTCCTAAAGCACAGCTTCAATCATTTCACTGTTAAAACAACAATGAAAAGATTTGATGGTTTCTTATGGCTCATAAAAAAATCTGAATTTCATAACAGAACATTCCTTTTCAAACTGTATTTGCCACTTTCCTTCACCAACCCAAATTCCAATTGTAAAAAAAAAAATGGGTATTTTCTTCAGTTTAATTGGAATAAACTATGAGGTATAAAAAAAGAAAGAAATGGTGGGAGGGGGGAAGGTTTATTACTTGTGGGTGGGTACAAGTTTCCTGACAACTTGTAAATCTTCTTAAGAATTAACATTATGTAAGTTTTTGGAAGTGTAGAATGGCCACATCAGCTATGGGAAATGAAAAGTTCAGGACACGTGGCCATGGAATATGGTGAACAGATGGACAAGGCTTGGGTAGAGGAGATCCCACCCTGGACTTTTTCAGTCAGTTATAAACTAGATGACAAACTGATTTCTCCACTGAACCCGAGCAAGTTAACAGTAAATGGGTAAGGAGCAGTGCTTCTAGCACAGGGTTCATGAGACAAATAAAGATTAAAGCAAACGTTTCTGGAATACTCAGTTTTGATATTTGGAACCATGGAGAAACTTGCAGTTCCAGATGGATCTGGGCAAGCCCTCGGGGTAGAGAGACACCTGTACCTCCATAATGGGAAGCTGGAGAATCTCATTAATTGGCTTGAAGCTGTTTTGTTTTTATGGGCATGCAATCACCTGTTCACTGTTTTGCTGGAAAATAGAGAAGATCTTTTCATCACTCTATAGCTTTGTGAATGGAATAAGCTTTTGCAAATTAAGTTACAAAAACTCTGCAGCTGGTTGGGTGTGGGTCAAATTGTTTAGCTAAGCTTCCTCTTTTTTCTATATTTATGCCAAAGTTAATTTTAGGTTCAATGTAAGAATTACAATGCATTCTGAATTCATTGGATCCAAATTTAAAATATTTCAGAAGAAAGGATGCACATTAACTAAAGATAAATAGAGGCAAAGCAGGAAAGCTGATCAGAATGGCAAACAGAAGTGTGGAAAACAACAAAGCTCCAAAGCAAAGAACTCATGAAGCTAATACTCTGTGGTGGTTGTCCTTTACCTTACTAGACAGTTGCTGAAGGTATAATCTTCATTATTATACAAGGTTTCAAATGCCTCCTCCTTACCTACCAAGGGCATTACTGAATACAGGGAAAAAAAGCCTAAATAAACCAGACTAGATTGACTTAATATTAAATGTCTTCAAAAACAAAAAATCTAAATAAAGTAGAATAGATTGACTTTATATCGAATGTCCTCAAGCCATTTCAGAAAAAAAAACAAATTTATAGAATATTTTTGTTTACTAATAGTCATGAGAAGTAGCCAAACCATTTTATGGAGTTACATCTAAAATATAGTCTTCATAAAAACAACTTTTCTATGTTCAGATGAGCAAGACTCTTACTAAAATTAAATCACATTATTTAGTATTCTGTAGGTCTGCATAGCATTTTCTCATTCAACTGTTCAGATTCTCTCTATGTCATCACAAACCTTTTCAGCAGGAACATAGTTTCTATTAATATACTGTGCAATATATATATATATATATATATATATATATATATATATATATATTTAAAATTTCTTCCTCTAAAACAAAGATGTATTTATAGTAAAATTAAATATAGTCAAAGTAAAATTCTTTCTGAATTCTAAAGAAGTTGATATCTCACTACAAATGTATACTGAGAACAAGAATATGCTAAAAATAATCCTGGAAGAGGCATTTATGACTAAGTACTATTAATCAAGTTTATGGGCGGCCATAATTTTGAACTAACTTCCTGCACCAGGCCCCAGCAGACCAGACCAAGCACAAATGGAGTCACCCATGCTGTGTTACAGGACCAAACTGAAACTTTAAGCAAGCAGGCAGATCACCAACAGATCAGTTTTACCTGAAAACAGGAGATTCATGACAATCAGTCAAAAAGAGACCAGTCTTCCAAAATCAGCATAATAGTCCCCAATGCTCACTTAAAGTGACCAAGAGTAGCTTTTTTAGTTGTTCTACTTCCTTGTTCCCACCTTACAAAAATCAACCATTCTAGAATCACAATATCACCATCAAAAGTCAATTGGATGTTTCAATTAAATTTGTTACAATTTTGTCCTTTGATAGTACAGTCAAATAGAAGAAAATAAAACAATACCTTCATTGAAGAGAGTCTTACTCTCTAGATACAGTTTGTGAAATCGGGGCATGTGCGAATTAGGCCAACGGGAAATGGAATTTTTTGTGAATCACTTCAAATGGTAAAATGAAGTGGAATCCTTTGTCTCTCAGAGTGTGATCTGACTTTAATTCTGCTGAAAAGTAGCAGAGTAATTTCAAGTTTTCTTTAAGCTGATTAAAGTGGAAATTTGCCCACTTGCAGTCACGATGTTGAGGATAAAAACTCATTTATTCATCAATAGAAAATTGTGTTGTATGCTAAAGGTATAAATATAAGAGATTGTTCTCAAGAATATCAGAATCTACTACTGGGAGAAAAATGTGTAAACAGATTAGTGCAACAATGTTCACTAAGAGAAATACAATACATTAAAATATAGCAGCTAAGATAGAGACCTTTGCAGCAAAACTGCTTTTGAACATAGCAGTGTTTTGCAAACAGCATTGTCTTACCTCTGGGTAAGGAACAAATGAGAAGTAATGAAACTAGAATGATATTTTTGAATTTATAAGAGAGAATTTTATAAATTTATGAAAGTAAAACAGGATGCATTCTTAAATAATACTTTCATAAATATGATGAAAAAGATTGGGGTTTGAGTGTTAGAAGGATTCTCTATGGGTGTTGGCTTTTTTTTATGTAGTAGCTTCATGGACTTCATAAAGTTTTACCTTTCCTGAGCCTTGTTTTTCTTTTTAAACTAGATATTGTACATACCATGAAGAATAGTTGAGGTGCAGCAAAAGTCAATTGTTACAAATTTGTTATTTGACTGTTACAAATTTGTCATTGGCTTGGTGGAACTGAACTTAGACTCCTCATGATCAAGACAATCAATATAGCCAGATTCATCAACCTATCTTTATGCAGTTGATTGAAGAAATCTTCGTATTTAATTTTAAAAGTTTCTTTCACATTAAAAAAAACAGATGTAGAAAGAGCAGAGATTCATAAAAGTTCCACTTCATAATAAATTCCAGAAATTGCAATATTGTCCTTGACTTTGTTTCTTTGGGATCTGTTTTAGCAGTTCTCAAATATTTCTGCAACTGAAAATTTTCCACTCAAGTAACTTAATGAGACAATTCATCACAAATTTCTATCATACTTGGTAAAATTCTCCAAAACTTATAATAACTGTGGATTATTTGAGTTTGTTTCAGACTCAGTTCATATCTCCAATCCCTGTGTTTAAATATAGACTCAAAATAAACAATTACAGCACAGTGATTATGAAAATACATGCAACAGAACTCCATGGCTTATTCTTGAAATAAACAAGTGTAGCCAAGCCCATGTGCAGCTGGTAATTAGAATTATTTCTATGTAGCATACAATGTTTATTGTAGAATAATATTTTTTTAAAAAATGGTAATATTCAGTTTAAATAATTACTGTCAATTTTAGTAACTACAGAAGTTATTTGGCACTTATACCACCAAAATTCTGCTTTTGCTTTTTTCCGCCCCCCCCCCCCCAAGAGGAATAGTCTTACCGATGTTGCTTGGAACTCTCAGTGCATAGTCATAATAAAAACCAGACTGGCTTTTATTATTATTTTATTTTATTCCTTTTCAATTTTCTACACACAAATCACCCCCTTGTTCCCTGTTCTGAGGTAGACTACTCCCATCATCTCCCTCTTGGTATACCACTGGCTAGGTGAGAAGCCAGATGAAAAAGAGCACTCACTTTCTTTCAAACAGCAGGCCAGATTGTTTTTTGGAATTAAGAGATTCCAAGTAATTATAAGATTAATGAAGTGGCTTGTTGATTTATTTCTAGAAACATAAAACATACAAATTACATTCTCCCCTGCTCTTTCTAAGCTTACTCAAATTCTTATCATGTGCTTCATTGTTATCATCTCCAGATACTGTCAGTGAAACTCTGGAACCTACTCTGATGTAGTTGAATGGGTGATATGCCATGTTTAAAATTTGGGGTTAGGTTTACAAATCTCTGCAGCACCATTTGAGGTATTTCCTGGAAGGTAAGAGTATCTGCTCACTCTGTATACATCCTCCCTGGTCAGAAAAGGAAATATCTGAGAAATTTAATTAAAGTTTAAGTGGCCCATATTGTGAAGTTAATAGACTGTGGCAGATGTTACATTTCTGATTTCATAGTATTTAAAAAGAAAAAATAATAATTTGTGGTTAATTATTTCGAAGTCCTTCTATTCTAAGGACTTATTTTATAAATTGTGGTAAGTAAAATAACTGGAAAAAACAACATTTAATGCTTTTGGAATCAGATTTTCCACTACCTAAAATGATTACACCTTGTATGTTTTCTAAGCTTCACTGACAAATTTGGTTGAAGGAACTAAGCCATGTCTTTCTTAATAATCTCAAAGTAAACAGAAGAAGTGCCCATTTGGTGCTTCCTGTTTGGTTCTGCTGCTGGACTAATATTCCCTCCTGCTGCACCAATTGAGGATGTTTGTATTCTTGACCCCTCTGCAGGGAAGCAGGAAAGAATCTGAACTCTGATGACTTGCTGTGCTTCTGGCTTTGATGTGCTGCTCTGGCCTCTGTGGCAGAAGTTCAAGTGCAGAGGTACAGACCTGAACTTAAACCAGAAGCTGTGAAAATGCCAATTGAGAGATTGAGGTTTAGCTGTTGTGTCTCTTATTTCTGTACAAACAGAATTTCTATCTAGGAACACACATAATTGTTTCAACTGCCCTCAAAATTAGGCAGTAAAGCATGCAATAATGTATTTTTCTTTAAAAAAATCTACGTAGAATGACCAATCAAGTAGGAAGCATACATCAATAATGGGCCTGTCAATAACAAACAGAGAATTTTGGAATAAGTGTTCTGAGAACACTTCAAAATTTGAATTCCAAATACTCTAATCCAGTGATTTCTCTGATTCTTCCAGCATAGTATTTGCCCAAAATTCTGACAGGAAACTTCATCCTCCTCCAGATCTACCTTTTTTGGAGCATTAACATCATAGGAGCTAAAAAGATAATTTAGTTATGATCTCCCAGATCACATTTGGAAGCCAGGAAGTTTAACACAATCCTGCATCTTAACTTGACCTTCCTTTTCCTCACTTGTTCACCTTATGAAGGAAGAGTGAGAAATCTATGAAATATTGTTAACATTTTAACTTTCTGCTAGGAAATAACCCTGTAACGTGTTTGGCTCACTTCCTCCTCTATGTCTAGGGCCAATAGCTTCCTCTTGATGTTGTGCTGTGTAATAAGTAACTGAGAAAAACAGGGTCCATTCTGGAGAAGGATGGAGATACACCAGCCGGAGGTACCTGTCCCCCGCCTTCCCCCGTCTTTTCCCTTCTTTATTATATGCACCAATAACCACTTTAGATTCCACTGATGTTTCTTTAGGGGAAACCCATTCCACTTTCCATGGAGTCAGAAGGCCTTCAGAGAAGACCTGCATATTTAAAGATCACACAGATGACCCCCAACAACAGCTTTATGAAACACTGAGAGAATCTCACTTCCCAGCTAATCATTTTGAAGAGTCTACTTAGGGTTTTATTTTAATTTGGGATCTTCTCCCCCTTCCTTTTATAAATTGTTCCACTGGAAAGAGGTCAGGAAAATATATTTAATTTTTTCATCTTTTTAGTAATATTTTGTCTTCGTTTTGCCCTTACACACTGTTAGATTTTGATATATTGACTTTTCTTTCCATAAGTGTTCACTAAATTCATGCTCTACAGCTAAACAGTTAACAGTCTGGGGAGTGCCCAGTATCTGTACATTTGACAAATGAAGAGAGAACCTCACAGTTTTCTTGGCCAAGCAAAAGACACATGGAACCTGACTGCAGTGAGCCAGGCCTTGGCTGCCTCTGCACCCATTCAGAAGACACCCAGTGTCATAGCACTGGATAAAGGCACAAGGCAGTGAGAGAGGCAGGTGGGCCAATGGTCTTATATTGGCATCAGTTAAATTTTTTTAAGGTTTTTTTTTTTTTTTTTTAGTTGTAGATGGACACAACACCTTTATTTAATTAACTTATTTATTCTATGTGGTGCTGAGGATCCAACCCAGTGCCTCACACATGTTAGGTGAATGCTCTGTCACTGAGCCACAACCCCAGCCCCATCAGCTAAATCTTATCAGGAAGACACTCTAAAGAGGTGAACTGGCATGAAGACCACAGTAATTGCCAAAAGATTTTAGAACTCTTAGCACAAGGAGCTTCTAAGATATTTTAAACATAGAGTTGTGTATGTGCATATATGTGTGTCCACAGAAATCGCTGACGGGACCCTTACCTCAGACTTTCCTTTCTCCTCTGGAGCCTCTGACTCCTTGGGCTTCCTGCCTTCCTCCCCTCAGAGCTCCTGTAGGATGAGGGCTGTCTCCCAGTTACCATAGTGATGGGCCAGGAAAGTAATCTAAATGCTTGCTGTAAGTCAGACAGCAATTTATAAACCAGTTACATATTTGAGAAGGCAAAATTATGAAAAACAGAGGAGCCTCACAAGAAGGCAGATGACAATTCCACAAGATGCTTGCATGTGACAGAGAAAAGTTGTCAAAACATCTAAATGTTTCAAGAGATCATTCACCTACCTCAGTTCCAACACAGGATATTAGGTTTTTGTTTTTGTTTTTGTTTTTTTAATGATGAAAGTTACAAGAAACTTAGAGATGAAAGCAAGGTATAAAATAAAAATAAATCATTTTGTGTGAATTTTTTAAAAGGGAAAGAGACCTAAACTAAATAGCTGATGGTACCTTAGAGATTGTTTATTACAATAGTATCTGTGAGGAAGTGCCCAACCTAACTCATGGTAGGCATTTTCTTAACCATGCCTGGCCTCATCCCAGGCCTGCTGAATCAATGTTTGAAAGTGAGACATTGGAACTTTCAAAGTCCAGGCAACCAGCCTGATTTTTCTTTTTCAAAAATCACCTCTTACCAGTGACTTGTGGGTTTGGGGACTTTGATGTCTGAAGAACTTTTCTGATGCCACCAAACATGATCCTGGGCTAGCAGACAACTGGTCCCAACTGTTCAAATAACCAATTGTCCTTGAGAGAGTTGCTTACCACCCTGGGTAGACCAGTTAAAGTCTATTTCTTATAAAAGAACACAGAACCAGAACAGGAGATGTGTGGTCTCCTACTATTATGCAAAAGAGTCATAAACACTCCTTTTTAGTGTCCCATGGTACAAATGTAAATTAAGAGAAAACTGAAAGCAGAGAGATAGGAAAATATACACAATCACCCGAGCCTACACTATCCACAATTTTTGATACTGTTGGTTATCAGTGATGAGTTCTGCTTCCTCAAATGTTGAAGTTTGAAGATTAGAGAAGCGCTGAGGCAAGCATATAAAGCAGGTTTTATTTTTAAAAATAGTAACAGACTTCTGGGAGGGAGAAGAGGGCCATAGTTGGTATCCTGGTATCCCAAGAAGTGACAGCATCCTGCCCCTTATTTATACATTTTAGACTTTCTTTGTTCTCCTACTATCTTCCCTCTTATCTCTTTCCTTCCTGAGTAGTGACTAGGCCCAGGAGACGCCAAAAGGTGAGAAGAAGGTGGACTGGAAGGGCCAAGGTGGAGTGGTCAGAAAGAAAGGGAGCGGCAGGCCAGGGGGCATTAATCAGCAGTTCCCTGACTGATCAGGGTGCTTCATTAACAGCCTTCTGGGAGAGACAGTATAGGCAGGCAATCTAGGTAATCAAAGGGCTCTGGAGACGCTAACATTCCAATCTCCTACCTCGCACGGGCTGTCTCCAATTTCCCAGACCCAAATTGGCCTCCATCTTTTCAGTCCCACCTGATTGCATATCTACACTGACTTCCTGCCTTTAATTATTGCTTCATTTTGACCAGGTATACAAGGTTTGTATGCTCTCTGGAAGAGTGAGACCTACCTCTATAGGGAAGAGATCTCAGTGACCATCAATGAAATCAAAAGAAGTACTTGAAATATCAACTTATTCTTTTATTTGGCTAACTCAGGCTGTTTGAGTTATCAACAAGAGGGGTTGACAGGATTGTGGACCCACCTGATCTACCACTGGTGTTCAACCAAGCCAGGCTCGGTGCATTTTGCACCTACAACTACATGCAGTATTCAGACTCTTCTATAGATTACAAGACTATAAAACCTGTTTCCACTCTGCTCTTCCAAGGCAACTGTGTTTTCCCTGTTTTTGTGAATCCCAATAGCTATAAAGGAGAGTGGACTTGATATTTCACCTGGATCCATTTGACTTCACTATCACTAATCTATATTGCTGGCTCCCAGGAGGATACTCCTTCGCTATTAAGGCAAACAGGGGTGGGAAGATAGGCACAATATCTTTGCCTTCTTAGATCTTGCCTGCTGCTAAATGTATCTTGGAGTCAGGCTGAAAACTAAAGAAAATCTTCCCACAAACTAAAGAAAATCTTCCCATTTGTCAATAACAAGATGAGGAAGTAATATCACATCAAATGATTGTGGAATTAGCAGGAAAGGGTGATAGCAGACATAGCTCTGGGACATGTGTTTCCTGTATGTAGGCATGAAGAAAGTCCCTTTGGGGCCTGAGTGAGGTGAGAGAGGGGTCTATTAACTGTAGAGTTCAGATTCCTACAGGTAGGCTTTCCTTTTCTCATCTGGCTTCATGCTTTGCCTTAGAGGAGTGGTACTGGATGTGGTTTTACTATGTGAGGCATGGAAGAAACACAGCACCCAGAAAGAAGGCAAGAACCAGATAAATCGGCCAATAGAAACTTACTGGCTAAAGAAGCTCCCCTAAGTAAAATTGATATGTTAGAGGTGTAAAGAAGATGAAAGAAGAAGGAATGAGAAAAAAGAGTATCAGAGAAGATACACACTATCAAGCTAAGGACCCTTTCCCCTTACAGAAACCATATAAAATTGTCTATGACCTCTTACCAACTTAAATTTTCTCTTGCTATATAATTTAACTCAACTTGAATGTTGTGCTGTTTAATATGTTTTTTTAATTTTAAATACTCAAAGTTCAATACTTTCTTCAGAAATATTTCAAAACCTTTGTGCTATGTTCACTACAAATGAAATGGCATGAAATCTCATTATCCCTAAAACGAAAATGGGTGAAATAATAAGGAATTTTTTTTGGACACACCTTCAAACAAGAACATTAAAAAACAAATCCATAGATAATTAAAGCATGCCATAGCAACTAGGCATGACAACTGACCCTGGCTAAACAAATGGTCAGGAAATATGTATTATCTGCATTGCTATCACTCTATTTTTCATTTTTCTGGAAAGGCAAATGAGAACTTAACTCTCCAATTTAAAAGAATAGGAATTCAAATTACTTTTTAGCCTAATGGGAGAAGAAAATATTGAATATATTCCTGGAGGAACACAGTGGATGATATTCAGTTCTTGTGTCTGCAATACAGGATTTCCTACTATGTAAGTGAAACTGCCTTGCTAGCAAGGGAGGGGGAGCATTTAAAGAAATCTGTTTGATAGCTGGCTTACACCTGACAATTTACAAGAGAACTGGAAGGAAAATTCTTCCACTGATTTTTTAAAATAATATTTATTTTTTAGTTGTAGTTGGACACAATACCTTTATTTTATTTATTTTTATGTGGTGCTGAGGATTCAACCCAGCGCCTCACACATGCTACTTGAGCGCTCTACCGCTGAACCACAGCCCCAGCCCTTCCACTGATTTTTTTTTAAAGAACAACACTAAGAAAACCAGGGTATAAGCAAACTTTGAAAATATGGAACCTACTATTCAAATATCAGAAAGGTGCAAAATACTGTGAAGCACACTGTCATAATCACTGTTCTGTTTTGCAGGAGGACCTCTGAGCTTTCCTGCAGATAGAAAAGAACTTGCCACAACCAGGAAGTAAAATTTTCCCCTTCTTCTAACCCTCCAACGTGTACTGCATGATGGTTGAATCTCAGAAGTTAGCTTTCTGAAATATCTTCCCGAAGTCTCCCCTCTCTCACACCTACTCTTTCTTCTTCCCTATTAAACACACATGGACAATCGATCATGTTTTAGAAGAAGCTATATGTTACTGAAACCTCAATCACAGATTTGAATTAAAATATTTTATTACTGGATGAGAAATGACTTTTTCCTATATTAAAGAACTCTGAGTAACAACAAAATGACGTGTTTTAGGAAGAATGACAATCATATAGGAACCTTAAAAAAAATCACTCCTGGTGGCAAAGGTAAATCTTTCCTAATGAGGGAGATGTGAACAATAATTTGAGGATGGTAGAGAAGGAATGGTTTGTCCAAAGTCTCACTGGCAGAGGCTAAGCTCCCTCTGGGAGGTCAACTGAGGCCCATAGACTCTTGAGAACATCTATGACTCCATCTTTCCCCTTTAATATCACATTTCATTTATTCTTTCATGTGAAAAAAAAAATGTTGCACACTGATTGTTAGGCACTGGACATACAGCAATGAACAAGAAAGACGGTTCCTACTCTTATGACTTGGACTAGGGAAGAAGATAGACACTAAATAAATAATTATAAATGTAACAAGTATTTGAAAGTGGGATCTTGGGATCAACTCAGGTCAAACAGAGATAAGGAACTCCAAAACTGCTTTCCTAAAGGAAAATCTTGCTCTAATGACCTATTTCTTCAATAATATCTTTTAGCACAAGCTAGCCTGCTGAGACCTGTAGCCTCTCTCCACCTCCTTACTACACTCCTCCTTTGCCTTCTATTATGGGCTGAACCATGTCCCCCCAAATTCATATACTGAAGCCTTAAAAAGTATCCCAGAATGTGATTGTGTTTGGAAATCTATTAAAGAGGTAATAATTATGTTAAAATTAGCCATTAGAGTGGGCCCTAATTCAACTTGACAGGTGTCCTTATGAAGAGGCTATTTGACATCCAAAAAAGACGCCAGAGATGAACAGGCATAGAGAAAAGACCACGTGAAGATGCAGTAAGACCACCTGAAAGCCCTGGAGAGAGGCTTCAGAGGAAGCCAATCCTGGCAGTCCCTTGATCTTGGACATAGAGACTCCAGGGTGTGAGAAAATAAATTTCTATTGTTTAAGCTATCCAGTTTGTGGTATTTTAACAGTCATAGACCTCTTCCCTGAGAGAGGACTATTCCTAACTTAAATTTTTCTCTCCTTTGTTTTATTCTTCACTAAGATTCCCCAAAGCAGATTTTGTTTTCTGACTCATTTAGTTTGACTCATCTGATAAGTTCTTTATCTAGAAAGATTAAACTCTTGAGAAAGGAAAAACAAAATTTGATGTACTTTTGCTTTAAAAAATATTTTTATAAGTGTTAAAAAACAAGAGTCAGAAAACTCCACAATTGAAACTATCCAGAAACACATCTTGATGTCGGGATTAACCTTTGCAATGAAGTAATTAGCAGGTAACTGGCCGTGCAGCCTCTCATACAAGAAATCTGTTATAGGTTTATTCATTCCCTAAAAGTTCTTCTGGTAAAACTTTTCTATTTTTTCTGTGAAATATGATAATGCAATCTCTGGACACTACTCCAAATCCATATTTGTGTAACAAATATTTGAGTATTATGTTCCAGGTATTCTATCAGGGATGGTGACTTAAACAGACACAGCTCATGTGAGAAAGGCACCAGATGGAATGAGAATGTGTATCAGGGGATCTTTTGCTACAGAGTCAGGGACAGCTACCCAGTGTAAGTCATGTTTAAACTGAGATGTGCATGTGGGGGTAGGATTTAGCTATATGGAAAGGTGCATAGAATGACCATCAAGTGCATGTGAGCAAAGAGAAAAAAACATATTTAAGAAACTAAAAGCTGGCTAACTTGATTAGAGTAAAGAAAGTGAAAGGGAAAGGAACAAAACATGAGATTTTGAAGGTAAGTGCCAGAAAGCAGAATCTGATTGGGCCATGTTAAAGATGTTGTTTTCACCCTAAGAGCCATAAGGAAAGTATGATAACATTTTAAGTAAGATGAGGAATGATATGATTTCTGGTTCATATTCCACCAATTTTGTGACAGCTGTTAGGGTTTCTCAAAAAATATTTCCATTTCACTTCTCTCCTGAATTGCACTTTCCTGGTTTTTTTTTCCCATATTAAATGTGACCATGTTAGTATGTCACTTATTTGTTCAATGAAATGTAGACAGATGCTTTAAGAGTCAGTGTTGGAGTCACCATATTCTCTCATTTTCTATGACACAGCAATTGGTAAACCTGAATATGTTGGCTGCTTGTCAGCATGTGTTCCTGAATAACCACAATGAAAGTTTCCCTGCTTGCTCATAATGGATATATATCATGAGTCAGACATACACTTTTAAAAAAAAAAACATTTACTTTTTAGTTGTAAGTGGACACAGTACCATTATTTTATTTTTATGTGGTGCTGAGGATCGAACCCAGTGCCTCATGCATGCTAGGCAAGCACTCTTCCTCTAAGCCACAATCTCAGCCCCAGACATACACTTTTGTGGTGTTAAACTGCTGAGAATTGGGAGTTATTTGTTACTACAGTTTAACCTAGCTATCTTAGCTAATACAAGCATATATATTAACTCCTTTGTGATCAATCCCTGTTTATCTAGATCTTATAATATTTTGTTTCAATTTTAATTCAAAAAACATCTTGAGAATGAATGGTAGTAACTCAAGATGCTATTGCTTTAAAAAACGAAATAAAAAGGTATATTTAGAATCGGAAGAGTTTAGAGATGATCTAGCTTATTCCCCTCAATTTCTAGAATGAACCAGTGAAGCATCTCTTTCAATAGTTTTATCCTAGATAGGAACAGAGCATATGAGGCATCCTAATTTCCATTTAGTGGTCTTTAAATCAGATCATGAAAATATACTAAATGCATTTACTATGTATATAGTTTACTTGGACACTTCTGCTATTCACTTATAATCATTAGCAAGATCACCAGTAGTATCAGTGATAAACTAGTTGAGAAGCAAGTTGATTTAATTCATTTCATTATTTATTTCCTTCAGAACAAAGGATTTTTATTTCCCAATTTCTCTTCTTTCATTTACTTTTAACAATTCATTTCTAAATTAGCCAGATAATTCGAGGCTTACATTTAATTTCCTTCTTTTTTTTTTTCAAATATATATAGCTAATAAACATAGACTGGAGCTCTGGTATCATTTGCAAAACTGCTGGTTTCAACAGTTACTAGTTGAGAGACAACTAGTAACTAACCTGTTGGTTAGTTTTGCTCATTTGGTCTCTTTCACTATTTTTCCAATGTATATAACAACAACTATTTCATTGGCTTATTGGAAAGTATAATAATTTATGATGATACAAAAATGAAATCATGTCTGTCAAATGCCTCACCATGACATAGAGCAAGGGATTAATGAATATTTGTTCATTCTTTGATCATAGAAATACAGTTAATAAAAATTGCTTTGATTAAAATTATTTTTCATACTATTCAAGGTTTTAAAAAATATTTATTGTTTATACTACTTACACTGTGTGAGTGTGTGTGTGTGTGTGTGTGTGTGTGATCATGTATACACACATACTCTTTGTTTACTGTGGCACTTTCCTTAAAATATTTAAAGAAAAACAGTTTTTAGATTATGGAGTGTGTATGTTAAAGAGTTGAACACAGTACTGATAATCAGGTTAAAGTGTAAGTAAAGAGAAATTACTTTGGAAAGGACACATCTTGTTCAATAGTAACTGATCTGAGGCCCTAGAACTTTACTTCTAAATATGAGGACATTAGGATGTACCTTCTAGATATCAACTGCTGAGAGCAGAATTGGCTTATGCCCCTGCTGCTGTGCTTGGTAATCCATAGGGGCCTTGCTTTCCACAGGTTGCTTCCAGCCAATGTGTGCAGAAGAAATACTAAGGCAGGCCCATTCCTATGAGACAAGATTCTTCTACTAGAAGACTTTGGCTTGAGGAGAGCCCAACAACATTGCATAACTTTTCAGGAAACTAAACTGCCCTAAAATACTTCTTTTGTTCTTCTTCCACTCTCTATCCTTCCCTCAGGTTAAGACATGCATCAAAATTTCCTGCAATTACCCCCTGAATCCTTCCCTATTTTTTCTCACAAGCATTTACCCTGAAGAATTTCTTACACATTTAATCCTGAATTTGGTATCTGATTCTTGAACAATCCCCTACTAATTATAAACTCAGAATTTCCAGGAGTTAATGGTGAAGATATTTGCATTGCATATTTTAAAAGAAGATGCTCAATTTTCAAGGCATTTCTTAAATACCCCCCTTTCTTTTCAAAATAAATTTCAAAGATTTAAAATTAAGTGATTTATTGAGATAAAATTTCAGCACTGATTCTCTACTAATTCAGTTCAGTTGGGAATTTTAGGATAAAATATAGTAACTCTAGATTCCCAAAAACACCTCACATGAAATGAGGGAGAGGAAATATTTTATTTTTTAGAGCACTACATATAATTCTGATGTAAAACCACTATTATGAACTATGGCTTGGAAGCTATCCATTGCCTGATTTTGGTTAGTACAACATAGTGCTTCAGAGTCCAAGATCTGGAGATAGGCAGCCTAGAACCAGTTTCCAAGTGAGAGCCTTTACTAGCATCAATACATCAATACATGAGTTGATCTCTGAACCTCATTCATTCAACATCAACATCCCATCTATAGTCATGGAATGCCAAGCTCTGTTCTAGAGATACACCTGTGAACAAAAATACCCCAGAAATTCCTGCCCTATGAATTTACATTTTAGAGCAAAGAGACTGACAAAACAATAACAAAAACATAATAAATAAGAAAAATACATATTAGAAAGTGATAAGACAATGGAGGAGGAGGATCAGAGTTGGAGCCTACCTCTTGGACACATATTCCTTACCTAAAATACTTCTTGCTGGTGCCATACATCAGAAGCAAAGTGCTAAATGAAATATTATTGGACATTCCTGAAAGCATGGATCAGATAAAGGGCTAAAGGAAACTCACCTGTAGCTTTAGCCAACTCCTTAATCATCTTTATATAATAGTGGGCATATGAGGGGCTATTTACTCATTTCCATTTATATCATAATGGGTAAGCAATGCCAAAAAAAATGAAAAAGGAGCAAATAAAATAAATTTTTGACCCACAATTTAATGTAATCAATAATTAGTAGCTAAATGCCCTGGTGCATATCTGTAGTCCCAGCTACTCAGGAGGCAGAGGCAAGAGGATCACTCTAGCCCAGGAGTTTAAGATCAACCTGGGCAACATAGCAATTCCCTGTCTAAAAAATTTATAAGTCTCTCTGAAATAAAACAATACTATTTTGTGAATAATGCAAATCTAATAATTTTCCCAAGTATACTTAGGCCAGAGTAATATTTTAAAGCATTTTTAGAGTCAGATGGAACTTAGAAAATATATAGGAGATCAGAAGTCAGGAAGGCAATAATTGAAGACAATTTCTCAAGAAAGTGTATTATTGGAATAACTTATCTGAGCCAAAGTCTTATGAGATGTCCAAACAATTCTTCTAACCCTTTATCAGAATGACTAATACATTTTTGAGTTACAAGATAACTATGACCGTTAAAGCCCACATTATGTGACCAAGCTCAAACTTGCTCCCATAACCCTGAAGTCAAAAAAAAAAAAAAAACAATTGAATTAATTAAGAATTAAATTTGAGGTTGATAAAGGAAGGAAGAGTAATAATTCAAACATTCTGCAAACCAAACTAGAAACTACTTGAAAAATATAATTTATTTTGTTTACAAACTTTCCTTATGATAGCACAGCAAAATCTTCTTTTATCTTTATTATGAAAGCACACTGACTGGAAAAGAAGAAGACAAAACAATAAATCTTTGCTTAGTATAAGAGATTACATTGACAGGAAAGAAACAGAGGAAAGGAAACCATCAAGGCAGTGGCTGAAAGCCTTAAAAACAAAGATAAACAAAGTGAAACTTGATGTAAACAGCAGAGAAAATTGCTGTGTATCTAGGAGTATTTATCTATAATTCATTTCTCTATGAATTTTCTGATTCTACATATGAGTTAGCAAGACTGTGGGCATGATGAGTCCTAAATCTTGTATTACAGTTAAGAAAGCAGACCAGATGTAATAAATGATTATGTGGCATGTATGTTCACAAACTTAAAAGCAAAAGAGTAGAATTTTTTCTTTATAGAAAAGCAATGACTAAGCCATTTGATTAAATATACACGGGAATGAATGCTTCAATGAAAAGAAGAGAAAAAGGAAGCCTGTTGAGTATTGAGCTTTTCCATGGGAAAACAAAAACAAAGGATCTATGTCTGATTCTTCTGGAAGCTTGGGTTACTCCAATTCTGCTTGCAATTAATTTACAAAGGACTTATTCCAAAGTCTTTAAAGATGCTCATATTTTTGGGTATTATGTAGCCAATCATCATTACTAATCAGCAAAAACACATATAAAGTTGTAATCAAATTTTCCAAATGCTCCATAAATCCAGTTACAAAGTAATGTGAAGATTTACTTCTGTTTGGCTTCATTTCAAAATTGGATTGGAAAAGTACAGTCTGTGTATTAGTTCCCTATGGCTACCATCATAAACTACCAAAAACTGTGTGCCTTAAAATAACAGAAATTTATTGTCTCACAGTTCTGGAGGCTAGAAGTCAGAAATCAAGGTGTTGGCAGGGCCATGCATCTCCAAAGCCTCCAGGGAGGATTCTTACTTGCCACCTCCTGCCATAAGCCTTCCTTGGTTTATGACAACACAACCCTAACCTCTGCCTTCATTTTTACATGGCCTTCTCTTGGTGTGTCTGTCTTCACATGGCTGTCTTATAAGGACACAGCCTACTTGTTTAGGGACCTACCCTAATCTAGTGGCTGCATCAATATTCCTTTTTATATGTTATTTTAAATATACTTGACAGTAGAGTATATTTTGACATATTATCCATATATGGAGTATAACTCATTCTAATTAGGATCCCATTCTGTGGTTGTACATAATGTGGGGTTTCACTGTGGTGTTTTCATATAGGAACATAAGAAAGTTAATGTCCTATTCATTCTACTCTCCTTCCTATTCCTATCCCCCCTCCTTTCCCTTTATTCCCCTTTGTCTAATCCACTGAACTTCTATTCTCTGCCCCTCCCCCTTGTTGTGTGTTAGCACTTTCATATCAGAGAAAACATCTGACCTTTGTTTTTTGGGATTGGCTTATTTCACTTATCATAATAGTCTCCAGATCCTTCCATGTATGAGCAAATGCCATAATTTTATTCTTATTTATGGATAAGTGATATTTCATTATGTATATATACTACATTTTCTTTATTCATTCATCTGTTGGATTCAACCTAGGATGGTTCCAAAGCTTAACTCTTGTGAATTGAGCTGCTATGAACATTGATGTGGTTGTGTCACTGTAGTATGCTGATTTTTAATTTGCATATATTCTGAGGAATGGTATAACCAGATCAAATGGTGTTTCCATTCCTAGTTTTTTTCTTTATTTTTTATTCATATATAACAGTGCAATGCATTACAATTCTCATTACATATATATAGCTCAATTTTTCATATCTCTGTATACATAGTATACTCACACCAGTTTGTGTCTTCATACATGTACTTTGGATAATAATGATCATCACATTCAACCATCATTAATTACCCCATGCCCCCTCCCTTGCCCTCCCACCCCTCTGCCCTATCTAGAGTTCATCTATTCCTCCCATGCTCCCCCTCCCTACCCCACTAAGAATCAGCCTCCTTATATCAGAGAAAACATTCAGCATTTGGTTTTTTGGGATTGGCTAACTTCACTTAGCATTATCTGCTCCAACACCATCCATTTACCGGCAAATGACATGATTTTATTCTCTTTTATTGTTGAGTAATATTCCATTGTGCATAAATGCCACACTTTTTAATCCATTCATATACTGAAGGGCATCTAGTTTGGTTCAACAGTTTGGCTGTTGTGAATTGTGCTGCTGTAAACATTGATGTGGCTGTGTCCCTGTAGTATGCTGTTTTTAAGTCCTTTGGGTATAGACTGAGGAAAAGGATAGCTGTCAAATGGTGGTTCCATTCCCAATTTTCCAAGAAATCTCCATACTGCTTTCCATATTGGCTGCACCAATTTGCAGTCCCACCAGCAGTGTATGAGTGTACCTTTCCCCCCACATCCTCGACAACACTTATTGTTATTTGTCTTCATAATAGCTGCCATTCTGACTAGAGTGAGATGAAATCTTAGAGTGGTTTTTGATTTGCATTTCTCTAATTGCTAGTGATGATGAACATTTTTTTTTTATATTTGTTGATTGATTGTATATTCTCTTCTGAGAAGTGTCTGTTCAGATCCTTGGCCCATTTGTTGATTGGGTTATTTGTTTTTTTAGGTGCTTAGCTTTTTGAGTTCTTTATATATCCTAGAGATTAGTGCTCTATCTGATGTGTGAGGGGTAAAAATTTGTTGTCGGGATGTGGGCTCTCTGTTAACGTACAGATTGTTTCTTTTGCTGAGAAGAAACTTTTTAGTTTGTTTCCATCCCATTTATTGATTCTTGATTTTAATTCTGGTGCTATAGGAGTCTCATTAAGGAAGTTGGGGCCTAATCTTACATGATGAAGATTAGGGCCTACTTTTTCTTCTATTAGACGCAGAGTTTCTGGTCTAATTCCTAGGTCCTTGATCCACTTTGAGTTGAGTTTTGTGCATGGTGAGAGATAGGGGTTTAATTTCATTTTGTTGCATATGGATTTCCAGTTTTCCCAGCACCATTTGTTGAAGAGGCTGTCTTTTCTCCAGTGCATGTTTTTGGCATCTTTGTCTAATATAACATAACTGTAGTTTTGTGGGTTAGTCTCTATGTCCTCTATTCTGTACCATTGGTCTACCTGTCTGTTTTGGTGCCAATAACATGCTGTTTTTGTTACTATTTCTCTGTTGTATAGTTTAAGGTCTGGTAAAGTGTTGTCACCTGCTTCACTCTTCCCACTAAGAATTTCTTTAGCTATTCTGGGTTTCTTATTTTTCCAGATGAATTTCATGACTGCTTTTTCCATTTCTATGAGGAATGTCATTGGGATTTTGATCAAAATTGCATTAAATTTGTACAGTGCTTTTGGAAGAATGGTCATTTTGATAATATTAATTCTGCCTATCTAAGGGCAAGGTAGATCTTTTCATCTTCTAAGGTCTTCTTTGATCTCTTTCTTTAGGGTTCTGCAGTTTTCATTGTATAGATCTGTCACCTCTTTCGTTAAGTTGATTCCCAAGTTTTGTTTTTGTTTTTGTTTTTGTTTTTGAGGCTATTGTAAATGGGGTAGTTTTCCTCGTTTCCCTTTCTGAGGATTTGTCACTGATATACAGAAATGCCTTTGATTTATGGGTATTGATTTTATATCCTGCTACTTTGCTGAATTCATTTTATTAGTTCTAGAAGTTTTCTGGTGGAACTTTTAGGGTCTTCTAGGTATAGAATCATATCATTATCAAATAGTGTCAATTTGAGTTCTTCTTTTCCTACGTGTATCCCTTTAATTTCTTTCATCTGTGAAATTGTTCTGGCTAGTGTTTCAAAAACTATGTTGAATAGAAGTGATGAAAGAGGGCATCCCTGTCTTGTTCCAGTTTTTAGAGGGAATGCCTTCACTCTTTCTCCATTTAGAATGATGTTGGCCTGGGGCTTAGCAGAGGTAGCCTTTATGATGTTGAGGTATGGTCCTGTTATCCCTATTTTTTCTAGTGTTTTTAAAATGAAGGGGTGCTGTATTTTGTCAAATGCTTTTTCTGCGTTTATTGAGATGATCATATGATTCTTATCTTTCAGTCTATTGATGTGGTGAATTACATTTATTGATTTCCATATGTTGAACCACCCTTGCATCCCTGGGATGAATCCCACTTGATCATGGTGCAAAATCTTTTTGTTATGTTTTGGTATTCGATTTGCCAGAACTTTATTGAGAATTTTTGCATCTATGTTTATTAGATATATTGGTCTGAAGTCTTCTTTTTTCTTACATTCTTACAGAAGAGACAGAAAACTTAAAATATATTTAAAAAATGAGTAAATAATGTAATTTTGGATGGTGAATACTACTATGCAGAAAAACAAAACAAGGCAAGAGATTAGCAAGTGAAGAGGGTATAGAAGACACTTTACTTGGTGAATTGAGTATCACTTTTAGAAGGTATTATTTGAGAGATACCTGGGGAAAAAGCATTGCGGTCAGAAAAGTAGCATGTGATTAGGCCCAGATGCAGGAAGGCAGATGGCAGGAGCATGCCACTCTGCAACATGGATTTTTTTTCCACTTTATTTTAGAGATAGTACATTATGACCTTCTTTTTCTTTAATACAGGCATATTTAATGATATTATATGCATATTGCATATAATAAGACAAGAAAATAAAATGCAATACATGGTTCTGGGTTGGGTCCTACACAGGAAAAATATTACCCTAACAATGAGGTTTATACTATGACAATATTTTTCCTGTGTAGGACCCAACCCAGAACCATGTATTGCATTTTATTTTCTTATCTTTCTAGTCCCCTTTACTCTGGAACAGTTCTTCAGACTTCTTTATTTTTCATGACATTGGTATTTTAAAATAGTTAAGATAATTTAAGCAAACAATATGTTTAAAAGTCTATTTCTAAAAAATAACTAAGATCAGTAAGAGAAAGATAGATGGATAAAGACAGCATAAAATCAGACGCAGAGAGAGGACCTAGGCAATTAAGCAAGCTGAGATGATGAAGGCCTGTTGGGTTGGGAGAGAAGGGCACCTATGTGGGAGGCTTGATTATGGTGAAAAGAAAAGAAAATGAATCTTTGGACTATCTAGTGTTTGGAGATAGGACTATAGAATAAGCAGCATATTTTGTTTTTTGTTTAATTCTAAGTTGAAGGAGAATAACCAATTTTGAATATGAATACTGAATGTACCTGTGTATTGTACAGCTTGAAATAAACCCTTCAACTTAAGTGAGTTGTCTAGGATGGAGGATTACCTAAAGAATGACAAACCTAAACAACCCATCTTCTGCTTATCTTTTTATTTCCCAACTGAGATCTGAACACAGGGGATCCTTGATAGACTGAGCTGACAACCATCTTATGGTAGCCCATGTAAAAGGCAAGGGGTACCCAAGTTCCCTTCCAGGCAGATGAGAACTGGGAGGCATCTGGGATATTCCCTGTGGAATTGAGGACCGCCCCCCCCCCCCCCCCCCCGGGTAGCACCTCCCCTGCTGATGAGAATCTGTCAGAAATTAACAGGACACCAGAAACACAACATTTCACACCAGGGTCACGATCCCCTGTACAAAATCCCTAAATCCAAAAAGCTCTGAAAACAGACAGCATTTCTGTATCTCATTTGGCAGCAAAAGTTGACCTGGAATTTTGTGAGGCTATTGATATAGAGTTCATTCATACCACTCACTGTGAATAGTTGCCTGTTTCACTGCATGGCTATTGATATATTTGATAAAAAGTGTTGCCTCAGAACTCACTGTGGATGGTGCTTCATTCATGATTAACACACCCTATCTGTCTCCTCTCTGAAATCCAGAACATTCTGAATTTCTAACTCACACAACCGTAAAAAATTTCAGACAAGAAAATTTGGAAATGCGTTTGAAAAGTGAGGTAAATACTTTGCAACCTAGACTGGCACTTCTAAATAAACATTTGGCCCATAAAAATGTGGGTGAAACTTGAAAGAAGATTTCATAGACATTAGCACTTCATATGTAGAACTACTGAGAAGGTCTTTGTTTTTCCTCTTCTTACCCACTTTTTCTCATTTAAGGTTCTTTGGCTCTTTGCTTGGTCCTGTCCCTCAGCAATTATTGCAGGACTGGCTCACCATTCTGATTTGAAGTTCTCACTCTTCTAAAGGATATGGTTTTGGGTACCTTGTTTATATCCCTTCTGAACTGTAACTTCCTCTAAGATAAGGGCTTACCATTTCCTACCCCCACCAGCCCTTCGGCACCCTTGTCGTGCCCTATAGAAGTTTTCTCTTGCACCTGTCTCCACTGTCCTGCTCTGAACCCATGAGTTGAGGTGGAGTTGAAAGGAATCAGGCTATCCAGGCAATTAACCATCCAGCTGGTCATTTGTTTGCTCATCTTTTATTCATCCATTCAAGAAATATACATTAACCATCTATTACACTGCAGATATTATTGTGCTAGATAAATTAATTAAGAGATATAGTCGGTATCATCATTGAGTGTGCAGTCTAGCAAGGGAAACAGGTATTAAAAATATACCTTACTACAATTATATTAAGTGCTGCAAATGGGGATACACTGTGCACTAGGCAGAAGGGGCCTAGCATGGTACTGAGGTTCAAGGAAGGCTTTCTGGAGGAAATGACTTTTGAGTTGACATGAGGATGAAGAGTAGGAAGTAACCATGTAGAGGGTAAGTGGGGTTAGAGGGAACTTCAAGCAAAGCAAATTACATAAGCAGAATCAGATGGGGCTGGGATTGTGACTCAGCGGTAGAGCACTTGCCTAGCATATGTGAGGCACTGGGTTTGGTTCTCAGCACTCCATATAAATAAATAAAATAAAGGTCCATTGACAACTAAACAATATTAATCAAAAAAAAAAAAAGTAGAAGAAGAAGAAGAAGAACCAGAGGCAGGAAGTAGGTTGGTCTAAATGTGGAAGTGAAAGCTATAACCGTGGCTAGAGGAGATGAAGAGAACACTGGTCGAGATAAAATAACTTTGGTCTTTATATGAAGAGCACTAATCAGTTACTGACAGATTTTAAGAAATGATGAGAGACAATCAGACAGTAGTTATCAGATCACTCATGCTGTGATACAGAGAAGAGATTGGAAGACCAAGAGGAACTGTAGGAAGGATTGATTAAAGATAAGATGGCCTTCTTAGGACACATACTTATCTAATAGAAGTAACAAAGAAACAGATCAAAGAAGAAGAGTTTGAGCAAAACTTATCCTCCCTGCTCTTCAACAGTGAGTTACATAGCCCAGTTGCACATGGACAAGGCCAGGGCTTCCTAGGCCTAGCCATCTCCAAGGAGAAGGGAACAATACTCTCTCCAGATGGTACTCGTTACTGCCTCTGACTTCTGAGGTAGAAGTTCAAGAAGAGGAGGTTGCTGCACTTGCCCTTGTGTGGGTCCCCCATCCACCCTCACCCCCCCCACCCATCTTGCCACCGTGCATATATCCACTTACTCCAAAACCATCAGTTTGACTACCTTGAGAGTCTAACCACTATTTTCCAAACAAAGAATGACCCATCTCTTAGGACCTTTTTGTATATTCTGTACCTGAATAGTATTTTACCTTTAAATTGGTGGTCTATTGATGCTGATCATTTAAACTCTTCGAAAAGATGACCATGAAGTTGCACTAAAAATTGTTATCATATGTTATCATATACAAATGACTTCACTCACATAGAGCAAAATTTATTCTGGCTTCCTTCCATATTCCAAGACTTTTATGCTGCCTGCTGGCATTAGAAACACTGCTGGAATTCATTCTTGAACAGAACTTTTCCTGAACTGAAACTCTATGCTAAAAACCAGTGAAGAAAACTTGTTACCATTCATTTATTTTGGACTTAGATGCAAAGAGTGGGAGGAAAGGGAGGAGGACAATAGTTCTTTGACACTAGCTCTAGTAAGTTAGTAGGAGGCTAAAAATTTATTAGAATTGAAGTCCTGAGGCAGAATAGCCAGGAAAATAATAATGTAAAGCAGATCTTTAGCAGGAGGGGGAAGATAAGATAAATGTGTCTTGAAGCACATCAAGTCATTGCCAAATACTATACATGGTCCTCTGAATTCTAAAAATTCCCAGCTCTTTACCTCTATGGAATTTTATCAACAGAAGTGATAACATTACATATTCAGAAGTTAAAGTAACTTGTACAGTAGAAGCAGGGATTTTTTCTTTGACATTTATATGAAAATAATATCCAAATACGGAAGGAAATGAGTACTGCAGTCCTATTTAGTATTCCAAAAATAGTTAACAGCCATGTAAAAGGTACTTGAAACTTACTGTTCAAACATGACTCTATTATTCCTCTCTCTGTGACTTTGGATCTCAAACTGCTATAGCACCTTCTGAAAGCAAGAGCTTAGTATTCAGGGCTAACTGCTCAGAGAAGGAAGCTCTGAGGCAAGAAGATCTGTCCTCTCTTTACTCTTTCTTCCTAAGAAACAGTCGCACTTTTTTTCTGGATGGAGCTTTATGGATAACTCCCAAATTTAAAAAAAACTGGTTTGAATAAAAGTAAATTATTAGCAGACCAGCAGTTTATTAAAAACCTACAACTCTATTCCCATCTAATGCTGCACAATATCCTTGCCCATAACAAATCATTGCCAAAACACTAGTAATCTCAGAAAACAGTGGTAAGTAACAGTCTTTTTAGACCCCATTGATTTTACTTTCTCAACATCCATTCAGAGTATATTATGGAATTATCCATTTCAACATTAATAACTTCTAAAGAGGGCTGGGTCCATAGCTCAGTGGCAGAGTGTTTGCCTTGCACATGTGAGGCACTGGGTTCAATCCTCAGCACCATATAAAAATGTGCAAATAAAATAAAGACATGCCATCCATTTACAACTACAAAAAAAATTTTTAAAAAATAACTTCTAAAGTTATGCACTTAAAAAATTATTTTGGACCTCTTATGAAAGAAAAAAAGTTGTCAATAATTTTCTTAAAGTTTTGAAGATCCTATCTGGTAAAAAAGGAAGCAACCCACTCACATTCTTTAGGAACTTATATGCATACTGTTGTTGGAGCAACATCAGATAAAATATTTAGCAATACCCAAGAAAAGTCCCTTATAATAAAAGATGGCATCCCCTTAATGATTAAATTAAGTTAGAGATTTTGTTTGTTTGTATCTTCTTCTTTGGGGGCTCAGCCATTTATACATGAAAATTATATCCAGAACCCGAGTGTGTGTGTGTGTATGTGTGTGTGTGTGTGTGTGTTTTACACATAAAAAGAACTCTGTGTTTACCTCTACCCACCTCTTTCTACTCTCCACAAATGTGGCATGCATTTCTTTTGCCTTCCCCTCCCACCTTATTCTGATCTTCAGTAGAATCAGGAATTGAAAAAGAGGAAGTTCTAAAGGGGAGACTCTGCAAAAAATGACCCAACTTGGTTTACAATCTTAAAATTTTGGTCCAGGAGAGCCAAATATGTTCTGGAAATAAAATTCATAAGACATATGAGTTCAAATTCTATTAAACTCAAAGTCAAGAAATACATTTTTCAATTCAATCACCCTTTGGGGATTACTTACATTACTAGGTCACCACGCCTTTGGTCACTTTCTCTCCTCACAGCTTTCTAAAGCCATGTTTATAGATAATTGGCTCAAATTATTCTTTTTTTATTGGTTGCTCAAAACATTACAATGCTCTTGACATATCATATTTCATATATTTGATTCAACTGGGTTATTCTTAAAACCAAAAAGGGAAAAAGTGCTAATTGTTCCTCAGTATTCAGTCTGCCCTTCTTCTCCAGAATTCTAATTCAGCACAAAACTACATAAACAAAAATTAACTAGTGACTAGTTTCTCTGTCTGTCTTGCAAACCAAGTTTTACACTGCTATGAGAATGGTCGTGCTTGTGCGCTTTTCAGGTCACATTAGAAAACTGCTTGCCTCATGTCCTCTTTTCCTGTACTTGTACTATTTAGTATGTTTGACTACTTGAAGCAAACTGATGCCATCCTGGGAATGGAAAAGTGAGCAAAAATTATCCCACATTCAACTTGCTTCCAAAGTAATAAGGATAAATAAAATAACTCAAAATAAGGTAAAACAAAACAAATATCATAATAAATATACAAACAATGCCTAAAAGGTTCAAAAGAAAAATATCATGCCTCTAGCTTGAGGCATCCAAAAAAGTTTTTTACTCAGGGGTGAATGATTTAAGAAGGGTGTTAATGAATGGATCGATGAGGAAAGGATGGCTCCTTACCCTGGCCTACCCATCAAGATGCAGAAAAGTTCAATGCTTCCTGTGAGTCTTAGTACTAGAACTGATCTGGCAAAAAGAATTGTATAAATACTATATGCATTATATGTTTTACATGTTGTCTATAACTCCTATAACAATTTAATAAACCTTTAATAGTTTAAAATGATACTAATTTATTATCTTACAGTTTTGGAGATCAGAGTTCCCAAAGGCTTTCACTGAGCTAAACTCAGGTATCCAGGGCTGCAGTCCTTTCTGGAGCCCGTAGAAAAGAATCCATTCTCTTGATTTTTCTAGTTTCTATGGGCTGCCAGCATTTCTTGACTAATGACCCTGTCCTCCCTCTTCAAGGCCAGTAATGGTAGGTTGAGTTCTTTACACATGGTGTCACTCTGAGTTACTCTTCTTCTTATATTTTAAAGGACTTTTGAGATTATATTGGGCCCACGTGAATAATCCAAAATAATCTCCATATCCCAAGGTAAACTCATTAGCAACCTTAAATCTGCAGCTGTAATTCCCCCTTGATGTAACACAACATATTTACAGATTATGAGGATCAGACATAGGCACCTTTGGGGAGGAAGGCATTATTTGCCTACCATGTATGAAAAAAATCTGCATAGCAGATTTATGAATTTGTTACTACTATTAACTCTAGTAGATAAGCAGTGAGGAAATAGCTTAAACAATTTGATAATGATCACAAAGCCAATAAATGGCAAGACAATATTAAAACTCAAATATATCTTACCCCATGGCCTAAAGTCTAATAGAGAAATCCTGGTTTGCTGGAGACTGAATGGTTTTAACACTGAATTTCTCAGGTGAAGAAAAATTTCAGTCCCAGGAAAACCAGGATGGTTATTCACCAAGTCTGAACTTTTAACCCAAATGCTGATAACAATAGTTTATGGAGTATTTATTAAGGGCCCATGGATTATGGAGAACTCTATAATGGTGTTGAATGATATATTTTGAGGCAAAGAGATGCTAGGGAAATGAGACCTCTTCCTCCAAATTCACTTTTTCCAAAGACAAATTTTTGACAAAGGGTGAATTTGCTGAACTGAACATAGTTGAGATAATCCTAAGAAGATTCATAAGCTGGACCTTGAAATCAGATGTAATAATGCATTTGTGGTGCAAATGCAATTTTGTCATCTTGTAGTTTGTGTAACAAATCAAACAGTCCCCAGACATAACCTATTAAAGTGTCTCATTGCAGTCCCATGAAAACCAGTGTCTCCAACAGTGTCCCCCAGAAGCTGAGCCTGGGTCATTGGTGTGCAAGAAGTTTATTTAGGAGGTGATCCACAGAAGGCACTGGTGTGGGGCTGGAGAACGGAGAAGGGAAGGAAGGAAACCAAAACAGGGTGTGATGACAAGTGGGTTACTGATGAGGGCATCTGGGACTGGATCACAATGGAACATTTGAGAGACAGTGTAAAACATACATCACAGTTATTCTCTATCTGAAAGGCAAGGAAGCTGGAATGTTTGTCCACCAACTCACACAGAGCTGGGACAAAGGCTGCTCCTAGGGTCACCAACTCCCTAGAATTCTGGCCTGGTAGTAAGAATCCTTCAGCTTGAACTGAAACAGGGAAAACCACGGGAACAGAAAATACACAGTTCTGCTATAATTTGCCTATTCAGATTATACTTGGACCAGTGCAGCAGCCACTTCACCAGCCTCTCTGCCTCTGCTCTTTCCCCCACCCAACACCAGCAAAACAGCCCAAATCATTTTTCTAAAACAGGAATGTTAGTATGTCAACTCCACCTCACCAAAAACTCATATTCTGTTTGTAACCATAATAAAATCCAGCTTATTTATACCCTTCAAAACCCTACACGCTCTGACCACCCCCTTCTCTCTAATCTCATCCCCTAAATAAAGTCATTCACTACTCAGTCACACATTAATCAGCCCTTTTGCTAATTAGGCCTGTTTTGGGGGTCTCTGATACTTTGTTCATTCTGTGAACCTTCCCAGTGTTTCTTTATATCGGTTGCTTTCTTAAGTCTAATTCAAATATCACCTGTACACTCCTCTTTCTTCAGAGTATATGTTGCTCCCTAAAATAAACTTTTTGTATGCTTTCATATTTATTATCTGTCTTCCCACACCAAAACATAAACTCCAAATGAGCAGGAATTTGGCATGTTGTCTTCAAAAAGCATAGAGAATGGTGCCAAGCACATACTAGGAACTTCAGAAATATTTATTTACTGAAAAAAAATTCTAATATTAATGAGGCTAAATTAAAAGGGCTTATCTGTCTTTCATAAGATAAACATAATTCTAGTATACCTTATTATTAATTTACAATGAGCATGAAGAGATGATGTACTAAGGAAAATCAAAGCTGCTGAGCTTATAGAAAAATTTTCTACTGTGGAATCCGAGTTAATGAACTTCTGCTTTCAGAGAGGCTTCTTTGAAAATGTTCTGGCTATTTTTAGAATGGAAATAAAACTTGCAATTTTCTTTTTCCCCTTAAATAGACTATACATTAAAATTGTTCTCTTCCAAGGTTTAGTCATACACTGAAACTAAAAATATAAAAAAATCAATTTTGAAGGGATAGATTATTGCTTTCTGAAAACATAGACAGCTCTATTTTGTTTAAATTGTTAAATCAAGATTGTTAAATTGTATTTTCCATGTTGTAGTTCCTGCCTTCTCATTCTACATGTTGGTTAATTAAGTTGTTGGATTACATCTCATCTTCCATAAAGACCTAGAAATTAAAAGATGTTAGGGAGGAAGTCAGCAGATTTCAAATAGGAGAAAATGAATGCATGTTGTCAGTGTTCAACAGTTATGTTGATGACAGAATATAAAACTACATAGTGAGTCTCAAAGTCCTTCAAATACAAGCCAAACCACATTCCAGACTTCTTTCCCCGTCGTCCTCATCCTCCCTTCCCCTCAGCCTTTGCTTGGGCTGTTCTGGGAGCCTCTCATCCTTTCTTCTCTCAGCTTTTTTCTGCATTCAAGTCCCAGCTCAAGTGTCTCCTTTTCTATGAAGTTCTCTCCAGTCCTCCTGTCCCATCCTCAGGCACTCACTAGATCTTTTTTCTGTGTTTGGTTCTCAGATTTTACTTGGTAAAATATACCTAGAGTTCCTTTTCACATTGTGATGCAGTGACACACTTCAATTCATGTTCCATTCCATGTGGCCAGTCTTTTAAGGGTAGGATCAGGATCTTTTGCCTTGGAATCCTCAACATTTTCACTTTAGGATCTGTTCATTAAGCATTTTGCCAATATTCTCCTGGTTTTAGTACACTCAGGGGTTCTAAGAAAGTATATATATTTATATATATATATTTTGTTCCCCATTGGTTGATGTTAAGAAAAATGCAGTAGGAGGAGATAGGGGAAGGACTTGTAACTCACAAATCTCTTTTTCCATTTGTTTTCCCTTCTGGCTTCAAGATGTAGCTAAATACAAGATGGTGAGACTGGAGTGAGGATCCAATATGCTGAACTTCTGCTGGTGCTATGACAGGGGTGTTGGCTTGCAGGGATTTCCTGACATCTTCTCACCTCCTTTACAATTATGTTCTCATCTACTCTTCATTCCATGAGTTCTTGTTCCCTCAAGTTTTTTAGTTCTTGTTCTCTTAGGGCTTTTCCACCTTCCCAGATACTGCTATTAATATGCCTAGACTTCAATGTTCAATCTAAGAAGGCTGGTTTGTAGGATATGTAAGCTAGTCACACTAACATATGATCATGGGAGCATTTATATTCTAAACAGTATCTGGTACTACTAATAAATAAATCTAACTAACAAGCTATTTTTAGCTTGAAAGTTAGCTGAGTTTTATTTTTTCTAATTCCAACACCCTACTTCTAGGCTTTACACACACACACACACACACACTTTTAATAAAAAGATGTTTTTTTAACTATTGGATAATTACCATCTTGCACATAAACTATTGGATAATTGCTATCTTGAACATATTCTTTTTTATTATTAGAACGTTATAGTTATACATAGAAGTTGGGTTCATTTTGAAAAAATCATTCATGCATAGAATTTCATTTACTCTATTTCAACTCTCATTCCCCCAATTTTTCTCTTCCCTCTTCCTTCCTTTCATTCTCCCTTCTCTACTGATTTTCCTTTTGATCATTTATTTATGTTTGATTTGTGCTTTCTGTATATACATAAAGGTGAAGTTCCCTGTGGAATGTTTATATATGCACATAACATAATTTTGTTAAATTGACTCCACATTTCCTCCCCTTTTCCATCTCTCTTCCCTTTCAATCTCCATTTTATACTCCACTGATCTTCCCTATATCTTTATGATATCAGATCCCTGCTATGCCTCAGCCCTGTTTCTTTCCCTTATTTTGCTCTAGCTTCCACATGTGAGAGGAAATATTCAACCCTTGATTTTCTGACACTGACTTATTCCACTTAGCATGATTTTCTCCATTTCCATTTGGTTACCAGGAAATGCCATTCTTCTTTATGACTGAGTAAAACTTCACTATGTGTATGTATGTATGTGTATATATATGTATATGTATATATATATATATATCCCATTTTCTTAATCTATTAATCAGTGGACAGGCATCTATAAATTTTGGTTATTTAAAATTGTACTGCTATAAACGTTGATGTGGCTGTATCACTATAGTATATTGATTTTAGGGTTTTTTTTTTTTTGGTTAAATACCAAGGAATGGGAGAGCTGGGTCATATGGTGGTTCAATCCTTAGTTTTCTGAGGGATCTCCACATTGCTTTCCAGAGTGGTTGTAATAATTTGCAATCCCACCAAAAATGCATGAGAGTACCTCTCCCCCTACATCCACACCAGCATTTATTATTTGCATCCTTGATTATTGTCATTCTGACCAAAGTGCGATGAAATATTAGTATAGTTTTTATTTGCATTTCCCTGATTGCTAAAGATTTTGAACATTTTTTATATTTATTGGCCATTTATATTTCTTCTTTTGAGAAATTTCTTCTTGGTTCTTTTCCCATTTATTGATTATTTGGGCTTTTTGGTGCTGTTAAGTTCTTTATATATTCTGGATATTAATCCCCTGTCGGAGGAACAGCTTGCAAAGATTTTCTCTCATTCTGTAGGCTCTCTCTTCATGTTTTTAATTGTTACCTTTGCTGTGCAGAAGTTTTTCACTTTGATGGCATCCCACTTACTGATTCTTGGCTTTATTTTTTGAGCTTTATGGGTCTTTTGAAGGAAGGGGTGCTGGCACCAAAATGATGGAGTGTTGACCCTATGTTTTCTTCTAGCAGTTGCAAAATTTTTGGTCTAATTAATAAGTCTTTGATTCATTTTGATTTGTGCAGAGTAAGAGATAGGGATCTCATTTCATTCTTCTACATATGAATATTCAGTTTTCCCAGCATCATTTGTTAAAAGGCTATGTTTTCTTTGACATATATTTTTGGCATCTTTGTCAAGTATCAGATATCTGTAAGTATGTCTTCTAATCTATTCCATTTGCCTTCATGTCTATTTTGATGACAATGCCATATCTTCCATATATCCTTAAAAATAAGTGTTAGATAAGAGAAATGCTACCAAATAGATCAACAAGTTTGCATCTAGATAATTTTTAAAACAACTAAAACAGTCCATAATACAGACACCTACTCCCCAAAAATTAAAATTCTGACTGCCTGGGAGTGGTGGTACACGTTTATAATCCCAGCCGCTGGGGAGGCTGAGGCAGGAGGATCTTCAGTTCAAAGCCAGCCTCTGCAAAAGTGAGGTGCTAAGCAACTCAGTGAGACCCTGTCTTTAAAGAAAATACAAAATATTGCTGGAGATGTGGCTCAGTGGCCAAGTGCCCCTGAATTCAATCCCTGCTACCCCACTTCCCCCCCAAAAAAGATTCTGACTGAATTTCAGCAGTTTAAAATTACTTTTTAGACTAATACTGGCCTCTTTCCTAAATTTAAAAGAAAAAAATCCTTAATCCATCTAGAACTCTGTTTCAGTCTCAAATACTAGTTGCACAAGTTATCAAAGCAAATATGTTAATGCTGTATTCTTCTTTTGAACTTTATATTTGATTTGTAAGGTTAAATTATTTCAAGACTGTATGAGATAGTTTTCTTAAATGTTTCATTGGAAAATATTTTGTTTTTCTTTCTTTCTTTTCTTTCTTCCTTTATTTCTTTCTTTGTACTGGGGATAAAACCCAGGGGACTCTACCACTGAGCTACATCCCCAGCCCTTTTTATTTTTTATTTTGAGACAGGATCTCACTAAGTTTCTGAGGGTCTTACTAAATTGCTGAGGCTGGTCTTGAGCTTTCAATCTTCCTGCTTCAGCATCTCCAGTCATTGGAATTACAGATGTGTGCCATCGCACCTGTCTTGCAATGTTCTCTTATAGTTTTCTAATTTAATATAGTTACTTTTTCAAGTCATTACGTTGGATCCATTTTACTCTTTCTAAAGGTTACATAATAGTCAGTATAGGAACATACCATAATTTATCCAACTTTTCTTTTAAAAAAAAATACTTATTTTTTAGTTGTAGTTGGACACAATACCTTGATTTTACTTATTTACTTTTATGTGGTGCTGAGGATTGAACCCAGGGCCTCGTACATGCTAGGCAAGCGCTTTACCGCTGGGCCACAACTCCAGCCCCCAGCTTTTCTTTTACTCATTGATATTTAGTTTGTTTCCCTATTTTTGTATGTTTTCTCATCACTCCAAATAAAGTAATTGGATCCTTACTCTGCTCCACAACACTGCTTCTCCCTGCATCTCTTGCCTCTTTCTTGCATCAACCCTGAATCTGTCTGAATCTGTCAACTAGTCTTTTTTTTTTCTGTGCTAATTGTGAAAAAAAAAATTGGTCTCACATGCCATTTGCACTTTCTTTATTTATCATTAATTCTTCAAACCCTATAACCTTTCTGTCCTGATATGCTTTTAAACTGTTCTTTCTCCAGGTACCTAAACCCACACAACTTCCTTACTCAGGAACATTTCTTCTCTAACTTTTCATTCAACAGGGCTGTATCCCTTGAACCCTTACTTCCTCAAGTGCATTCCTTCCTTACCTAGGAGGACAAAACTCTTTCCCTAGCTCCAGTGGAAATTTCTCAGTTTCCTCTGTTTTTCCTATATCACCTACTGCTTTTATGTCAGTGTTCCCCACAGTACTATTTGGGGCTCTTTTACTTCTACTTTCTGTCTCTACATGAGTGTTATTCTTATCCTCTCTGATAGTTTCAAGCACACTAGAAACTTCAAGATCTGTTGACCTCACTCTTCTCTTAACTTGAAAATGCCCAAATCTACTTTGTGATAGTTCCCCTGAATCATGAAACTCTCCTAATCTATAACTTAATTCATGATCTCTCCCCTTCCATCATAGACAGATCCTCTGCCTATTTTTGTAACTGAATTAAATTTTCACCCATCCCTTTTGTCTTAAATTAAAAAAAATCAATCTTCAATTCCTTATTTCCCACCTTCATATCTATTTTTTAATCTCTTCTTTCATGATTTCTCTGAAATATTTTGTTGTTACCAACCACACTCCTAAAGATACACTCACCAAATCTGCCTGAATTTTGACATTTCACAGATATCCCAGTGTATAATTAATTATATAACTTTCAAACCAACTTCCATATAATAATTGACTTAATTTTGTCATACAATGCACATCAATTCCCTGCTAAAAAACCTCTGAAATCTTCTAATGTCCACATGATTAATAAATGGATGTATAATAATATTTAGTACATTATAGTTCATTATATACAGAAATAGTATATAATAAAAGGTATGTAACCATCACAGTCCATTTTACCTGACCTTAACCCCAACTAATGATCCTGTCTTTCAGCCATTTCCCCAAGCTGACTGAGCTCCTGCTTGTGTCTGGTTTTCACTCAAGGTATTTTATCAGTCTTGAATTCACTCTCTCATCCTGTTATAATCTTGCTGTTCTTATTAGGACTTCTTACCCAGCTCTCTTATCAATTATGGCCATACAAACTTTCTCCTCTTTGCATCTAAAGCCCTTTGTTCTCATTTCTATTGCTATATTTATCATCTGGTATTATAATCCTTTGTTTCTGTATCTATCTTCTTCACAATGCCATACTCCCAACTGAAGAGCAGCCACATATTTCATATTTTTGTACAACATCACATAACTGTTGTTTTTTTCCCATATATTAGCACCAACAGTTATGTTTTGAGTTTATAGAGTTTGGGAAGAACATACACGGTGGTCAAGTCCCAGTTCTGTGCCTCCAATCTTCTGTGTTACCAATTACACTGTAGAGCATAGTGATGGTTAGAAAATTAGGGAAACTTAGAATTGGTGCTCTATTCTTGTTATATTAATAATGTGACTCTAGGATCAGGATTTAATCAGCAACTTCACTGAGATTCTGCTAGAAAAAGTTTCTCTTTTACAGAGAGGAGAAAACTGTTTTCTCTCAGCTTTAGGGATTAGGGAAATGTTTCCAATATTGGGTGATGGAATGTGGGTATATGACATCCTAAGTGGAAAGGATGCGGATTCCATTCTTCTTCTCAGGAGGAATTAGAATTATTTCCAAATTGGACTTTATGTATTCCTTGATTTAAAAAAGTAATTAAAAACCAAAAAAAAGGAATTAAAAACCAAAACCTTAATTTTTAAAAATTCCTACTGACTATGGCATAGTGAAAACCAATGAAATACTAATTTGTAGAATTCTTTCCTTGAGTCAATTCACCAGCAAATGATATCTCTGAACCCCAAGGATGAGAATCTGGAAATATTGTTAATTAGAAATATCAGCAAGTGTTTCTCCCTTCCTCCCTTCCTCTTTTCCCTCTTTTTGTGCTGGGGATTAAACCCAGGGCCTCACACATACTAGGAAATACACTCCCAGCCCCCTAGATATTGTTTCTTAAATGTGTCTCACATTTAATAATGCTTCCACTGAGGGCACTTGCTTCCTAAAAGCTGTATGTTCTGCTTAGATCAATACACTGTAATTATCATTAAAGTTTTCACGACTGTTCAAGCTAGTCTTCAGGGTGGAATCATTTGATGTAGCCAAACACTACAAAGGGAATCTCTGAGTGCTAAGCACTAAGCATACAGACCCTGGAGAAAGATGTCATCAGGAAAGAGGTAGCAGTCATCCTTGGGTTCCCCTGTTATTGCCAAAGATTTTAAGAAATCAGAAAAGCACATGGTATAGTAGGAAGAAATCTAAAATCAGACAAACTGGTGTTATATCCACACTTCATTATTAAGTACTTATGTAACTATAGACAAGTCACTTCATCTGAGATATCTTAATTTTTTATAATAAAGTTAATATTACCTATGTCATGGAGGGATGAGATAACTGAGTAAAATAATACATGGGAAGCATTTAACACAGTACCCATTATGTATTAAGATTTAATAAGCACAGACTCTTCCATTAGTGATTGAATGAATGAATGATGGTCTCTTTCCATATCAACCTTGTACATTTTTAAAACAGATGGGCATAGAATGGCTTGCTAACAGACCAAAGAAAGATGTAATATACTCTGAAATCCAAAGAATTCATAAGACAGAACGCTCAGCTAACAGATGAAGTGTTAATGACAACAAAAGTTTCAAGTTAGATATCAGAATATATTTTGAATTAATTTTTTGAATTAATTTTTGAATTAATTTTGAATTAATTTTTATTTGGAAAGTTTTAAATGACCTTGATAAACTTTGCTTTAAAACTAGAAGGCTATTTTTTTTTTTTTTTTTTTTTTTTAGTATGAATGTCTGGTCGTTCTAAAACGGCTCTTTGACCCTTGGACTGCTCTCACATTTTTACAAAGTTGCTGGTATTTTCATAAGATTATACATGAGCTCTGGAGTTTTAATGAATGGTGACAAACACAAATTCATGGGAACAATGTCTGAAGAGTTTTAACTACTAATCTAAATTTTATACAATCTATAAAATACAGAGATTTTTTCTATATATAAAATTTCTTAACCTTAGGGTTTTTGAGATGCTTTCACATATAAAAGCCATATTTATTAAATGGCTTGACTGTCAATTTTTGATATTATACTAAACAAATAACTATGAGTCATAGTGACTTTTAAATATCTATATAATTATTTCTATGATTGTTTTACATACATTATTTTCATTTGAATTATTTTATTCGACTCTTACTTTACTAAAGGATTTGTCCCTCCTACCATACATTTTATTGATTACTTAATAACTAATGCAATTACACAAAAATTTTCAACTAATGTTTTATGAATTTGATGAATTTATCTTTTATTTCTCTAGCTCTGAAGAGTAATGGCTGAGACATCTTTGTAATTTATTTTAAATTTATAAGTTTTATAGTGAAGGAACATAATATTTGAATATCTCTTTGATATTATGTGAGCTAGTGGATAAGTACCTCTAGTTAGAATACCTCTTTGCAATAATAAAGACACACAATTTTTGCTCAAAAATGTTAACTAAAATCATGAATTTTAAAAAGATTTTTTTTGGCTCTACAAAGCACTTTATAAAATGTGTGCCTGCCATTCTCTGTGGTAAAGCATTTTAGTTTTAGCAACACCATTTCCTCAACACCTGAAGATACTATTTATCCAGAACAACAATGTCCAACAGAACTCTATTATGATGAGATGTGGCGTGATCAACACAGCTGACACTAGTCAGATGCTGCCATTGAGTACTTTAAATTAAGCTAGTGTGATGAGCTGAATTTTTCATTTTATTTAATTTTGGTTAATTTAAATATAAATACATGTGTGGTAGTGGCTACCATGTTAGTATGGGGTACAATGCATGTTGCACTAGCTGGAACAGTAGACAAGTATGATTACTGTGTCATCATTCGCCATCTCTTTCTCAAGCTATTCAATTCTTATACAAAGCAGGATTCAAGTGAAGCCTCATTTCCTCCATGAAGCTTTCACTGACTATTCTTATCTTCATGGATGTTTTTCTTCTCTGAACACCTATTTACTTATTGTTGCCTTACATAGTAATTTAATTTTAATGTATGTATATGTAAGCACAAAATTCTATAATCTTCCATTCATTGAAACTTATAATGCTGAATACACATATCTTATTTAGTCTTCATAATAGGCTTATAAAATATGCATAATAATTATCATTTTATCTGTAAGGAAACTGGCTCCAACTGATGAAGTGACTTATTCAGAGTAAAAAGCTGGTGAGTAGTGGAGCTTGAACCTGAACCAGCTGCATGACTGGGTTGGCAACTTATGAGAGTAGGCAGACATATGAGATCCTTTGGCTTGATTTAAATATTGGAAGCCATGGGATTGGGGTTGTGGCTCAGTGGTAGAATGTTTGCCTGGCATGTGTGAGGCACTGGATTCCATCCTCAGCACCATATAAAAATAAATAAATTAAACAAAGGTATTATTTCCATCTACAAATATATATATATATATATATATATATATATAATTGTATATATATATAAAATTATGAGATGTGGCGTGATCAACATAGCTGATTATATATATATATATATATATATATATATATATATATATATATATATATATATATATTCATCAAAAACCCAAAGCTGTCTGAGAAAACTACTTTGTAACAATTGCTGATTAGTGGGAATAAGTGATGTTTCAATGTAAATTATAAGAATGTTTAATTTATAGCAAAAAACTTTTCCATAGTTCTTCCTCCATAGACTAGACCCAACACTTTTCTTAAAGACCAATTACTCCCTCTAGTGAAAGTCAATGGGAATACCATACCTAGCAAGCATTTAAAATTAAAAACACATTCCTATGGAAGAGTTATAGGATAGTGGCAATCTAAGGGAGCATTTTTTTTCTTTTCCAGAACTTAACCAAAATTGGGTTACCATTTCATAAAACCTCATAACCAAGGTATCTTGAACCATAGCAAGACATAACCTGTATCAATCTCCCTCCATAGCTATTGTATCAACAGGTGTAACTTGCTCACTACTTTATCATTTCTTATAGTGTAGACATGTTAATGCCTTTACATATTACAACAGACAACACTATAAGTTACTTTTATTTTTCTTTCATAAAGTTAAATTATATTGAGTTTTTCTATTTATGTGTGTAGGTGGGTTATACTACCTGTGAATTTCATTTCAAGAAAGTAAAGACTGTTTTAGAGATATCTGCTATAAAAAGGTGGTATTTTGTTTGATGGGATTGAGAATATACTGAATTTGGGGATCTTAGATAACTGCTTTTCTTCTAAACATGAAGAAAATACTTGCACTCTTTCTTTAAAATATTAATATGCTTGTGAATAGAGGAAAGGAGGAGAGGCTAAAATGTACATCAATTTAACATTAAATAAGAACAGTGTATACTCTTAGTTTTAAAAAGTGACTTCACATTTTGACATGTATGAAGACTACTATGTATGAAGAAACCAGAGTTACTAAGAGGAAGAGCACAAGTAAGCCCTAAATTGCATGGGACTACTCATAAGAGAATTGCAGGAATTCTGGGAAGGAAGATTAATGACTTATAGGATGGTTAAGGAAAGCTACACCCTGGAGGAGAAAGAATTTATCAGTTACTCTACATATAAACTTAGTTAATTTATTTAACCTCTCAGTGTTACTGTTTCTTCTTTTATTATCAAAGTTGGCAATTCAATGCTTATAAGATGCTTAGCACATTCTACAGTTTGTATTAGGTTTGTGGTGGATCTTAGAGAATGGGCAGTGGCTGCTTAGAGAGAGAGAGAGAGAGAGAGAGAGAGAGAGAGAGAGAGAGAGAGAGAGTGTGTTTATCAGGAGAGCCTGTGTCATGTAAAAGAGACAAATGAGACTTTTAGGACCAAAAAGATTTTAGAAAATTGTACATTACAGTTCAACTACAATAAGAACAATTTTCTGTGGCAGATGGAAATCATATATGTAATTTTTTCCTGCGTGGCCAAATAATTATTTGAGCAAGTGAGCCTTAGTGCAGAATGGAATTATGGATATCTCCTCCAAGTAACAATTCTTTTATTTTTTAAAAGAGCTGACAGAGAGCATACATACCTGCTTTTCCTTTTAAAGTCTTTGCCCTTCATTGGCCCTTCTCCTGAGCTCTTATTAAAAAATGTTCATAAACTGAGTTCTCTATCACCTATAATTAAAAAAAAACACAATTACAATCTAATGTGATTTTCAGATCATTAAAATTAAAATAATTTAAACTTTTCCTTATTTTTCTACATATTAAATCAAATATTTCTTATCACATTTTCAACATATTGAAGAGGAGGAAGAGCTCCTTCAAAATGTCTCAAAGTTACCCAGGAAAATTACATTCAGCAGAACCCAGAGTATATTGACACACATTACCTGTAATTGGAGTCTTTTCTGACATTATCAGTAAGAACACTAATAAGAGAGGTAGTTGTGCTAGTCAACCAAGTTGGTATGGAGTGTGTTTTAGTCAGCTTTTTTGCTTCTGTGACTGAAAGACCCACCAGAACAATTGTAAAGAAGGAAAAGTTTATTTGAGGGCTTAAGGTTTCAGAAGTCTTAGTCCAAAGAAGGCCGGCTCCATTCCTCGGGGCCTGAGTGAGGCTGAATATTAGGGCAGAAAAGTGTGGCAGAGGGAAGCAGCTCACATGAAGATCAGAGAGCAGAGAGACAGGTCTCCCCTCTCCTGAAAGAAAATATATACCCCATTGCCACGTCCCCAATATACCACTTCCTCCAGCCACATCCGACCTGCCTCCAGTTACCACTCAGTTAATCCCATCAGGGATTAACTCGATGATTAGGTTGAGGCTATAACCCAATCATTTCTCCTCCAAATCTTCTTGCATTGTCTCATATGTGATGTTTTGGGGGAAACCACATGTAAATCATAATGGGGTGTCTGTCCAGACCAGCTTCTCCATGTTGAAGGTTTCCTTTAAGATCACACTGACATTGGACCCACAGCTGCCATACAAAGTACTTAGTGTTCCTGAGAGTATACCTTTCACAGTGTCTTAAAATTTGCAGCAGAAGAATTTAAAGTTCCTGTTGCAGCAAGTGCAATTATTACCAATGATGGAACAAAAAAAAATTCTGCACAGACTGCTAGAAATGTTTTTCTAAAGCATATTCAGGATGTATTCCTAGAGAATTATTCCTAGAGATTGTGTTGAAAGTTGTTAATATCTGCTACTTGGAACATATGATTACTTTTCAGAATAAATATTGGTATGTTTGCTGTTGTAAAACTGAAATCAGGCATTTAAAACATTATGAAAACACCAAGAGCCAATGAAACAATGAAAGGTGGACTCTTGTCCCTTCTTTTTCATGCTCTTCAGGTGAAGAGGAAATAGGAAATGCCTGTAAGTAAAGGGTACTGACCCCACAGAAGGGTATAGAGTGGTTGATTATCATGTTGCAACACAAATAGGGAGTTATTTGTGGAAAATAGATTATCCAACAGTGTTTTTTTAAACTGGAGGATGATTATAATAATTCTTCCTGAGAACTTTCAGAAAATTAAGATTTACTGAATCTTATATATTTGTATTTGAGTTAAAAATGTAAAAAAATTATGAATTACAGATGGCAGTTAGCTAGATAGCATCTGACTACAGACTCATAGTTTGATTCCTAAATGTATACTTTATAATGACAGCACAGACATATCTGATGGTTAACTATCTTGATACTTTATCATTGAGGTTTTTAAGTTTCAAAATTCATGTGTTATATAAATTTTAATTTAATATCAAAGAACAAAATATTGGATTTTTAAATCAATCTATATTAATATATCTTTTGAGACAGAAATCCTCTAGAAACCATTGTCTTTTGGAGGATAGTATTTCTGAATAGCTTTCAGGAAGAGAGTATTATTACAGAGAAGATCTGAAGATTATAACAAAACTTAAAGAAATACTGATGAAAAATTCTGATGAATTACATATTGAAGACCTGATTTTTTAAATGTTTTTTATTTGTTCTAATTAGTTATACATGACAGTATAATGCATTTTGACACATCATACAAAAATGGAATATAACTTCTCATATTTTGGTTGTACATGATTTAAAATTACACAGGGCATATAATCCTATATGTACATAGAGTAATAATATTGGATTCATTCTACTATCATTCCTATCCCCATATCCCCTCCCCTCCCTTCACTTGTTCTTCCCCACCCCTTATTATGAATTAGCATCTGCATATCAGAGAAAACATTTGACATTTAATTGCTTGGGATTGGCTTATTTAGGTTAGCATAATATTCTCCAGCTCCACCTATTTATTGGCAAATGCCATAATTTCATCCATCTTTAAGGCTGAGTAATATTCCATTGTGTATATATACCACATTTTTTCTTCTATTAATCTGTTGAAGGGCATCTAGGTTAGTTCCATAGTGGAACTATTGTGAATTGAGCTGCTATAAACATTGTGGTGGTTACGTCCCCTATAGTACATTGATTTTAAGTCTGTTGGGTATAAACCTAGGAATGGGATAACTAGGTCAAATGGTGGTTCCATTCCAAATTTTCTGAGTAATCTCCATACTGCTTTCCAGAGTAGTTGCACCAGATTGCAGTCCCACCAGCAATGTATGAGTGTACCTTTCCCCCACATCCTCACAAACATTTATTGTTGCTTGTATTCTTGATAATTGACATTCTGACTGGAGTGAGATGGAATCTTGGTGTAGTGTTTTGTTTTAGTTTTTAGTTGTAGATGAACATAATAGCTTTATTTATTTATTTATTTATTTGGTGCTGAGGATTGAACCTGGTGCCTCATATGTGCTAGGCAAGTACTCTACAACTGACCTACCACCCCAGCCCCTCAGTGTAGTTTTGATTTGCATTTCTCTAATTGCTAGAGATGTTGAACTTTTTTTGTATATTTGTTGATTGATTGTATTTCTTTGAAGACCTGATTTTTTTTTATTGTTGGTCGTTCAAAACATTAAATAGTTCTTAATATATCATATTTCACAGTTTGATTCAAGTGGGTTATGAACTCCCATTTTTACCCCGTATACAGATTGCTGTATCACATCAGTTACACTTCCATTGATTTACATATTGCCATTCTAGTGTCTGATGTATTCTGCTGTCTATCCTATTCTCTACTATCCCCCTTCCCCTCCCCTCCCCTCCCCTCCCCTTTTCTCTCTCTACCCCCTCTACTATAAATCATTTCTTCCACTTGTATTATTCTTCTCTTACCCCTTCTTTCCTCTTATATGTAATTTTGTATAACCCTGAGGATCACCTTCCATTTCCATGCGATTTCCCTTCTCACTCCCTTTCCCTCCCACCTCTCATCCCTGTTTAATGTTAATCTTCTTCTCAAGCTCTTCGTCCCTACCCTGTCCTTGGTTACTCCCCTTATATCAAAGAAGTCATTTGGCATTTGTTTTTTAAGGATTGGCTAGCTTCACTTAGCATAATCTGCTCTAATGCCATCCATTTCCCTCCAAATTCTATGATTTTGTCATTTTTTAATGCAGAGTAATACTCCATTGTGTATAAATGCCACATTTTTTTATCCATTCATCTATTGAAGGGCATCTAGGTTGGTTCCACAATCTTGCTATCGTGAATTGTGCTGCTATGAACATCGATGTAGCAGTGTCCCTGTAGCATGCTCGTATTAGGTCTTTAGGGAATAGACCCAGAAGGGGAATAGCTGGGTCAAATGGTGGTTCTATTCCCAGCTTTCCAAGAAATCTCCATACTGCTTTCCAAATTGGCTGCACCAATTTGCAGTCCCACCAACAATAAACAAGTGTACCCTTTTCCCCGCATCCTCTCCAGCACTTGTTGTTGTTGGACTTCATAATGGCTGCCAATCTTACTGGAGTGAGATGGTATCTTAGGGTGGTTTTGATTTGCATTTCTCTGACTGCTAGAGATGGTGAGCATTTTTTCATGTACTTGTTGATTGATTGTATGTCCTCCTCTGAGAAGTGTCTGTTCAGGTCCTTGGCCCATTTGTTGATTGGGTTATTTGTTATCTTATTGTCTAATTTTTTGAGTTCTTTGTATACTCTGGATATTAGGGCTCTAGATGAAGTGTGTGGAGTAAAGATTTGTTCCCAGGATGTAGGCTCCCTGTTTATCTCTCTTATTGTTTCTTTTGCTGAGAAAAAACTTTTTAGTTTGAGTAAGTCCCATTTGTTGATCTAGTTGTTAACTCTTGCGCTATGGGTGTCCTATTGAGGAATTTGGAGACTGACCCCACAGTATGTAGATCATAGCCAACTTTTTCTTCTATCAGACGCCGTGTGAAGCTGTAGCGCACTTGCCTGGCATGCGTGCGGCCCAGGTTCGACCCTCAGCACCACATACAAAGATGTTGTGTCCGCCGAGAACTAAAAAATAAAATATTAAAAAAAAATCGGGCTGGGGATATAGCTCAGTTGGTAGAGTGCCTATCTGAAGACCTGATTTTTAAGGAAGTGCTAATATTTCTCATCCAAGTGGATAAGAATCCAAGTAAGGGAAGATGAGAAAGCCTGGATGGCCAGGTTCTTGCAAGGAGGAAAGCAACAACAACAACAACAAAAAATGGTAAAGAGGAACATAAAACCATCACAAAGTGTCACAGAAAAAGCAGCTGGTTGGATAGAGCTACAGAGTATATGATGTAGAAAACTGAAAGGGAAAAGGAAATACTTGAATAGTCACAGAAGGCAATTAGAGAAAGCAAAGTATAGGCCTTTTCAACATAGAGATCTAAAAATACCCCTTATAACAGTACAAAGAATGATGTGCATAATGAAAGATTTTATTTTACCTTCTGTAGGAAATCAGTATCTGTGCACATCTTGAAAGGTGAAATGAAGGCTCACTGTGATTCAGAATCATTGCTTGATTTAAATGATGAACTCTCTGGAGGCAGAGCTTATTGTCTTGTCATGTTCTTTCTAGAGCTGGAAATGTAGTTGGCTTTCAACAAGTACTCTGTGAATTACTCTTGAAAAAAGAGCGTTAATTACACATATAGACATCATAATGGTAACTTTGATAAATAAAGCTATATTTTTTAGGATTGGTCAAAGCTTGGCACTCTTTTCTACTTAAAAAATAGAAGGCATATTTGGATTAATAAAAATATCCACTTTAGGCTATATTGAATTATGCCAGTTTCAAGATAGAAGCAATTGGAAACATTTCATAGCAATTGGAAACAAGCAGGACTTGTGAAATGTCCCATTATTAAATCTTATTGATATGAAAAATAATTACAGAAGCATGCATTATAAAATCTATATACATTTATTTTTTCCATTTAATTTTTTTATTTGTTCTTTTTAGTTATACATGACAGTAGAATGTGTTTTGACATTTAACACATACCTGGAGTATAATTTCCCATTCTTATGGTTGTACATGATGTGGAGATGCATTCTCTTTTCAGGCTAAAATTTTGCCTTTATTGTAGACTCTGTGCTTAACTACTTTTATTTTTTAAACTTATTTACTTATATATTTATAATGATTTTTAAAAAATAAATGACAGCAGAATGCATTACAATTCATATTACACATATAGAGCAAAATTTTTCCTACCTCTGGTTGTATATAAAGTATGTTCATACCAATTTGTGTCTTCATACATGTACTTTGGATAATGATGTCCATCACATTCCACCATCATTGTTAACCCCTTGCCCCCTCATTTTCCCTCCCACCCCTCTGCTCTATGTAGAATTCATCTATTCCTCCCAGGCTCCCCACTCCCTACTCCACTATGAGTCAGTCACCTTATATCAGAGAAAACATTCAGCATTTGTTTTGGGGGGGATTGACAGGGACACAACCACATCAATGTTTATAGCAGCACAATTCACAATAGCTAAACTGTGGAACCAACCTAGATGCCCGTTAGTAGATGAATGGATAAAAAATGTGGCATATATACACAATGGAATATTATTCAGCAATAAGAGAGAATAAAATCATGGCATTTGCAGGTAAATGGATGGAGTTGGAGAAGATAATGCTAAGTAGAATCTATTTATTGCAGAGAGAAATAAAATAAGGCTTGGGATCACTACTTTGGTTTGTCCAAATAAGAAAAAATTGAAAATGCTATTAGATTGAGACTTTGCTTTATAAATTCACCCAAATATGTTGGTCTTGGGTTGGGGATGTGGCTCAAGTGGTAGCGTGCTTGCCTGGCATGCGTGCAGCCCGGGTTCGATCCTCAGCACCACATACAAAGATGTGTCCGCTGAAAACTAAAAAATAAATATTAAAATTCTCTCTCTCTCTCTCTCTCTCTCTCTCTCTCTAAAAAACAAATATGTTGGTCTTTTAAAGGTTTGTTTATCATACACTGTAACCATATATGTATAAATTATTTGTAAAACAAAATTGTTTCTGTGGATTCCCAAGCTTTAAAGACTTTTATGTATGTGTGTAAATCCATTTTCCTAAGACTTTTTTTAACCATATACAGCAGCACTTTGGTTTTCCAGTAGCAGAAAGGCAGAAGAACAGAGTGACAATCCATACATCCATTCTCATTTTCTCATCTGCAACACCAAGTTGCAGGCAGAAGACACTGTACTTGTTCATTTGCTTTTTTATTTAATCATCTATGAAACACTCTGCAAGGCAAATGGGAGGCCCTTGTCCTTCCATAGCTCAGTCCTCTATAATCTATTTTGTGGTATGTTGAAACTTTAATTTTGTCTTTCTGTGCATGGTGTAAGTATATTTCTGGTCTTGATATCCAAAGAGAGGCTCAAGCTGTAGTAAGCCAAAAACTGTTGGGCAGGATGTCAGGGGAAGGAAGGGGCTGCTGTTAGAAACTTGAGGCATGCATAGACACAACCAAACCTTGCCCCCTGCTGTATTCATTTTATATTGCATCTGTAACAAGTTTACCCAAAACTTAAAAACTTAAAATGACAAAAATTTATTATCTTACAGTTCTAGAGATTGGGCATAATAAAATCAAGGTGTTCCTTCGGGGATACTCAGAGGATAATCCATTTTCTTACCTTTCCAGCTTCTAGAAGCTAGCTTCATTCCTAGGATTTTTGGCTCGGTCCTCCATCTTTAAAACTGGAAGTATAATATCAGAGCATCTGCTTTCTCCACCCTAGCCTTCCACTCCTTTTTTTGTCACATCTTCTCTAAAACTCCTGCTTCCTTTTTATAAGAGGCATTGCAATTTCATATAGCATATTTGCTTTACCCAGTATAATCTTCCCATCTCCAGATTCCTATATTAATCATATCTGCAAATTCTCAGGTTAAGGATTAGAACATGGATATCTTCGGGGACAGTTTATGATACAAGGTAAATCTAGCTTTTCTTTTTTTTCTGTGCTGGGGATTGAACCCAGGGCCTTGTGCTTGCAAGGCAAGTACTCTACCAACTGAGCTATATCCCCAGCCTGATACAAGGTAAATCTAGTAAAAAAAATAAAGTTTACCTGTTTTAAACCTTGAATCAATTAGGTACATGTTGCACGTGTTGTATTCTACAAGTTTTTTTTTCTACTTTAAGGTCGTTTGGATCTTCCATTTTAACTGTTTTTTCCTCATAAATCGATGGTGGGTGTTCTCCCACTGATATATATCTGGAGCCTTGTAATTTTTGAAGATACTATAACAAGCTATTGTCATCAGTAATATCGTCTTGCTTTATTCCTGTTCCCTTTCCCATTTCCAGGAGACTACGTTTACTCTGCACTCTGGAGCATCTTGCCTTCAAGATAAGAACAGGCCAGGCACTAGGAGTTACTCATCTGTAGTCAGCTTCAAAACATCAGACTGACAGACTCAAGCTCCTGTGAAACGCTGGTTTCTGCATGTTGCCTCTGACCCTCTTATAAATATTCTCCATTTCTCCAAAGACTTGGAACCTCTTTGGGGAAATGTGTTGGTCAGCTTTTTTGCCACTGTGACTAAAAGACCTGACTAGAACAATATTAGAAGAGGAAAAATTTATTTGAGGGCTCATGGTTTCAGAGGTCTCAATTCATAGACAGTTGATTCCATTCCTTGGGGTTCAAGGTATGGTGGAGGGAAATGGCTCATATGATGATCAGAAAGGAGAGGGGGGGGAGAGAGAGAGAGAGAGAGAGAGAGAGAGAGAGAGAGAGAGAGAGAGAGAGAGAGTGACTTCACTTGCCAGATACAAATATACATCCCAAAGTCACACCCCCAATGTCCCACTCCTCCAGCCACATCCCAGCCTTCAGTTACCACTCAATCCCATCAGGTGATTAATTCACTGACTGGGTTAAGGCTCTGATAATCCAGTCATTTCTTTTCTGAACATTCTTCCATTGTCTCACATGTGAGCTTTCGAGGGAAACCTCACATCCAAACCATAACAGGAAATTAAAACATCTTCCTCCTTCCAGGTTGCTAACATCTTTAACAAACCTATACTTTCTTTGTCCCCAACAATTGTTTCTCCAGCACTGGTTTTCCTTGGGGAAGCTTCTGAATATGTGTTCAGTAACAATAAATCAACAAACTAAATTAACCAGAGACACTAGCATTCCTCTCAAAAAAGCTAATTGCTATGGATATGTACTTTGTTAGAGCCAAACTTTCATACCTCACAGAACTAAACACATTAATAAATTAATAGCTTATGTGAGGGAAAAAACTATCAACTCCTCTTTCCCCCAGTGATAGGACATGGAGCAAGATTTAGCAAATTGATCCTGATATTATTCCTCCTGATATTAGCATCTTGAATTCTTTAAAAAAATTTTTATTGTTGTTATTTGTTTTTTTAGACATATGTATACATTTTAGACATAATGTATACATGGAGTATCACTTATTCTAATTAGGACCCTATTCTTGTGATTGTACATAATGTGGAGTTACCCTAGTCAGGTATTTATATACAAGGATAGGAAAGTTATGTCTGATTAATTCTACTATCTTTCCTATTCCCCTCCTCACTCCCTTCCCTTCATTCCCCTCTGATCTAATGGATTTCTATTTTTTCCCTCCCCACCCTTCCTTGTTGTGAGTTAGCATCCACATATCAGAGAGAATATTTGGCCTTTGGGATTAGTTTATTTCACTTAGCATGATATTTTCCAGTTGCATCCATTTACTAGAAAATGCCATAATTTCATCCTTCTCTATGGCTGAGTTATATTCTATTGTATATATATCACATTTTCTTTATTCATTCATCTGTTGAAGGGTACCTACAATGGCTCCATAGATTGGCTATTGTGAATTTAGCTGCTATAAACCTTGATGTGGCTGTATCACTGTAGAAAGCTGGTTTTAAGTTTTTTGGGTAAATATCAAATAGTGGGTTAGCTGGATCAAATGGTGGTTCCATTACAAGTTTTCTGAAGAATCTCCTTATTGCTTTCCACAGTGGTTTTACCAATTTACAATCCCATCAGCAATGTATGAGTATACCTTTTCCCCCATATCCTTGCCAACATTTACCCTTACTTGTATTCTTGGTAATTGCCGTTCTGACTGGAGTAAGATGGAATCTCTGCATAGTTTTAATTTGCATTTCTCTAATTGCTAGAGATGTTGAACATTTTTTTGCATAGTTTTTTTGACCATTTGTATTTCCTCTTCCATGAAGTGCTTGTTCAGTTTCTTTGCCCATTTATTTTTTTTTTCTTTGTACATCCTGGGATGGATGCTCTGAGGTGCAGATGGTAAAGATTTTCTCCCATTCCTCAGGCTCTCTGTTCACATTATTGTTTCCTTTGCTGTGAAGAAGTTTTTAGCTTTATAGCATCCCATTTATTGATTCTTGGTTTCACTTCTTGCTTTAGGTTCCTGAGGAAGTGCATTCCTAAGTTGACTTGAAGGAGTGTTGAGCCTACTTTTCCTTCGAATCTGGTCTAATGCCAAGGTCCTTGATCCACTTGGAGTTGAATTTTGCAACTCAACTCTTTTTTAAAATATTTTTTTTTAGTTGTCAATGGACGTTTATTTAATTTATTTATATACGGTGCTGAGCATCAAACCCAGTGCCTCACACATGGTAGGCAAACACTCTACCACTGTGCTTTGACCCCAGCCCACAGCACCAACTCTTAATTGATGCGGTTTATAGATTGAGTACCATCGACAAATATATGCATCACTTTAGGGGTAAAAACCTGAGAAACTTTCTTCCAGTAGTGTTAAAGGCTAGAATTCATATTTTTATGTCATTTGTATTTAAGAAAAGGAAGCTATTTCGCCATTCATCTTAGTTAAAAATAAAGACACCGGCCATATTACTTCTAGCCATATGGGCTAATAGGAAATAGATTCACTTTCCTGCCTCAAAAAAAAAAAAAAAAAAACAACACCCTGAAAAATCAGGAAAACATTTGCTGTCTTCAGACACTGGACAGCAGGCAGGGTAAGCACCATGACCCCCTACAACTGCCCCAGCTAACTTTCCGGGGCCGTTTCCAGATGCATTGCAAGGAGAGTGATCACAGCCTTCGGTCTCTGAAACACTTATTTACATAAACAAAACTGCAGTTCCAACTGGTTAAATTGACAGAAACCTTAAGCAAAAATATACCCCAGCTAGCCGGAAGCGGCAGAACCAATCGGGATACCAGCCAGTTCTCGCGATATAGCGAGATCTGCATCCCTGACGTCACCGCCCCGGAGACGCTGGCGGTACCGAGGGTGGGTGGGGCAAGCGGCGTGTGTCTGGAGGCGGCTTCTGTGAGGAAAACAGACTTTACTGTGTTGTTGGTCTGTTACCAACATGAGCGGCCTGCATGGGGTCGAGAAGACCCTTCTCCCCCAGACCCGCAGCCTCACTATCCCTGACCCTGCCAAAGAAGACCCCGACCAGTGCCTGACGCTCCGCGGAGAATCGGAGGCCGCTCCGGCGATGGCGGAGACTAGTGAGGCAAGCGTGGAAACGGTCGCGCGCCCATCGCCCCAGCTTTCAGAGGACGGGGGTGTACCCTGGGATCCCGCGGACGCGGACGGTGCTCCGGCTCCCCAGATCCGAGTCGATGGTTGTCGCGGTCACCTGGCGACCGGAGCCCAGCAGGGGGAGGCTCCGCCTCTCACGGAGGGCCTGGAAGCTGCCTCTGAGTTGGTGGCCACCGTTAGCCGTCCGAAAAGTGATTTTCAGGGTGAGGAGAAGGCCCTGGAAACCTGTGGTGCGAAGAGGTCGGGGTCTGAGGTGATGGTGGAGGCGAAGGTTCTGGAAGCCAAGGCTGAAAAGGGCTCCATGCCCTCAGTAGCAGTGGGAGCGGAGGAGAGGGCTGAGATGAAGGAAGGAGTGGTGGAGGAGGCGATGGAGGTGGAACAGCTCGCAGGTGGAGAAGTGGAAGCCCTGGAGGAGAGGAGAGTGGTGGAAGAAGCTGAGGAGGCAGGACCTTGGCATATGGATCTCCGCATGAACCCCCTGGAGGCCATCCAGATGGAACTGGACACTGTGAATGCTCAGGCTGACAGGGCCTTCCAACAACTGGAGCAGAAATTTGGGCGAATGCGTCGACACTACCTAGAGCGGAGGAACTACATCATTCAGAATATCCCGGGCTTCTGGATGACTGCCTTTCGGAACCACCCCCAGTTGTCCGCCATGATTAGAGGCCAAGATGCAGAGATGTTAAGGTACGTAACCAATTTGGAGGTGAAAGAACTCAGACACCCTAAAACTGGCTGCAAGTTCAAGTTCTTCTTTCGAAGAAACCCCTACTTTAGAAACAAGCTGATTGTCAAGGAATATGAAGTCAGATCCTCCGGCCGAGTGGTGTCTCTTTCCACTCCAATCATATGGCGCAGGGGACATGAACCCCAGTCCTTCATTCGCAGAAACCAAGACCTCATTTGCAGCTTTTTTACTTGGTTTTCAGACCACAGCCTTCCAGAGTCTGACAGAATTGCCGAGATTATCAAAGAAGAACTGTGGCCAAATCCACTGCAGTACTACCTTTTGCGTGAAGGAGTCCGTAGAGCCAGACGTCGCCCAATAAGGGAGCCAGTGGAGATCCCCAGGCCCTTTGGGTTCCAGTCTGGTTAACCTCTGTCCTTGGGAACACTGCTGCATAGGTTTCCCGCACCTCCTGTGCTTGGGCAAGATCAGTGGGTGTGCTTTTTTTTTTTTTTTCCCCTGAACTTTCTGTACCCTTTCTTCTTTCTTGATATTTAGTTCTTTCAATATCAAGATTGAGAAGACTGTCATGGACCTTTTCTCCACTTCCACGTGGCCTCCATGCTATTCTGTATTATCACATTGCATGGCTACTAACACTTTAAGCCAAGCTGTAGGATTGCACTACCTTTACATTGCTTAGACTTTTCCCCAGAACTTCTGATCTGGTTACTACCACTTGGATTTCTAGTTTTGTCTGGGAACACATTCTACTCACCCTGCTCTGCTTCCAGCAGTAATAGGCACATGATCTGTGGACAATTACTGGGCATTAATGATGTGAAGGGAGAGCAAGGGTGGACCACTTGTTCTGTGTGATTTATACTTCTCTATTGCTTTTCCTGCATCCTGGGTTACCTTTTAGTGTTGCCTGCTATTGGCTATGCCCACCCTCCTTGGTTTTTGCTAAGGCTCCTCTCTCCCATTTTCTCCCTTTTTCTCTTAGTTATTGAAGAAAAAATAATTCAGAAACAGTTGCAAAAGTAAACTTTTTAGTTTATTTTGCATATTATAATTTCCAGAGATAGAGAGGTTGCCCAGTAAAGTAGAATATTAGAGCTTTGATCACCCTTCTGCTCTCTTCCCAATAACCAGCCCCTTTGGCAAGCCCTAGAGAGCTTAAGGGAGGAAGCACTAGATGGAAAGAAAATGGGAGTTACTTTATAAAGGGAGAACTAAAGAGATTGTGAAGGGTGCTTTAAGCAATGGAAACTAAAACTCTAGAGGCATAAATGAGCCAGGTAAAAATTTGGGTGAGACTGAACTGATTTGAGAGCTTAAGCCTTACTTTGTCAATGGTGATGGCAAGAGAAATATTTTCTCAGGATTGCGATTAAAAAATATCCCAGGAGTTTAGAGTGTTACATATGTTGTCTAGATAAGAGTTCTTGAAAGGAACAGTGAAAATTTGGAAGCTTTCTGTTTTTATGTGATCTGATGTATTTGGAAGATCAATATTGTGTCCTTATTTCACTACAATTTAGTAAAATCTTGTTATTTTCTGTTTCTGTTTATTAGAAAAGTTGAGCTATTACAGGCTTTCTTTTGCTTAATTTGATAATATTTGGAAGAATAACAGTCTTAATTTTCTGTAAAGTATTGACTGTTTACAAGTTTTCAACTTTTTTTTTTTTCCCCCTTCTATTACTGTACCTTTAGAAACATAGTTTGGGTAACTTAGTCTTTGTCAGACTTGTCAAATTATTGCCTTCCTGGAAAATAATCTACAAAAAATGTGTGGCTTGATAAATTGTTTTGATGATGTGCTCTGCTAACAACTTAGTAATTGATGTGTCTCTTCCCAAATTGCATAAATAACTTGTGAGATTACTCTGTCAAATTAAAGGTGTACCATTGGCATATTTGTTTTCCTTTATATGCATGATGGTAAAATAAAAGCATGCCACTCTGGTAGATTTCTTATTTTTTTACCCTGCCCATGAACATGCTTGAATGAAATTGTTCAAGCTGATGACATACTATGAAATTATTAAAATTCTTAAATGAACACAGTAGGCATTATCCCAAAGGTAAGAAAACAGAGCACTTTCAGGTAGGGAGTAATGGTTGCTGCCATTTTTTTTCCCCCTTGAAATGTTTACAATTGCAACTGCTTACTCAAGATGTCAGGGTTTTTTTTTTGTTTTTTCTTTTTATTTGTTTTCTTCTAATAAAGCTTGTGTAGCACCGTCTCCCTTTCACTTCCTCAGATTTTCCATTTCTGGCCTCATACATGATATGCTCAGGACATTTAGACTGTTTCTTGTATTCATTTGCGAATTTAATAAGCAAACATTCAGAGAGTCCCTATTATATGTGCTACACAAATTCTATTCCCATACTTCCTCATCTGTGCAAAATGTATTGATTTTTCAAACTTTCTTACTACCTTCTTCTGTGTGTCAAATTCTTTAAGGTCTGTCCTGGTAATTCCCCTGCACTGTAGTCTTTCTGTTATCAGCTGGGAGATAAAATGCTTCATTTTTAAAAAATTTATTTACTGTACTTCGTAGGAACCTGTATTTTAGAAAATAACATAATTATTCATTATAGTGAATTCTACACATTTTTATTAAAACATTCTGTTAGTGCCTGGAAGAGAAAAAGAATAAGCAGATAAATTCCATTCCTTTCATTGCTATAGAATTGGGGAAGCACTGATATGCAGATAAATGATAAAGAGTGATATAGTATAATAAAGAGACAAATACATTTTTTTTCACTTTTATCATCTCTTACTAGTTTAGAAACCTTGTGAAAATAGTCTTTTACATCTTTCACTACATCTAGCATTAATGTTTTACATATAGTTGTCAACAGATAAAATACTGAATGACAGAGTGAAAAATTTAGATGGGGAAAAAAGAGCAAAATAACCTGGTGCCCAGAAAGCTTAATGAAGTAATGAAGTTTTTTGTGCCTTGCCTTGGGTAAGAACAATGTCAAAAAGATTTGCAGTGACTTGTAAATAACAATTTCTCAGTGATTAGAAAAGGCCCATTTTAACCTTTAATCTCTCACCCACCATTTTATTATAACATTACTTAATTTTGGATAACCTTTATGTAATTTGTACATTTTAAAGTAACTATAGAATTTTAGAACCTAGACATGATGCCTAATACCTTTAACCTCCAGTGGCTTTTGAGCATTTGGAATGTGGCTGGTCTAAAATGAGATCTGCTACAAATATACAACTTGGGTTTTCAAGACAATATAGGATGAAAATTTTTTTTCATATTGATTGCATATTGAAATAATATTTTTGATGTTGGATTAAATGTATTAATAAAATTAGTTTTTCCATTACATAGGACAACATGACTATATTTCTTAAGTGAATATCTCAAAGCATGCAAAATATTTGTAAAATTTAAATGTGTTCACCAACAAGTAGAATTGTGTAGTATGCAATGGCATATCACTCAGGAATAAAAATGAACAACATGAGTAAGTCTCAAAAGCATGTTAAGTGAAAGATACCAAACAAAAGAGTAGTATATTTTATATGGACTTTAAAAAATGTACTTCTCAATTCTAGGCCAAAATTGGTCTAAAGATTCTTTTAACCTCCAAACTAAGAGGTGTGTAAATTTATGTTCCCTAAAATGAAGTCTGCTCAGGGCATACTCAAAGATAATCTGTACCACTCTCCTGAGAATCTTTGAGCTTCCTTTTCTATTTTTGAACATTAAAATGCCTACAGGTTACTAACCTTTGACTTCCTCAGTTCTAATATGCTCCTCTCCTGGGTAAAAGCAGGGAATCACAAAGGTGGTCTCAAGCCTAGCAGCCTTAACACCATCTGAATTTGTTAGAAATGCAATCTTTAGACTCCCATTTCTGCCTAAAGAAACTGGGGTTGGGCCTTTCATCCAAGTTTAATCATGCTGCGGTGATTCTGATATGCTAACATTTGGGAACTATTGCCCTAAACTCAAGCTGCTTCTGCTTTATCTCCATTTGATTCAGTTTCCTGAATTATGCTTTCATTACAAACAAATCAAGACATTTATGTCTACTATTAATCACAAATGATCAGACATTAGGACCTAATGATGTAGTTGAGAGGTGGAGCATGTACTTTGCATGGGTTGTGGGATCCCCAGCACCACAAAAAATAAGGGGTATCCTATTCTATGTGAAACAGGTATTGCTGTTGTTGTAATTATGACAATCCTTTTTAAAAAATTGCTAGATACATCAAGAATTTTGATGTATACTCACATTTTATAATTACATAGTTTCTATATCATTGTTCAGCAAATAGAAATGTATTGCCCAAGATGTAAGTAAAAGGCTCAGGTAGGGGTTCTCATTTCAAGTTTAGACATTTTGCACCATCCTGCAGCAACCTGTAACAAAATTTGACATTAAAAAAAATCTAAAATGGGGGCTGGAGATGTGGCTCAAGCGGTAACGCGCTCAGCACCGCATAAAATAAAGATGTTGTGTCCACCGAAAACTGAAGGGTAAACATTAAAAAAAAAAAAAAAATTCTTTCTCTCTCTAAAAAAAAATCTAAAACGGGCTGGGGTTGTGGCTCTGCAGTAGAGTGCTAGCTTAGCACATTCGAGGCCCTGGGTTCGATCCTCAACACCACATAAAAATAAACAAAATAAAACTATGAAGAAAAACTCTTTAAGAATAAATAACTTTACCTTGGTTGTATTATTCCTAATCCATTCATGAATGGCTTTTAAGAGGAATACATTTATCTGTATAAAGATAATCGAGGGTCCCTAGATCCTATCAGATCATAAGTGTTTTCTATCTGTAAAATGTAATTGTTGCTATTTCTGCCTGAATTTAATTGAAAGAATGAACTACAGCAGTTCAAATATTTAAATTCTTGTAGAATTTGCTGAGATGTAAAGAATTGATACCATTAAGAAATGTAGAATATATATGTTTATTGAAGTTTATAACAAGCACTTAGAATTTAATTCTCATCCTCTTCACCAAAATCCACTTTCACATAGGACAATACAGTTCAGAGTTGTGTTAAGGCTCTATAAATAGGTGCATGGTAGCTTCAGTGCTGTTGTAATCAAACTTATGTAATGGCTAAACTTGAGTTTGCCCTTCAGGCAGTTTTGGTGAATCTTCTAATTTTATCAGTACTGAGAGGGAAATGTAATAATTTCAAGATAAGCACTGGACTTAAATTTATGGGGCAAGAGTAGGCCTGTTTATGACCATGTGGTTCCTAGAAATAGTGTTTATATCAGATGGTTTTCTGGCTTATTTTACTTAGCATGACATAGTCTCCAGTTCCATCCATGTACTGGCAAATGCCATTATTTCATTCTTCTTTATGGCTAAGTAATATGTCAAAATACACTCTACTGTCATGTATATCTAAAAAGCACAAATTAAAAAAAAACTGACAAGAACAACTTAAGAGAAGGAAAAAAAGGAAATAGTGTTTATTATATGGAATCATATTCTGGTACTATTTTTCATGAATTGTTTTCTCAGGATTTTTTTTTGAGAGAGAATTTTTTAATATTTATTATTTAATTTTTGGTGGATACAACATCTTTATTTTTTTAAATTTTTATGTGGTGCTGAGGATCGAACCCAGCACCCTGTGCATGCCAGGCGAGCCCACTACCGCTTGAGCCATATCCCCAGCCCGGATTTTTTTCTTTCTATTTATTTATATTTAGATTTTTCTTCATTAAATGATAAGCTTTATGAGGGCAGAGACTGTCTTTTCTGTCTCATGTTTTTAGCCTGATAGACGTTTAATTGAAATGTGATTTCAGATAGTGGCTGTGTCCAAGTCTTGATCTAATATTGGTGAAGTGAATGTGTAATCCAATCTTATATGCAAAGATATTCAGGTCAGACAAACTTGATTTGAAATATACATCCTCTGTCCCTCACTGTCAATATGACAAGCAAGTCTGCTTAAAATTAGATATTAAAAGCATAATTTTAAAGGTATTTTTAATATGGTCTTTAATGTGATATTATGTGGAAGAATGTGGCAAGCACATAGTTCCAGCAATAAACTCTTTTCCCCCCAATCAACCCATAATACCATATGTCTAGATAAGTATAACACAGCAGACAAGAGTATTATTATTATGTCCTAAGGTTTCATGTTAGTTCATATTCTGAATGGTCCAGTTCAATTCTTCAACAAAGCTTTCACTTAATGATTCATTCTACATGGATGTTATTTCTGAACTTATATAAACATACAACTTCATAATAGAATTTGGCATTGATTTTATACTGCCTGCAAAGTAGTCTATTTAATGTAGGTAAGTTTTAGCAAAAAAATAATAAAAATGACGAAGTTGACTTCTTTTTATCACAAGTGTGATAAATACAGATAATTTCATTCCATCTTCATGATAGTTCTTTAAATTTTATTATTTTCATTTTATATATGAGGGTATTATGGCTCTGAAAGGTGAAGTGACTAACCCAAATCAACCAGCTAGTAAGTAGCAGAACTGAGACCTGTAGCCTGATCTGAGTCCAAAGTGTATGTTTAGGCAGCCTACAAAGTGCAAGGTCATTCAGGTGAGGGACCTGATGGTCTCTGGTTTCCTTTAAGATGTAGAAAGCAGAGTCATATGAGGTTTGTTTTTCCTCTTCCAAAGTATTCTTGTAGGGAGCCATCTTTACAAACCTGTGAGAAAATTTTAATCTTGTAACAGTGATAGAATAAAGATTATGGTTCAATTTTGATTATAGAGTACCCAAATTTATGCTGAAAATCCATGCCTTTCAGTGCATTTATGGTCTGTAATTGCCATAAATATTTTCTTTAGAGCAGCTTAAACTTTAACATAGGCAGACAAACAAATCAATTATCATCTTGAAGACCACTTCCTCCCTCTAGTGACTAGGAATAGGAACACCATGTAAAAAAAGATTCTCAGCACCTGTGCTCATCGCCCTTCAGTTAAAGGAGCAATTTTGTTTATTATAAAGACTCAAGGGGGAGCATTTAATAGGGGCATTAGAGATGTTGGACATCAGGATAGTTCCCTATGTAAAATAACATACAATTAAACGGTCATGTAGAAGAAAAACTATTATTTAAGCCTAGAATCTAGCAGTATTTCACTACTGAAAACAAAACAAAAAACAGTTTTAATATATGCTTCATTTTAAAAGTAATTTCATCTGCTGTTATTATTAATTGTAAAATGCATCGTTATTTTACTATGAAAAAGTTGCCAAACACAAAATTTTCTAATTCTTAGAATTTTTGTTTTATACATATTGAAAGACATTTAGATTTTTTTAAATTTTTTTTAAAGTTTTAGATTTTAGAGTTGGTGATGGTTTATTTATTTATTTATTTATTTTTTATTTTATTTTATTTTTAAAGAGAGAGAGAGGAGAGAATTTTATTTTCAATATTTATTTTTTAGTTCTCGGCAGACACAACATCTTTGTTGGTATGTGGTGCTGAGGATCAAACCCGGGCCGCACGCACTCCAGGCGAGCGCGCTACCAGTTGAGCCACATCCCCAGCCCCATTTAGATTTTAAAATATTTTAAAAATCATATAGCATGCATGGTATACATCAAAATGAATTACAAGTGAAATAAAAATTGTTTCATTAATTATTTCTCTGTTTAAAATAATGATCTTAGTCACTTTTGACTCAAATTTCTTGGTGTCCATGTTTTTTTCAAAAAAGTATTGTCCTAAGAATCTTGAAAAATTTTGGTGATTACATTTTTTAGAATATCCTATTGCTTATAAAAGTGCTCTGAGATTTTTTTCTTAAGTCACTAGTATTCATTCTGCAACTTTTATCTAGTGCTTTCTTGATCTTACCAGAAGATATTAACAGAAGAACAAGAAAGACTCATTTATCTTCAAATGACTTTTGAGAGTTCTGTCAAGAGGCTACCATTATCCAATAATGTCAACAAGACTTAACAACCAACCCTACACATGCCCAGACAGTGGCAGTACACCTTGACTCCTGTTGTGCTGACAGTAGCTGTAAGATGCTATTGATTACATATGGATAGTCATTTAAAAGATGTCAATATATGAAAAAAGGTGTATTTTAGAAATGAAGAAATGTGTACCATGTAATTTGAGAGAAAGTTTGTACTTTCCAGAACTTCTCATAAAGTTGTTCACCATTTCAGAAAATTTCACAACCCAAAGCATTGCTGCTTATGTCTCCAGCCCAATACACCTATATCAGGTTGCATCAGTAACTTTATATACTGGTGACTCCATAGGTATAACAATCTAAGTATTTAATCATGTCTTAAAGTATATGCATGCTAAAGTATTTACATACTGAAATAGATATTCTAAAAATTACTTTCTTTTTATTTCTCCTTTAAATTACAACTAAGATCTTACATTAATTTTTTAAAAGTTATGTCAGATGGTGTACTATTTAAATTTCAGAAAGAAAAAGGGAGTTATAAAATACTTGTTTTAAAAAAGAATCCTATGAGATGAAAACTATTAAGGCATTGAAACAGAGGATAACAAATTCTTTTTCCTCTTTTTAGTAACTACTTCCCTAACAATTGTCACTAATTCTGTGGATAGAGGAAGTGAGGATGCTGTAGACTGAATGTTGTTTGTATTCTCCCCCAAATTCACACTGAAACTGAATCCCCAATGTAAGGATACTTGGAGGTGGGGTCCTTGAGGAAATTCATGCCCTTAGAAAAGAAGCCCCAGGTTAGGAACCTACTAGATTAGTCCCATTATAAAAGAGGCCTCAGATCCCTCTATGTCAGGACACAACAAAAAGACTGACATCTTTGAGTCAGGAAGCAAGTCCTCTGCTGGCACTTTGATCTTAGACTTCCTAGTCTCGAGAATAGTGAGAAATACATTTCTGTTGTTAATAAGTCACCGAGTCTATGGTGTTTTATTATAGCAGCCTGAACTGGTAACACAGGGGGATAGGAAGATGAGGAAGATTTAACATTAAATAGGAATGATTATTTGGTCTTATTTTTAAGAAAGTGCCTTCTCAAGTTTTATGTTGTGTAGGTTTACAGAATAGTATAATTAATGAGGACACAGGCTCCTAAATCAGATTACCTGGGTTCAGACTGTGGCTTCACCATTTGCTGTATGATTTTAATGAAATCAATTTGTCTTACTTCATTTCCTTCTGAAGCAAAGTGAAGGTCATAATATCACCTCACAGGGTTATTGTGAGAATTAAATGAGGCAACATACATTTAAGCATGTAAAACTGTCTGCTATACAGAGTATCAAATAAGTATGTTATAATGAATATGTATAACCAGAAACTAGAGTGCTCTGAAAAATAAACTTGCTGTTCAACTGTTCAACTGTTAAACATTTTTTTTTTAACCACAGACAGCTAATTTTATTATCTCTATTTTGCTGGTGGGGAAAATAAGCAAGGTGAGGGTGCCATCCAATTCTTAAAAAAAAGAGTAATGGGGCATATTTCAAAAATTTCTAATATTTACTATATACTCTAGTAAAGTTGTTCCTATTTGATTCTATTTATGTTTGGATTTCTGTTAAACCTCTTATCTCCTAGCAAATGAAAATTTCTTCATAGATGTTCATGGCATTTTTCTATAGCTATTTTTTCTATAAAATCATAAAAAGACATACCAGAACTTTATGATTTTATAGAAAAAAATAATTTTTATTGCCAATTGCCAACAGGAAAGGCTCTATTGTATAATAATGTATAATAATATCTGATATTTTTTATCTTTTATTTTTGGGACCAGGGACTGAACCCAAGGGCACTGAACCACTGAGCCACATCTCCAGCCTTTTTTGTGTAGAGCTAGGGTGTTGCTAAGTTGCTTAGGGCCTCATTAAGTTTCTGAGGCTGACTTTGAACTTGCAGGTCTCCTGCCTCAGCCTCCCAAGCAGCTAGAATTACAGGCATGCACCACCAAACCCAGCTAATGTCTGATATCCTAATGTGCCAGAAATTGTAAAGTATGACTCATAGCTACAATGCATATCTACCATACTCAAAATATAATTCTACCAGCAGAGTTATATTATGCATTTTAGTAAAACCTTTTAAAATTTTCATATAAATTAAAATTTTTACTTAAGTCATCAGGTTTTATTAAAATATTCTATGAGAGAATGACTTTCATGAAATAATCAAGAAAGTCAAAAAGTAAATGGTAGATGGCAGAGGTCATAAGAACTATAGAAATTTTGAGGACTATAAAAATCCTTGTTTATGAAATTCAGAGCATTTAGAATGCTTACTACAATCTTCATGGACTGAGTTTTTTGGTTTTTTGCTACTGGGGATTGAGCCCAGGGGTGCTTTACTACTGAACTACATCCCCAGCCTTTTTCTAAATTTTAATTTTGAGACAGGGTTTTGCTAAGTTGCCAAGGGCCTCATTAAGTTGCTGAGGTTGGGGAACTTACAGTCCTCCTGCCTTAGCCTCTGAGTCTGGATTATAGGCATGCCTCACTGTGCCTGGCTTATGGACTGAGTTTTTAACAGGAGTGGAAGATGATTCAGGTGACAGGAATAATCAAAGGTAGAGAGAGGGATATTTCCAGTAGAATAGAAATCTTTTTTTTTTAATTGGTATACACAAAAAGAGAAAGTTTTAATTTTATAATGTTCTATAAAGTTCTATAATAGTTCTTTCAGCATTTGCTGCTTTTTTGCATCCCTGCTCAGATTATAATGAAAGAGTTACTCCTTCAACAGTGCAAAGATTCTTTAGGAGAAGAAACAAAGCAGAGCAGTGTCAAAGAATAACTCAATTATAGAACACTGTCAACTTGTTTACAGAGAACATAAATCAATAGATGGGTTTTACCCCACTAAAACAAAAAGGAGAATTTATTAAGAGAAACAGCACTGCAGGGAGAGAAAAATAATTGCTTTCTGTTGAGTGAATCTTGTTAATATTTTTTAAAGTAGGATAACTTATTTGCTGGCAGTCAGCAAAGAGGTTAATCTGGACTCACTGTCCTTGAATAGGGTGACTAGGGATAAAACAAACAAACAAAAAATCCTGACAATCTGTTTCTCTGTATTGTCTGCCTTCTATCACTACCTCATTCTTAGTTGAATCAGGTCTACACTACTTCCCTCACTAGAAGTCTTAGAATACATGCTGTTTTTCTTTAAATTCTTTTCCTCTAGATTCTGAGTCCTCATTTGAATATGATCATATTCTGGATTGCTCAAGAAGAAATTTCTGTTGCAAAGAGCTGTCATTGTTTGTCTAATATGAATTTAAGATCTTAATATAAATATGCAAAATTTAAGTTTCCCTTTGGTCTTACCTTTTCTAAAGATTAACACCAGTGTTCTCACATTCAAACAAACTAATAGACAATAGTGGTACCAAATGAATTCTCAGCTGACTTGGATAGATAATAACTAACTTTTCTTATTTTTTTTAAACCACAGACAGCTAATTTTATTATCTCTATTTTGCTGGTGGGGAAAATAAGCAAGGTGAGGGTGCCATCCAGTTCTTAAAACTCCGAAGAAAGCAATTGATTTGAATACCTAAGACTGCACATATTTTATCCAGTTAAAATGTAAGCAAAGAAAGCAAACCAAAACAACAAAAATGCAGAGTAGAGGAATTAATCATGCAGAAATGCTAAATCAAGACCTATGTCATTTTTTTGAAAGAGAAAAAAGTTTCATTTGTATTATTCTAAGATGGTTGGGAAAGAAAAATAAAACATTAAGATATTATCTATGAGGAATGACACACAGAGATTCAAAAAGGCCTTCTCAAAAGTGGAACAAGACAGGGATGTCCTCTTTCACCACATAGTTCTTACAACTCTAGCCAGAGTGATTAGACAGATGAAAGAAATTAAAGGGATATGGATAGGAAAAGAAAAAAACTATTACTATCTGCTGACAGCATGATTCTATACCAAGAGGATCCAAAAAATTCCACCAGAAAACTTCTAGAACTAAAACATGAATTCAGCAAAGTAGCAGGATATAAAATCAACACCCATAAATCAAAGGCATTTCTGTACATCAGTGACAAGAAAGAGAAACTAGGAAAACCACCCTATTTATAATAGCCTCAAAAAATAAATAAATACTTGGGAATCAATGAAAGAGGTGAAAGACCTCTACAATGAAAACTACAGAACGCAAAAGAAAGAAATTAAAGAAATCCTTAGAAGATGGAAAGATTTCCCTTGTTCTTGGATAGGCAGAATTAATATTGTCAAAATGACCATACTGCCAAAAGCACTATATAGATTTAATGCAATCCCAATCAAAATCCCAATGACATTCCTCATAGAAATAGAAAAAGCAATCATGAAATTCACCTGGAAAAATAAAGAGACCCAGAATAGCCAAAGCAATCCTTAGCAAGAAGAGTGAAGCAGGTGGTATCCCTATACCAGACCTTAACTTTTCTTACTTTTTAAACAAATATTTTAAAAAGACAGTAGATTAGGTGCCTGCAAATAGCTGACAGTTGCTTCTGTGCTGCAGTGAATTACAGCAGCCAATTTGGGCAGATACATGTGGGCTTCATGCCCACAGGCATTATGAAGCAGAAACGACTTTGAGATTATAACCTGGAGAAAAGCATAATACACATCATTTTAGAAGTTAAAAACCACTGACATAGTATTTATAATTTGTGCAAGTCCTGTGTATAGTCACCTCTAAGTAAGGGGGGGGGGAAATACTTTGCTACTCCTATTAAGTGAAAAGGAAATACTGTCCATTTGTTTCATTGACATTAGCCAAACTATAAAAACTATAAAATCTGTATGGAAATGAAGTAATCCTTTATGATGTCTTGTTAGGATGAAAGATGTCTCCCTTTCAGCTCCTTCTAGTTTAAAAAATCACAGCGTAGCAACATTTCCCTTCTCTTTAAAAATCAAAATCTGTTCATCTCAATTCTTTATTAATAGCCACAAATTTGTACCTTAAAGGAAGGCCTTTGATTTGATGAATCCCCTTTCCTATTCACTCCCTATGAGTCTGAATACACAGTAACTAACCGTTCTTACATTTTAAGTAAATACTTGAAGGTAGGTACCTTAGAAATTCATTCAGAGACCTAGATGACCATATCAACAAAATTCGTACATGCTTGAGTTTGGTTTGCATCCATTTATGTACGTCAAATTTCTTTTCCAGACTGATTAAATTCGTAACGTTTTGTAACAAGCAGACAAAGGAATATGTTTGATTGATAAGCATAATCATCGGGCAGTGAGTTCTCGCGTGATGGTTAATGACGTCACCGGTTGCCATGGCAGCGCCCGCCCCAAGGAAAAGGGGTGGTGCTAAGGAGCTGACTGCGGCGGAGCGCAGCTTCTGCAGAGGACAAGGAACGCCCTTTTGCAGGTCTGACTTCCACCACAATGAGCGGCCAGGAGGTGGGCGACAAGCTCTCTCTCGCCGAAACCGCCCCTCCGGACCAGGCCCCAGGAGATCTGCCCCTAAATCAGTGCGAGGGGCTCCGCGAGGAAGCCGAGGCGGCACAGGAGATGGCGGACACAGGTGAGGGCAATTTGGAGGCCACTGCGGAGGGAGGTGCACCCCGGGATTCCGTGGACTGTAGCCCCGCACTCTGCGTCCGAGTTGCCGGGAGCCTCAGCCTTGCAGCCACCGGAGGGGGAGTCGAGGATGCTGTGCCTCCTTCGAAGGGCTCGGAAGCAGCCTCGGTCTCTGTCGGAGCCGACAAGAGCCAGAAAAATGGCTGTCAGCTTGGAGAGCCGCGTAGCCCTGCGGGGCAGAAGGCTCTGGAAGGCTGTGGCGCAGGGGCCTGGGGGTCTCAGGTGAAACCTGGGGCGAAAGCCAAGGAAGTGACGATTAAGAAGTGCGCCATCGCGGCAGCAGCAGAAAAAGAGGGAGTAGCAGAGGCGGTGATGGAGGAAAAGAAGGTGGTACAGAAGGAAAAAAAGGCAGCTGGTGGAGGGAAAGAGGAGGCCCGGCCTAGGGCCCCGAAAATCAATAATTGCATGGACTCGCTGGAGGCCATCGATCAAGAGCTGTCAAACGTAAATGCCCAGGCCGACAGGGCCTTCCTCCAGCTGGAGCGCAAATTTGGCCGAATGAGAAGGCTCCATATGCAGCGCAGGAGTTTCATTATCCAAAATATTCCAGGTTTCTGGGTCACCGCTTTTCGGAACCACCCTCAGCTGTCACCTATGATCAGTGGTCAAGACGAAGATATAATGAGGTACATGATCAATTTGGAGGTGGAGGAACTTAAACACCCCAGGGCAGGTTGCAAATTCAAGTTCATCTTTCAGAGCAACCCATACTTCCGAAATGAGGGGCTAGTCAAGGAGTATGAGCGCAGATCCTCCGGCCGAGTGGTGTCTCTTTCCACTCCAATCCGCTGGCACCGGGGCCAAGACCCCCAGGCCCATATCCATAGGAACCGGGAAGGGAACACCATCCCGAGTTTCTTCAACTGGTTCTCAGACCACAGCCTTCTAGAATTTGATAGAATTGCTGAGATTATCAAAGGGGAACTGTGGTCCAATCCCCTACAATACTACCTGATGGGAGAAGGTCCCCGAAGAGGAATTCGAGGTCCACCACGACAGCCTGTGGAGAGCCCCAGGTCCTTCAGGTTCCAGTCTGGCTAATTTCTGCCCTTGAGAAGCTCCTGCACAAGTCTCCTTACCATCGTCTATTCTTGGCCAGCAGCATGCAGCCTTCTGTCTGCTTTTTCATTGTACTGAATTAGTTTGTCCTTCAGTTCTAAGGTTTCAAGTCAATTTCAAGATGGCCCCTTACATACCTATGCTATTCTTCTTCTGGCCCTTCAAGCTGTTCTGCATTGTGTGAACATATTCCAAGTGCATGGCCTTCTACTGCTTCTATGCTACACTCGTGATGTTGTAGATACGTACTGCCTTCTTTGCATGGCTTGGGTCCTGTCTGTGACTATGGTCTTCTCCCAGGTCTTTTAGTCGTTCTCTACCACAAGGAAGCTTGACACTTCTTTACAAATAACTAACTACACTTTATGCTTGTTGTGCTTCTAATATCCATGTACTATGTGTTCTTGAGTTTCACCCCTGCAAGATGAAACTGAAATCCCAACTCAGCCATCAACCCAAACTGGACATTCTGGGTACCACTTACTGGATGCCAGCTGCTTTCTGGGCCTTCTCCATCTAGTCTTCTGGTGGAACAAGCAGGTGGCTCGTGGGTAACTGCTAGACACAAATGAAGTAGCCCAACAAGAATGGGCTTTTTGTACTTTTGGTTATTGTGCATCGCAATCGGCTACTGGTGAGTATGAAGGCCTGTGCTGTAGCCCACCAACACTACTTCCTCCCTGCTGGTGGAGCTCTGCACAGGCCACCACTGCCTCAACAGAACTATCTTTGGACCTAAGCCCCTAAGCAACACACAGGAACCCCCATATCTACTGTGATTACCCATAAACCCAATTACTTGTAAGGCAAGTTAAGTAGTGATAATGCAGTGCCCAAAGCAAGGTGGAATGGTCCCTTTTAGTAGCCTTTCAGGGACCTAGCCAACAAACCACGCTTAATACAGGTGACTTTGTTTGGCTACCCCTCTTTCCCCCTTCCATCCTCCTCTGGACATGATGGAGTTACCAGGGTGAGGGCACTAAGAGGTTTTGTGAGTCACTCTGCCTCTACTGCTGTGATATTCCATAGGCTCCATTCTACTGCCTGGTCCTCTGGGTCCTCACTTATTAGTTTCAGCATTTCTTTCCCTGCTTTGTCCTTCCAAATGAGGGAGTAGGCTGCAGTCTGCATTGTGGGAATAAGGTGGAGTCTGTGTTTCCAGGACAAGTTCCAGCACAGTGATGCTGTAGGGCTGTCTCAGTTGTGGGGGTATATAGTGCTGGCGAAGACCATTGGCCTTCACCCTTTTCCTTTGTTTTGAAGTCCTTTCCCTAAGCTCCTGAGGGCTAAGGAGGTCTGACACAGTCAGTGGAGAGGGTGCTCTAGGTTGGGAAACTAACTAAAGGCCCAGAAGCAGAAATAAGCCTGATGTATTGTGAGTTTCTCAAGGCCCACAGTAAAGATCCCTGTAGGATCAGGGGTGGAAGGCGAGGCCTGAGGCAGTTCGTAGGGTAGAGGTGAGAGAATCAAAGCATTTGGGGTTTAATTAGGATGTTTGGAGAAGGGCTTTCCTCCAGTTTTTCCTAACTCCTTAAATTCACCAATAGATTTTTGTAAACAAAAATACAAGTCTGGGTGTTTTCTCTCTATTATTTTAGGAGTAACCTTTATATATGTGGGAGATTAATGGTATATGTTCCTTATCTCACTGTGTTTGAATAACATCCTATTAATTCCTTTCTCCATTTCAGCCTATTGGCAAAATTGATGTTTACAGGCCTGCTTTTTTGCTTGTAATTGAGGACATGTGCAAAAATATCAAAATTTGTGTCCTGTGCAGTATGAAGATGTCTGTGAATATTCATTAATAGATTAGCTTGTTATGGTCTCTCTTCTATATAGTTCTATTCTTAGACATATAATTTGAATAATGTGATCTTTGAAGAATCTGAAGATTTTGAAGATTGTTGCTGTCTTGTGAAAGTAATCTCAAAAAGCATAACTGTTGTCTTACTTGATATTTCTTGCCCTAATAATAATGTACTTGACCTTATGTCCCTAACCAGTATAACTACTAGCAGAACTGCTGTCAAACTAAATAAGGATTATTAGTACTTTTGTCTTCTCTGTGCTTGAAAGAAAAGTAAAATGTCACTGTTATATTTCTTGTTGTCATCAATAAAAATAAATAAAAAGTTGTTTGTTGTCTAGTTTAATAAAAGGCTGGGAAACCATTAAAGTTATCAAATGGTCACAGGGAAATTATGAAGTGTGTCACTAACTTCTCACAGGGCAATATGGCTTGAGCAGATGAAAATAATAATACTTCTTTGATGACCAGAGGATGAGAGAATCTCTTAACTGGTTTGGAGGTCTACAGAAGGAATAAGACGATGACGATGTTAAGAAATGGAACTGGGCTTCTAGAGTTAACCAAACTGGTAAGTGAAACCTATATGATGCCTGAGTCTAATTTAATGACTAGTTATAATAAACTAAACAGCAACCACATTAATCTGTAACAAATGAGTGGCACCAGCCTGTAGAAGAATGACACTATTGGTAAAGCTAAAGCTGATAACCAACCAAGGGCAAGAAAAATGACATTTTCTGATTATGTCCAGCACAGGAATGGAAAAGATGGTTGAATTCGCAAAAGAAATATAGCTCTCTTAAAACCTCCAGGCCTAGAAAAAATTACACCTCAGCAAGTGGAACTTAAGTTTAAGAACTGAATCAAGAAGCAGCAACCCAGGCTGGGGTTGTGACTCAGTGGTAGAGAGCTTGTGTAGCACATGTGAGGCACTGGGTTCGATCCTTAGCACCACATAAATAAAGAAAATAAGTTCTAAAAATTAAAAAAAAAAAAAAAGGCAGCAAACCCTGATTATATATTTAATTAAGTTTCTAACTCAAATTTTGGGCCGTTTATGTCAACTTTTTGCTTATATTCCTAAGTATACCTGGTTATTAATTTTCACAGACCTTGAAGCATCCATAACCCTCCCTGTTACACAGGATGCAGAAGTAATTATTCTCTAAACCTTTACGAACCAGTGGCTGGACAGCACACTATATCATTACTAGTAACTGAAGTGTGATATCTGCTTTCATGTGTTTCTCAATATATTTCAGTCATATTTAGGATATTCTTTTTGATATACCACACACTGTTATCTTTTTGACATAGCACACACTGTATGAAAAAAAATTAAGTGCTACTCACAAAATCCAAAGTCATTAATTCTTCCAAAACTACATTAAGCTCCTTGGGAATTATACCAAGGAGGGCGTAGTAAACATAAATGTGGTAAACAAGGATGGTACATAATAGTTTTCCACTGGAAACAATATGTTCAGTGATAAAAACCTATGTAGGTGCTTCCATTGCCACCAAAAACTGCACCGATTGTATTGGGAAAAATTTCCTTCCTTATTTCATATAATTTTATTAAAGGATAAAAAACTTTTCCAATATTCTTTTTACTTTTTATGGTGTCACTTTTGGATGATATTTACTCTTCATATTCAATTAGAAACACTGGCACTTTTTATAACAATGAAAGAAAAACGTAAAAAGCCTAATACAGTGTAACAAACATCCATTAGAGTAATCACTGACATGCTAAAAAGGTAGAAGGAAACTTAGAACGCCCTCCCAGTCCCTGCCACTCTTCAGTGGTCAGGAAAGTACAGTTAATTTTTTAGGGAGTGGGGGCTCTCATTTTTCTTATTAATAGCAGTTCATAAGCATTTAAAGATGTATTCTTTGCCATTTACAGAATAAACATGCATAAGGAAAAATAGCTTTATTAAAAAATCAGATCTCTATAGCATACACGAGTTAACATCTTCATTTAGCCCTAAGCTTGATTGTATATGCACATTGTAATATTTCAATGACATTCTAGATAACAATTTCAAATACATCACCATATACTTATTGGTAGATATCAAACAAAGCTACTGACTTTGAGGGGAAAAAAAATAAAGTTTCTTACCCTGAGATAATCATTCCCTCAGTGTATTTGAGATTTCTCAAATATTTACAAATTTTAACAAAATATTTATCTTTTCACTGCATGTGTCCATGCTAAGTTCTCTGCTATAATACAAGTAAAATAATAATAATGACCAGTATTGTTTTCTGGTCCTTTCCATGATGAATAGTGAAATTATAGCATAAAAAGTAGTTAGGAATTTAAACATTATCTGGCTCCAAATGTCTTATAACAAATAGCTACTAATATGACTAAGCACAACATATCCTGGATTGTAATAAACCTATAAACCCCTTAAAATAGTGTTTCTCAACATTTTCTTCATCACCCTCCCTCCCAAAGAAAAAAACTACATTTAACTCAAATTTAATAACTATATACTGCTCCCTAATAAGAAAATTCAATGCCAAGGAATAAAAATGAATTTTCTTGGCATTTTTCAATTTTGAAAGGCCAGAATCCACTGTGTTACTGAAGATTGTTTTGTACCCTAGAATCAATTTTTAATCCTATTGAGAAACATGTCGTAAAGTTATTGATAATGAATTAAACAGTCCTTAATAGGGGGAAACAGTGGGTAACAATGAAGGTTGGGATTGGCTTCTCGTACCATCTCTGTCCCATGATGGTTGTGTGATATCAGAAGAAATCATGTATGTATTTTCTTATTTTGGAAAAAAACAGGAATAGTATCAAACCTAATAGTTTGGGAAAATCATTTAATGTCACTGGGCTCAATGTTCTTGGCTCTAAATTGAAGGAATTGGTATAGACTGGTTATTCGCAGTTCTGTTGTACTTACTAATAAAGACATTATAAACGATATCAATGCTCAGCTATTTACCCAGACAAACTAAACTCTGGAGTAAATGGTCATTGGTTCTCAAACTAGTGTCAATCAAAATCACCTGAAAGGGTTGTTAAGAAAACACACTGGTGGGCCTACTTCCCACAGTTTCTGACTCAGTAGGTTTGGGGGTAGGGCCTTCAAATTGGAATAATCAAATTCAAGGTGATGCTGCTATGCATCCCTGGACACACACTTGAGAACCACCAGACTAGGCATATGTATAAACTGTGTGGGTCTCCCCAGCTGAATTATAATTTCAAAGCTATTGGTATAGAAAATACTAATAATGTTCTTTTTAGTTCTAGGATACTGGGATTTTAATATTCCAAGAGTTGTTAAGCATCAAAATGATTTATATAAAAAGCACATCTATGGACAAATATCAATTTCTTGGTCAATTTTCATTAAAAATTTGTTCCTATAAAGCACTTTACAGTATTTCTTTGAAAATTAATATTTTTTTACAGTACATTTGCTGCATATGTGGTTCTTCATTTTTTAGTAGAGATAATTTATCTTGTTGTACATATCTCATCATTCAATAAGACCATTGGTATAATTGACCAATGGATAGTAGCCAGCTGTTTTTGAACTGTTTGAAGAGAATCTTGTAAATTTGTAGTCCAGAGGTAATTCTAAGAGGGAGAAAAAAAAAAAAAACAATTTGATTATTCTGCAGGTCTCTAACCACCTTTCAAAAATACAAATAAAAAAAAAAGAGACATTCAGTTTTATTTATTTATTTATTTTTTAAAGAGAGAGTGAGGAGAGAGAGTGAGAGAGAGAGAGAGAGAGAGAGAATTTTTAATATTTATTTTTTTAGTTCTCGGCGGACACAACATTTTGTTGGTATGTGGTGCTGAGGATCGAACCCGGGCCGCACGCATGCCAGGTGAGCGCACTACCGCTTGAGCCACATCCCCAGCCCCTCAGTTTTATTTTTTAGAGTTTCATAATTTTAATGTTTCTTTTACCATGTGGACAGGTGTCACTAGGATGAGTGTGAATGTCTTTCCTTAATACTTAAGTCAAATCACATTTAGCCATACTGCAAATCATTCTCAGAGCTCTAATAACTAGTGAGTTCAGTTTTAGTACTCTACACAATAAATAGGTATGCTTCTCTGAATTTAAAAAAAAGAATTAAATCTCCCAGGTCTTATTCAGCAAATCTCATAAATGGTAAATGTGAACTAATAATCTTCACAGCCTCAGGGAATAGTAAGAGGGTTACTAAGAATAATCTTTGAATGTTCAGCAAAATAAGAATTCTAATATACATAATATGGTAACTTTCTCTATGTGATAAGCATCGCACATACACAGGACCTGGAGGGGAATTAAGATAGATACCATATAATATATGCTTGATGTTAGAAAATATGATATCCTCATCTATGTCTCAAAAATTTAAAACAATCCTCAGATACTAGCCCTACCCCCCAACTTCTCAAAGGGACCATTAAAAAGAAATATTTCAAGTGAAGCATATCAGCACATATCACATTATGATACTCATTCCACACCCAAATATATGACAGTAGCCTAGTGCGGTGGCATACGCCTATAATCCCAGAGGCTCAGGAAGCTGAGGCAGGAGGATTGTGAGTTCAAAGCCACCCTTAGCAACTTAGTGAGGCCCTGTCTCTAAATTAAATATTAAAAGGGCTGGGAATGTGGCTCAGTGGTGAAGTGTGCCTGGGTTCAACCCGCAGTACCAAGGGGAAAAAATATATATATAGTCATGTGTATTTATATATAGTCATGTGTATATATATATAGTCATGTGTGTGTGTGTATATATATATATATATGACAATAATCCTTATTTCACAAATTTTACAAGTAGAACCAAAGTACTAAATATTTTGAAATTGTACTTTATTTTAGATGCCACTGAAAACCATCAAAACTCAGTCAATCTATGAAATGAAAACTAGTGTTAGAGAATAAGAAGAAACACTGCCTTCCTGATGTTAAAGAGAGCTAGGATTACTACAAACAGAAAAACATTCGACATTAGTAAATGTCATAGGTCCTCCCTATTCTGTTTGCCAGAGGAGTTTTGTCTGTCTGTTTGGTGGTTCTGAAGATTGAACTCGGGGCCTTGTACATGCTAGGCAAGTGCTGTTATCACTGGGCTACATCTCCAGCCGTAGCTGGAATACATTTTTAACCAGGCATTTAAAATTGCATTGAGTGGTATGCAGTGGTGCAGGCCTATAATCCCAGCAGCTTGGGAGGTTTAGGCAAAAGGATCACAAGTTTGATCTAACTAGTGAGTTCAATTTTAGTATTCTACACAATAAATAGAAATGCTTATCTGAATGAGCAACTTATTGAAGTCCTAAGCAACTTACCGAAACCCCGTCTCAAAAAAAAAAAAAAAAAACCAACTTAAAAAAAAAACAAAAAAGGAAGGGCTGGGTAAAGCACCCCTGGGTTAAATCCCTGGTTCAAAATAAAATATAATAAAACAACTAAAATTTAAAAATAAAGAAATTAATAAAAAATAAATGAAATTGCATTGAAAAGTAAATTCATAAATCTGTTTCTAAAATTGTACTCTGAGGTTCTGAATTTCTGATAAACTACCAAATGACACAGGCCAAGAGCTGAGCCAACCATCTCTTTTTTCCCCTTTTTATATAGTTCTAAAATGTAAGAAATATACTTTCTTTCCCAGGAATTCTGTGCCATCAAGTGTTGGTTGCCTCTTTACCTCTCCACTGACTTTACTCTGATATTTATATTTTGTCCAGCTTTTCTAGTTGTTTTAGCCCAAGTGAGAAATAGAAGTCTAAGTAATTTCTGAACTTCAGATTCTTAAGTTGGAGATGATAATACCAGACTTATTTCTTCTCTCACAGGATGAATGTGAAAGTATAACAATATACTTACCTGAATTACTGGTAGAATTATGATAGGTTAAAAATGTTACCTTATAAACCAATCACCACTGTAACATATCTGGCTAAGTACAAAATTTTTATAACAGTTATAAAAATGGCTTCTGGGTATTTAAATATGAATGAGATAACCAAGTCTAAAGATATCAGCTGTTTTTTTTTTTTTTTAATACTGGGGATTGAACTAGGGGCACTCAACCACTGAACCATATCCCTAGCCTTATTTTTGTATTTTATTTAGAGACAGGGTCTCACCGAGTTGCTTAGTGCCTCCCTGTTGCTGAGGCTGGCTTTAAACCCATGATCCTCCTGCCTCCAGAGCCACTGGGATTGTAGGTGTGTACCACTGCGCTGGGCCTAAAGATACCAGTTTCTACAGGGGGAAATAAAAAGAGGAGTAAGAGGTTTATTTTGCACCTATCTCATTCAAAACAGAGAACTTAATTGTCTCATGGTACAGAAATGTTTGTTATCATGAAGAACTCAGGGAATGGGATATAGCCAAACTGTGTCAGATAACTATTTTGTTAAAACAAGTATTCCTAGACTAGGAATTCATTAGACTATGGATTCTCCAAGAAGAAAACATTTGTGTCCCTTACAGGGAAGTCACTGTTGGGTGCTATTTTTTTTTATAGCTCTGGAATTATAACATTTTATATATATATATATATATATATATATATTGGGTTTTGAAAGCAGACAAAGAATCAAATTCTTACTCACCACAACAGTATTCTGTTAAAACTCTGTACTAAGTACACTATAATTATCAAGTATATTATCCAAACTTAGGTAACAATTAAATGAAGCAAATGTTCTTCCACAGTAAATTCAATATTAAATAACAGATAGAACAACTCTTGGGACTTTTTAAAAAAGAGACTGGCAGGATAACATTTATATAAATACTCTATCTTTAACATGTTTAAAGCCATGATAATCACACTAATTTTCTTCTAGCCATCTGCAGTAATACTGAGTGACACTAAATCGGTTTCTGCAATAATATGAAGTTTTGAGATATAACTTCTTCACAAAAATGTGATCACAGAGAAAAAATGTGAACTTTGATGAATTCTTTGTTTTTTGAGAATTGTCTTCAGCATCAAAATAAACAACTGAATATGACATAACCTCACTCATCCTTTCCCTAAAAAGGGAGGGGGGCACTGGTTCACCTTTGTTTGACTATTGCCATGTCCTAACGTCCTACTTATTAATATTTCTTCCTAAAAAAAAACGGTGGACAGAAGACATAGGCCCTCCTCAAAGTTATACAGTCCATTTCTTTAACAGAATTTTTTTTTATAAAAGGGAGAATTATATTTAGGTTATCAAAAAAAATTCTTTAAAAAACAATGAGAAGATATTGTTTAAAAGATGAGGATATACTGACATATTGAATACATATAATGACAGAAGATGGATCTTTAGAAAGTCCTATGTAGTATGTATCATCATAATCCCACCAATAATTCAGTTAAGTATCTTGTTATACTTTCTTTCATACTCATCCTATGAGGGAGGAAATGCAGTTTGATATTATCAACTGCAATTTAAGAATCTGAAGTTCAAAAATTAAGTACTTAGACTTCCATTTCTCATTTGGGCTAAAACAAGTAGAAAAGCTGGACAAAATATAAACAGCAGAATAAAGTCAGTGGAGAGCTGAAGGCTCAACTTTTCATTTCTCTGGTTGTACACGATGTAGAGGCTTACCATATGTGCAGTCATACATGTACCTAGGGTAATGATGGCCAACTCATTTCACCATCTTTTCTGTCCCCAAGCCCCCTCCTTCCCTCCTCACCACTTTGCCCAATCAAAGTTCCTCCATAGAATTTCCACTCTTTTTATAGTTTTAACATCTTCACCAAATTTCTCAATCCTTTCTTTTCTGTATTTGACCAAAGTACACATGGTTATTTCTGTTACTGTGGTCCCCTATCCTTGTGTACTTGGATATTTTTTATTAAGTGTTGAACATTATATGGACTGTTGGTAGAAATAATTTGAGTCCTAGAATAATACTATCTTTTTCAAAAGAGAATCTACATTTGTTTCTACCAGGTTATCAAAGGCATTAACTAATCTGTCATTTTGATATTCAGCTGATTTGAAGCTGAGCTTTTAGTCCCTTTGAAAATGGAAACTACTTCTGTATTCATCCTTATTCTAAGATAAAACCTACCAGGGCTTCAACACAGATTAAGGGAATTCACCAGGCCCACTCTTCCTAGACCTCCTAAGGATGCTGTTGTGGTAATTCCTACATTCAATCTATTCCTGAAAGCTGACTTAAAAAGAAAAAATAAGAACAATTTTTATGTAGTTGGCTGTAGCAGAAGGGCTGGTCCTAATTACCCAGGCTACCATATTTAAAAGATGTTTCCCAAGAAAAATAAATCAACATTGTGGGAAGATTTCCTTCTTTTAAAGGACAAGAATCCTGGTAGTTATTGTCATCACTATCCAATAACAGGTAAAAATTACCTGTTTCAAAAGGTATTTTCCCCCTTACCTGCTATTGCTTCAATACTTGGAATTGCAATAGTGCTGTAAGTATTGATTCTCTTAGAAGACCATGTATAAACCAAGGAGTCCTCTGAATTTTCCCGTTGTGAAACTGAATCAATAAAAAAGGAGCCCCATTTTTTAGAAAAGGTATTTAGAAGTTTTGTCTTTGGTACCTGAAAGAAGAAAATGGAATAATAAATGTGATTAGTAATGAAAACTGTGGTAAATTAATCACATAGTTTTGTTTTTAAGCAAATTGAGAAAAAAGTCCTGTAGGAATATATAAACAGGCTTTGGGTATGCATTACATTTTTGGAAAGAATAGTACTTACTATAAAGTATCCTTTATCTCAAACTAGAATGATCTTTTAAATAATTAGTTGATTATAGTATTAAACCTACCCCAAACAGAGCAATCTAGAAAGAATGTTTTCTCTACAATTAAAATAAATCTTTAATTATTATTGTTGTATCTAAAGGATAGTTAAAAATTTCTTTTTTTTGGTTGGGGGTACCCAGGATTGAACTCAGGGGCACTTGACCACTGAGCCACATCCCCAGTCCTATTTTGTATTTTATTTAGAGACAGGATCTGAGTTGCTTAGTGCCTCACTGTTGCTGAGGCTGGCTTTGAACTCCCGATCCTGCCTCAGTCTCCAGAGCCTCTGGGATTACAGGCATACACCACTGTGCTTGACTTAGTTAAAACATTTCTAATTTTTAAATTTGGTGTTTATTTTTTTAAAGGGGGATGAGGATAGAATTATTATTTACTGCTTCCAATGTACGTATAACATGAAGCCAATAACTGAATAAAAAGTTTCAAGGTACTATCTTTTTTTAAAAAAGTATAGGGGATACTCAGTAATAAATTTTCTGTTTTTTTCTAGGGCTGACCATATTGCTTTATCATAGAATTTCCAAAGGGTGATGGCCATATCCAGGTACAATTCTAAATAAAATAGTATTTATTTCTAACTTAAAAGCCAAAAAGCTATTTACCAAAATAAAGAATAAAAATTATTTTCATTTTAGTACAGAGTCGTCAAACATAATGGAGTGCATGCAACTTCAGAGGATAATACTGGTCTATGTTATATTTTTCTAAATTAGCTCATAGTAATGTCTCAGATTATTTTATTGTATCAGTAAATCAATGTAAAAATAGAAACTCAGTTTTATCTGTCCGATAGCTTTACACTGGTATCTCACCATTGTTTCAATTATACATTAGGCATTACTAGTGAGCATGGTTGTCTCCTCTTATATACAAACTTTTCCCCAACGGCCTGATATCTTTTGTCCTATTTCACACTGAGTATCTGATTTTAGCCCATTGTCGAACCCCTTAGATATCAACCCATTGTTAGTTTTATCAGTTTGGATCATATTAAGGTGTAGTATTCACCTGTTTTAACATATAAAAATAGCAATTTCATAAGGTTCAATCTAAATAGATATTGCAAGACTCTTTCCCTTGATTTAGGTCCAAAGATCAACCGTATCCCAGGTGTCTTGAAGAGAACCATTTAATACTGATGCAAAGTCATCAGTTTTTCTACTTATAATTGTCCTTTGAGTTATAATTTGAAAAAAAAAAAATCATTCCCTACAATGAGGATGAAAAAAAATACTTTCAAAATTTTCTTCAATCAAGTTTTATAAATATATTTTTTATGTTCAGGTCTATAATTCCTTCAGAATTTATTTTTATATATAGGATGTAAAAGGAGATCATCTTATTTTTTCCATATAATGAAACCACTTACTTAATCCTATTATCTGAATTGTTCAACCTTTTCTGCTAATGGACAATGTTCTGCCATACCCACATTTATATGGGCCCGTGTCTTTTTTTATTCCTTCTATTCACTGAAATTTTTATATACAGGTTACATATTCCTTATCTGAAATGCATGGGATAAGAAGCACTCAAATTTGGGAATATTGGCATAGACTTTACTGGTTAAGCATCCCACGTCTGAAAATCCAAAATTTTTTTAGTGTTATATTGGCATCAAAAAGTTTCAGATCTTTGGAACATTTCAGATATTTTGGATTAGAGATGCTTTCCCATTATGGTTTCAGTATGAGTTTTACCCCAAAAAGTTCATGTATGAGACAATGCAGGAAAGTTTAGACATGAAATGACTAGGTTATATGAGGTTTAACCTAATTGTGCATGAATCCCCTGATAGGGATTAACTTGGTGGCAACGATGGAGGCAGGTGGGGTATGGCTGGAGGAGGTGGTCATTGGGGCGGGCAGTGTGCCTTTGGGGTTTATATTTTGTTCTCAGTATGCTGAGCTCTCTCTCTGCTTTCCTTCACCACACTCTTCTGCCATGATGTTCCACCTCACTTTGGGCTCTGAGGAATGGAGTTGGCAGTCTATGGAGTAAGACCTCTGAACCATCAGTCCCAAAATAAACTTTTGATTATTTTTGTCAGATCTTTTGATTCACAGTGAAAACATTGTCTAAAAAAATGTTCCATACTCTGTTTCCAGTACTAGATAAACAACAACAACAACAATCTGGTTTTCTACTATGGTTAGTGTCTGATGGAGTAAAATTCCAATCTTTTATTTTTTTTTTCAAAGTTATCTGAGCAATTTATGGGTTTTAAGTTTTCTAAATGCAAAATCAGTTTGTGAAGATCCATTTAAAATCCTACTGGGATTTTGTAAAACATTATATTGACTTTATAAATAAATGTGAGGAAAACAGTCATCTATAAAAATCATGCTTTTGCAAATATGTCTTTCCATTTATTTAGAACTGTATTCAAAAAATTTTAAAATATTTTTTTTAGGGCTGGGGATGTGGCTCAAGTGGTAGCGCACTTGCCTGGCATGTGTGCGGCCCGGGTTCGATCCTCAGCACCACATACAAACAAAGATGTTGTGTCCGCCGAAAACTAAAAAATAAATATTAAAATTCTCTCACTTTAAAAAAAATAAAATAAAATATTTTTTTAGTTGTAGATGGATGCAATATATTAATTAATTTATTTTTATATGGTGCTGAGGATCAAACCCAGTGCCCCACATGTGTGAGGCAGGTGCTCTACCACTGAACTACAGCCCTAGCCCTTGTATTCAGAATTTTTAATAGGCTTAAAATTTACATCATTAAGGTCTTATATATTTATTAGGTTAATTCCTAGACAGTGATTTATTTTTGTTGCTGTTGTAAATAATCTGTTTCTTACCACATTTTGTTAAGTGATTCCTGCTGGTAAAGAGTATGGCTGTTAATTTTTGAATGCCAATTTGGATCTAGCATTCTGACCAAACTCACTCATTCGTTTTAATAGTTTGTTGATTTCTTCTATGCTAAGGATCACATAACCCTAAAATAGTGATAATTTTAATCTTACTCCATGTTTCTTTCTTTTTTTTTTTCTTGTAGTATTGGCCAGTTCTCTGTTACACAGTGTAATTGATAAACAGTATCCATAAAGAACCTTAAAGGGCAGTATGGCTTTTGGCTTTCCCTTTCTTTTAATTCCACCATTACATGTTACATTCCCACTGGTGTTTTGGATGATATCCTTCTCTAATTAAAGAATGGTCCCTTTTCTTTCTTGCTTGCTAATTATTTTCATCATTAATTTTGCCAGACACAGTGGTGCACAATTGCAATCCCAGCAACTTGGGCAGCAGAGGCAGGAGGATCACAACTTAGCAAGGCCTTAAGCAACTTAGCATGTTCAAAATAAATAATGATATAGCTCAGTGGTAAAGGACCTTAGAGTTCAACCCCTCACTTGTTTTTAGTTAAAATGAAGAAATAAGTAAGAACAGTACTGAAGGAAGTTGAAGAAGAGAGCTCCTCTTCCTTTGACTTAGGAGGCTAGTTACACAGAGTTAAGGGTGTCCAAGTAATTATAAGTATAATGTTATAAGACTTGATTTATTGATTATTTGTTTCTAATGTTTAAACTAAAGAAAATTATTCCTTATTTTCTTTAGATGGGCTTACTTAAACATTAAAATGTGCCATTTTTGCTGTTTTAATTTGTTCTAAAAACAGTGGAGGAAATAATCAACTGATGTACCATGATTTTAGAAAGTTTTGAGCAACAGTCTGTAAAATTCCATTTGAGATTTTCCCTGTCCTTATCGTAAGCTTCCTGTCACAAATGAAAGGAGGTGAAAGTGATCCTCAAATTCTCTATGCTCTTATATAGAATGGAAACAACTACCAATATCTGATAAATTGAATTCAAACCTAAAATGAAATAAAATGTTAATCTTTGCAGAATGTAGTACATGTAAATGTTTTGGCTTCCAGGATCAATTTTGAAATGATCTGGTTAATTTGATTTTAATTATATTTTTCAAACTTCACTTAGGCTGAATACAGTAATTAGAAACACAGAATTAAATCCTTTTGCATCAGACTTCAAACCTGTCAAAAGACAGCATCTTATATGTATCCTGTGCTTGACATTTGTTTGGAAAAACTAAACTACACTTTTCTTAACAATCACAAAATATACAGAACTCACAGAGTGCTTTCTTTTTATCTTTCTTTATGGACTGTTTCCTTCCTGCTGCAGCGGTCAGCAAGATGTTTATATTCTGTCCCCTCCACAGGGAAGCAGGAAAGAATCTGAACTCTCATGAGGTGCAGTGCTTACTGCCTGTTTTGAAGTGCTGCTCTGGTCTTCTCCATGGAAGTGTGCTGTGCAGAGAACAGACCTGGACTTATATATATGTATTAAAGCAGCCTGACTTTTATAGGTTTGCGTCAAAAATGTTTGTAACAACAACAAAACAAAACCATGTAACTGTCTCATTTGTCTTTAAATACAAATAGAAAGACACATGTCAAATTTTCCATGAAACAGGTAATACAACTAAATTTGCTTGAAAAATCTGCTAAGGACCATTAATACACACTGTTTCAAAAACAAACTACAGAAGCATGAGGGCATTTAGTCAGACCAGGAGACCTGTGAAGTCAAGTAGTATGAAGATACCTTAGCTTTCAAATAAAATTTTTTCTTTCAGGAAAAGAGTGAAAGGGATGCTCACCTCATATTTTCCTCTCTTCTCCAGAGGCTCTGACTCCTCAGGCTTCCAGGCTTCCTCTCCTTGGAGCTCCTCTAGAATGAGGACTGTCTCCCAGTTCCTATAGTGGCGGGCTGGGAAAACATCTGAATGCATGCTGTCACCAAAGTAAACAACCTGTAAGTCAGACAGCAAATTCTGTTTGAGGCATGAGAACTGCGACAGTGGTGATCATTTCATGGAAGGCAGAAGAAGGGCAAAAGCATCTTACATTTCTTTGAATAACCTGGCAGCTGACCACTGACGTGTCCCATTTGATTCACAGAGGGCCAAGTTCATGTTAAGAAGTTATACAACCCACTTGCAGATAGAAGAAAGGTAGAAGGTGAGATGAATAATTTTATTCAGTTTTCCTACAGAAGACGTGAACCTGTGTGTTTTGTATACATTTAAATCTGCCCTTAGAACTGAAGAGCTGGTGATATATTAAAGACAACTTGTCATAGTGGGTTGCAGATTGTGAAGGGTGCACATCACAACCACTTTTCAAGAGTTTCTGGGACCCACCCCAGATCTGCTGAAACAGAACACCTGAGAGTGTTGCTGGGCTTGAAATCTAGAAATCTCCATAGATATTCTAAAGCAAAAGTCCCATGGATTTAGTCCACACATTTCAATCTGCAGATGAGAAAACGAGGTTAAGGGATAAGACCTAGAACCTCTCAAATCAAGATCCTTTGTCCATGGAACTCCTTAGGGGTCCTTGGGAGCCAATGGCGCAGGGTTCAGTTACCCAATTATCTCTTCTGCTCATGGAGCTACCGGTGAATATTTTTTAGAAGAGCACTCTGTTGTGAAAAATACACCAATGTTCAATATCCGCAATAAGATCAAGATGTCAAAAGCAGTGGGTCTTTAGGATAATCTGTAGTATAATTTCAGTTTGGGTTTGTTTTACATATAAAACCTTTTTTTGTTATCAGGATTATCATTCCTCAGGCATCCCATATATGAATTCCATGCACTCCCTAGATCTGTGGCTGCCCACTTGGAAACCTTACTCTTCTCTGTCTCAGATAAAGACCAGGTCTATATCAACAAAGAAAAGGCTTATTGTATCAGGAGAGGTAAAAAGAGAACTATGGCGGCTGACAGAGGGAGATGATTCCATAGATAATTAACCTGAATGCATTTACAATTGGGGTTTTAGTTTACAACTCTTTATATCTGCAAGAGGACATTAAGGATTCTGAATCAGAAAATACCTTGGGTTCAGGTTTGCCAGTCATTTTCTTCAGAAGTTCATAAAGGTGTACAGCGTTCCCTTGAGAGTACCAGCCAGGTTTATTCAGAGATAGCAACACCTCCTGTTCTTCATCATTCTCTGGAAACACAGTTTGTCCATCATACACTTTTTAATCAAGTGAAAGTATCCAGTCAGGCAGGCTGTACTCAGGGCATGGCCGTAGGTCTCATGTAACAAGGAACCAGGTGGGGAAGGAGATTACATTCTGTGAGCACTTAGTGGAAGCACTTCGTGGGTCTATATATTATTAATCCTCACTGTGATCCTCTGAGTTGGAGGAAATAAGGCTCAGGGAAGTTATTTCATCTAAGATTTCAAAGCTGGTAAGTGATTTATTCAGTGATGAGATAGATTTCTGCTTGATATTATGCCCCTGCTTTTGCAAAATGGTTTATTAAGCAAACAACATAATAGAAACCATTAAGTCCTATCTTTTCAGAACTGGGTGTGGGAAAATATATTTTTATTGTAGTCTATTCAATGTAGGTTTAAATTGTGCACTCTAGGTGCCTCTATTACTTTACCCTAGTCTCAGCTTGGGGTGGGGAAAGGAGTTGGTAAAAGGGTTATCTGACACAAATGCAAGTTTATGGATAATTCCAAACTGTCCCCTTCTAGCACATAACTTGCTCCCCAGATCCAGTTAAAGCAGGGCTGGTGAAAGTCTAAGAAGATTCAGCGCATTCCTTAGAGACATACCCCCCCCCCCAAAAGTGATAACTTCTCATAATGTCTTTGTTTAGAGCTATTGTACTATGTAAATAATAAGGGTTTAAAAAATGAATAATTTACACACACACACACACACACACACACACACACACACAGTGCTGGAGGTTGAACCCAGAGGTTCATGAATGCTATGTTAGTGCTTTACCAATGAGTTACACTCTTGGCCCTACATAAATAGTTTTGAAAGAAGATTTACATTTGACATGTAAATCTTCTTTACAATTAGATATATACACTAAGATATCACTTAGTTGCTAATATCTGTCAAATGATGTTTTTTTCCTTTTCCTTATTATTATTTTGCTTATTAAAAATGAAAAAAAAACCCAAATTCTATAGATTACAGTTCCTCAAATGTTGGGACTCAGTAATCTAAGAAGAGAAAGAAAGGAAAAAAAAAAAAACTAAAAAGAATAAAAAGAGAAACCAAAACAAAAACCCTCTTGATAAAACATCCACCCCTCCCTCTTTCCACATACTTCACTGAAAGCTACTTTTAAGGGTAATTAATCCGTGAGGGCAGCTTCAAAGATTCTGACAGAAGCTCCACACCTAGGAGCTCAGAAAATTAATTCCAGCAGAAGAGAGCCAGCCAGGCTGCTGAGAGCAACAGGGCTGAGATAGTGTAGAGAAATAAATTCAGGAGATGTCAAGCACAATTTTATTTATAAATCCAAACATTTTCACACTATTTAAACAAGGGATCACAATTCTTTTCAAGGCCTACAGGATGTAGTTATATGCACTTCTGTTTTCATATCACAGAAAAAAAATGTGTCCTGCAAGAAGTACCAAGAGTATACTAATTTTTAAAAGCTTAATTAAAAATGTTAGATGATGGGCTGTGGCTGTGGCTCAGGGTAGGGCACTTGCCTGGCATGTGTGAGGCACTGGGTTCGATTCTCAGCACCACATATAAATAAAATAAAGGTCTATCAACAATTAAAATTAAAAAAATGTTAGATGATAATAAATAGAATAGAAAAAAATAAAGGAGGACACAGGGGACAGAGGGTGATTATGATTTGTTTCCTTGGTTTTATTTATTTATTTATTTATTTATTTATTTATTTATTTATTTATTTATATTTATTTTTTTTTTAAAGAGAGAGTGAGAGAGGGGGAGAGAGAGAGAGAGAGAATTTTTTTAATATTTATTTTTTAGTTATCGGCGGACACAACATCTTTGTATGTGGTGCTGAGAATCAAACCCAGGCCGCACGCATGCCAGGTGAGCGCGCTACCGCTTGAGCCACATCCCCAGCCCTGTTTCCTTGGTTTTAAAACTGGGATAATTACAATGCTTAACTCCTAGAGGAGTTGTATAAATAAATTAATACAGATGTAGCACATGGAACAGTATTGGCCACACAGTATTTAAAAATATCTTAAAAATCTCAGAACTTTTCTCCCATTGTAAACTTTCTGATTTTTTTTTCTTATTTATACAAAATACTCATTTGTATAAGGACTATAACAGAAAAATGATACTACTAAAGAAAATAGTTTACTGATGAGTTGGAGCAAAGTTAATAACATAGAAAGCAAGATTCTTACCCTTCAAAACTTTGGGTTTGGGGGTTTCCTATTTGTTCATATTTTTAAAAATACTAATAGCTATGAGCTCCTTTGAGCTATGTATCTTTTCCTTCTGTTTCAATATGCTTATTTACCTGCTCATTTCTGGGCCTATTATAATGGGAAGTTAATTTCTTTGCAGGACAAGAATTTTCAATTAGATATATACACTAAGACATCACTTAGTTGCTAATATCTGTCAGTGGTAGTATAGAGACCTGCAGACAGGGCTGTATTCAATGCCTATTTGATTAGAAGCTGTGGCTTTGTCAAAATGCTAAACTGGTACAAATTCAAGCATATCAACAAATAAGCCATAGTCAAACATTCAGATTAACGAATGAATTCTTAACTGTACACTACGGATTGGGACTCTTTCATTCAACATGTTTTTAGTGTTACTGGAACTATGCTGGAGACACACAGCTGGCATTACCTGGCTCTCTACCACTAGAATTAATAATTTTCTGAGCCACATAGAATCCTAGCTAAGGAGGTTCTGTCAGAACCCTTGAAGCTGTCCTTGTGGATTAATTGTCCTTCAAGGTAGCTTCCAGTGCAGTAGCTGGTGACAGGAAAGAGAGTGAACATTTGCATAAAGGGTTTTCTTTTGTTTGTTTGTTTTGGCTTTTCTTCTTCTTTTTTCTTTTTCTTTTTTTTTTTTTTTGATTTGAAGATTACTGAGTCTCAACATTTGAGAAACTATAATTCTATAGATTTTGCTTTATTTTCTTTTGAAATTAGGGACAAAGGAAAGAAGAGGATGCTAAGAAGGGAGGGGGATTCATTGTATGGTTATAAGTATTTTAGGTTTCATGGGACTTGCACTCTGGGGTGTGCAGAATATGGAGAACGCAAGGCTTATGTTATGTAGGTCAAGGAAATGTGAAGCACAGCTGCTATCTTCAGGACTCAACATCCCAGTGAGGAAATTCCCCAGATAACTTCCCCTTTATAGCCAAGTGAAAGGCACCAACAAACACAGAGAGGAAATGACTGCCTGGAGCCAGAGGAAGGAAGTACAGAAAGGAGGTTGTCGGTGCTTGCCTCCAAGCAGGGGAAGAAAGTCATTAGACAGAGGAGAGGGAGTAATTCCATATTTATCCTTGTTCTTCAAATAATATAGAAAACGAGATTCTTAACTGATCTTCTGAAGAGTAGCATCTGCCTTACTATAATTTTTGTTTAGAAATGAGGAATTTTAGGCTTCACTAGGACCTACTGAATCAGAATCTCCATTCTAACAAAATCCCTGGGTGATTTATATATATACTAAAATCTCAGCAACATTGACCGAGAACAGCAGGAGCAAAAACATGCTGAATAAAGAATAATAAAAGGTAATCATTCCACAGGGGTGGAATAATGGGCACCTGTAGTGAAAAACAGACTGAGGAGGATGAAAAGAATTTAGCAAGGAGATTGCAGAATTAGTTTTAGGATGCTGTACCGAATGGAAAGTTAATGAGATTCTGTGTGCACATGATTAAATATACTTTTTGCCTAACACTTATAAGTGAATTCCATAAAAGATACTGAAAAATTAAAAAGTAAGGGACAAAGGCATGTCCATGCTAATAAAAGGTATTTGAAGAGAGGTGGGGAGGAGTTACAAGGCCCAGTGGAAAGAGAGAGGAGGGCAGAGATGAGAGATTTCAAAGGTAAATTAAACAGGTCTGATGTCCAGCATACTGGATGTGAAAGAATAGATTTAACGGATGGTTAGGTGAGTATGATAAGGCACAAAGGTGACCAGTATGCCTGGCTGCATTTGGTTTCCAGATGAAAGGAGATTATCACAGTTGATTTCAGAACATTGAGTGGAGCTTTCTGATGTGCAGGAGAAAACACTGAGATTCAAGACAGGAAGTCTCAGCTAGGGAAAGATCGAGGTGGGGTGGGGTGGGGGTGGGGGTTTGGAATGTGGATGACAGCTGAGGCCAAGGGACAGCACAGTGGCTCATGACTCCCACAATGGCGGGGAGTGGGGTGGCAGCCTTGGGGACAGGGCAGTGAACAAGACAGACACGATACCTTTCCCCAGTAGAAGTATAATCTTGCCAGGCAGAGATCCTCCCCTTACCCCAAACCTTAGTACTGGAGAGGGCAGAGGTCTCACAGTGCACGCAGAAGAGAACAGGGAAGGTCTTAAGGGTCGACAGGGATGTGGCTAATGGAGGATCTGAGTCTTCACCCGCCTGGCCACCAGCTCTTCCCTGGTCACCATGACAACCACTGATATTACGCATGTGGAGCTCATGAAGGACACGTTGTGCAAGGTGATTGGCTCACTGCACCTTACATCCCAGCATGCTTACCAGCCTGGATTTTATCCCTCTGACTTTAACCATTTGCAAGGACGATTTAATTTACACACCACTGGAGTTTATAGCATTGGGCAGAGGAGATTTGCTTTCACAATAACTGCCACACAGATGGCTTCAGGGCTACAAGGCAGGATGGAGGCTGGGACTGATAATCCAGACATGATGTAATACTGTACCAATTCATACAGGAGATGATAAAGGCAGTGTTAGTGATGATAAACCTGAGAGGACAGAAAGGGGAGATGTGAAGGGGAAAGAGGAATTGGAAGATGACTCATTAAGATCTGTGGTTGGAAAAGTTACTAATGAAATCGGGGAATGAAATCAGAAGAGCATGCTAAGAAGGGAGGGGGATTCAGCGTAAGGTTTTAAGTGCTTCAGCTTTCCTGCGACTTGAGCTCTGGGGTGTGGAGAATAATATAGAGGACAGAAGTAGGCATGTGCAGATCAGGGAAAAGTGAAGCAGAGAGGTAAGGAATTGAGAGTCATTAGTGAACAGATGATAGTTAAAATCATCTGAGTAGTAGAAAGCTAAAGTAACAACAGAAAAAAGGAGAGCCACACACAGAATGCTGGGAATAATTAACATTTAAAGAGAAAGGGAAGGGAAACCAGTAGTGTAAACCTAGATCAAGCAGTTAAGAGACAGGTGAGAATCAATCATCAGCAAAGTAAATACCACAACCAAACATAATGAACTAGAGATTTTTTTTTTTTTTTTAATATAAGCAGCACCATCCTCTAATAATTGCTCTGGCAGTCTTCTTTGTGCTCTAAAAGGGAAACACCTATTTTATATTAAATCTAAATCCTATGTTTAATTATTTCTTCCTTTTAAATATTTTAAATTGGAAGTCCAGAAAATCAAGGCTCAAAAGAATACAAGACAGGGCTGGCATTGTATTCAGTGGTGGAGCGCTTGCCTCGCATGTGATAGGCACTGGGTTCAAAAAAAGAATATGAGACATCTTCTAGGACCTCCTGGATGTGGGAAAAAAAAAAAGCTTTTCTAAATTCTGTACATAAAACATGAGGACCCATATATTCTGAGGTCCCTGAAGCCATTTTATAGTGGTCATAACTGGGAACAGTAACAGGACTTTGAGTTCTACCTTATCAATCCTGACTTTTCATTTCTCAAACAGCAAAATAAAAACTTATAAAAACTTGGCTTTTATAAGATTTTCTGGATATGACCCAAATCAGAGGCAACAAATCCAAAAATAGACCTAAAGAGATTACATCATACTAAAAAGCCTCTGCACAGCAAAGGAGATGATAGAGTGAAAAGACAATGTAGGGAATGGGAAAATATATTTGTAAAGCCACATATCAGATAATGGATTATATCCAAAATATAAAAGAAGTAAAACAGTTCAATAGAAAACAAATAACAAAATAAAAATGGGCAAAGAATTCAAATAGACATTTCTCTGAAGAAGATAAAATGGACATGTATAATATCAAAAAATGTTCAACATCACTAAACATTCGAAATACAAATTAAAACACAGTGAGATATCACCTCCTTCCTGTTAGAATGACTTATTTAAAAAAAAAAGATGAAAAATAACACGCATTAGCCAGAATGTGGAAAAAATGGAAAATTTGCATATTGTTAGATGTTGGGTGGAATAAAATTAGTACAGTCATTATGGAAAATAGTGTAAAGGTATCTCTAAAAATTAAAACTTGGGCTGGGGGGAGAGCTCAGTGGTAGAATATATGCTTAGCATATGTGAAGCTCTGGGTTCAACCCCTAGCACCATCAAAATAAAATTTAAAATAAATAAATAGATACAGAACTACTGTATAATCCAGCAGCCCCAATACTGAGTATACATCCATTGGATATGAAATTAACATACTTAAGAGCTATCTGCATTCCTATGTTCATTACAGCATTATTTACAAGAGTCAAGACATAAAGTCAACCTAAATGTCTCTCAAGCGGACTACAGAATAAAGAAGATGTGGTATAGACAGTCATCCCTCAGTTTAATGGAGGACTGGTTCCAGGACCACCCGCAGAAGTTCCTTCTATAAAAATGGCGTATTTCCATATAACCTATGCACATGTTCCCATATATTTAAAATCACCTCTGGTTTATTTATAACATCTAATAAATGTAAATGCTATATGAATAGTTGTTATCCTGTATTTTTTAGGCAATGACAATGTCTGTACAGATGCAATGTTTTTGAATATTTTTGATCTGCAACTGGTTATATCTGAACATGCAGAGGATCAACTGTATACATAATGAAATACTATTTGGCTTTAAAAAATAAAAAGAAATCTTGGTGTTTTTTTTTTTTTTGTGAAAACACAAATAAACTGGTAGGACATCTTGTTAAGTGGAATAAGCCAAACACAGAAAGACAAATACTATATAATCTCACACATGGAATATAAAAAAGCTGAATTTACAGAAATAGCAAAAACAGTGGTCACTAGAGGCAGGGAAGTGGTAGGGCTGCAGAAATGTGGTCAAAAGACACAAAATTTCAGTTAGATGGCAGGGAAAAGTTCAAGATAGTTAAGGTACATCATTAGTTAATAACAATGTATTCTATATTTGAAAATTACTAAAAGAATAGATTTTAAGTGTTCTTATCACACCAAAAAAATGGTAAGTGTGCAGGCTAATGCATATTGTTAAATAGCTTGATTTAGCCATTTCACAATACATACATATGTCAAAACATCATGCTGCCCATCCTAACTATGCAAATTTTACTTGTCAATAAATTAATAAGATACAAATTACATTTAAGGAAAGTGGAATTCAAATTAAAAAAAAAATAAATTTTGCTGTCCCAAGCTAAACCACCAAAATCTCACCTGGGACACTGTAATTGCTTTGTCTTTCTCTTTCTCTCCATCTTTCCTGGCAACCAACAGATTCTCCATCCAGCAGCCAAAGTGACATCTTATCACTCTCCTGCCTCAAACAACTGAGTAGCTACAGATTGCTTCCATAGCCTCTGAGGCTGCCTGCCTCCTTAACATTATCATCTCCCTTCCCATAACTGTGTGCCAGAATGACATGCTGCCTTTGTCACTGGAATACAACAAAACTATTCTCCTAGCAAGCCTGTGCATTTGTTTGTTCCACTACCAGGAACCCCCTTCCTCTGCTCTTCTTATTACTTGCCTCCTTTATCACCTTGAACATCACCTTACCTCATCTTTTTGGACACACCTTCACTGGTCAACCATTAAACTCATCAGGTAGTTTTTACCTTCACAACACTAACCAGAGTCTGTAGTCTTCCCTCACACTTGCTGAGGTGTTATGTGCTTCCACATGCATGTAGTTCACTGAGGGTCCCTCATACTTGACACTTGCTACACTAAACCTAACTTGGCTTTTATTGTTCATGAGCCACTACTGAGAGAGTACTGAGCTACTGTCAACCCAGTGGCACTGAACAGGCTTTGGAATAGCAGAGTAGCAGTTCCAAGTAAATACTCTTGTATTGGTTTGTTAAATAACAACACTGGGTGTATGTGATTCATGTGAATACTTCTTTGGGGGATTTTAAATTTCTTTTCAAAATAGTATAGAACGTAAACAGGGGAAAGTAAAGAGAAATGTATATTACGGATCACTCCAACACGGCCTAGGATGTTTATATAATGCCAAGTATATGAACAAACGTTAAACATTTGTGCTTTTATGTATTTTGCTTATTTTATACATATATCTTCATTTTTATATGATTTTAAACAGATCTCTACACAGGTCTAAAAATTTATTTGTTAAGGATTTTATATACATTTATATGTATTTATAACCATTTACTGTGTTTCAACTTCCAAGCATTCCTGGGCTTCTTTAGATATCTCCTAAGAGAATTTCTCTCTCTCTCTCTCTCTCTCTCTCTCACACACACACACACACACACACTTAGTAGATGGACACACTACCTTTCTTTTATTTATTTGTATGTGGTGTTGAGGAGCAATCCTAGTGCCACACACATGCCAGGCAAGCACTCTACCACTGAGCTACAACTCCAGCCCTCCTAAGAGAATTTCTGAATGAGCCTCAAATGTTAATATAATACTGGGTTTAACTGACATATACAAAAGACACCAGACATAACAACTAAGCTTCCTGTCTTTCACTCCCCCAAGCCTATAACTCCTCTATCCCTGATCAGGTTCTGCTTTTATTCACTTACATATTTATTCAAGAAGTGTTTGGAGAGCACCTATCATGAGTTTCTCACTCTGCTGTTATCATTCCTTTTTAACTGCAAATTTTGTTTGTTCTTTTCATTCAATCTCCTTTATCAGCCTCTTTACATGTATGACAATTTTTTTTTGTGGTGGGGGGGCACGGAGATTGAACCCAGGGGTGCTTAACCACTGAACCATATCCCCAGGCTTTTTATTTTTTATCTTGAGACAAGTTCTCACTAAATTGCTTAGGGCCTAAGTTACTGAGGCTGGCCTTGAACTTGTGATCCTCCTGTCTCAGCCTCCTGGAGTCCCTGGGATTTCAGGCATACATCACTGTGCCTGGCTACAAGTATGACAATTTTAACTACTCTTCCTTGAATATCCTGTCCTTTCCCCAGAGAGAATACTGTGTTTTTATGATCCTCAGGGATTCTGCAAGCACTTTTGTTCTAAAAAATAATCCATTCTGACTTATTATAATTAATTCTTTCCAATATTTATTGAGATGTTTAACCAGGCCCTAAAAATTAAGGTGAAACCCTTGACCATCATTTTAAAAATCAAGGAGACAATAACATGTAAACAAATGAGTAAGTGGTAAAGTTAAATACAAACATAGGTTTATTACCTTCTCTCTCCCCAAAGAGGGAAAAGAAGACATGGTATTACATCTGACACAGTAATCTGCATGTGGTTGTTAGTCAGCAGGTATACAGAAGAGGAAAGGAACAAAACATAACTTACTGAGTGTGCGGAAAGGCCTCTGACTTGGTGAATGGGAGAAGAAACCAGGCTTCAATGCATTCGTAATCACAATGTCAAAAAGGTCTTCAAAATCATTCCTACAAAGCAAAGTTTTCATTAACTTATTTTAAGAAATTAGAAAAGGTGCATAGAAAGCAGAACTTAACCTCAGCCCATCTATTTATCACTGCATCATTTCTTATCTTTTGGTCAACTTTTATGCCTGTAATCCCAGTGGCCCAGGAGGCTGCGGCAGGAGGATTGCAAGTCTGAAGCCAGCCTCAGCAATTTAGAGAGGCACTAAGCAACTTATACCCTATCTCAATATAAAAAATAAAAAGAGCTAGAGATGTGACTCAGTGGTAAAGCACCCCTGAGTTCAATCCCTGGTACATCCCCTACAGATGTTTAACCGGGCCCTAAAAATTGACTCTAGGCTTGGAGCTGGCTTTCTCCTGATGGTGATATTACATGGTAAATTCAATAGCTTCTAAGAGCTAGAAACTGGGAAAGACATTTTAAAATTTGGGGACTGAAATAATTTTGTTTGTTATATGGGTCTTAAAGAAACTAGCATTATAGCAAATCCAGTGACATTTCTCAGAGTACTCAAACCATGAAGAAGATATTTTATTTTGAAAATCAGTGTAGGCTTATAATATAGCAATTTTTAGAAGGCAACAATTAATGACTTTAAATATGTATTTAGTATTATATTATATTAAGGATTATTTGGAATGGCAAAGGAAAAAAGTCCTTCTCCCTGACATTGGAGAAACAATATTTCCCCAATATTCCAGAATATTTTTACAACCCCAAACTGTGATAAATAGAAATAAAGATGAGAAGAAAAATTTGGGTTGTCTGTGCTAGTGAAAAAGGAGTTATAAGTCCTGACTGTTTATTCTGAAGCAAGTCCCGCTACCAGAGCAGCAAATGTCTTCCCAGGAGGCACCTTACAAGGCCTCCAGGACTTCAGCCTCAATTCAATTAAAGGATCTCAGCCAGCATATATTTCAGAAAGCAGATCTACTTGCAGATAAGTACACCACAGAACACACTGAACACAGAAATTCTGAGACTAAAAAATATTGGTGGAGTCAGCTTGGAGGCTAAAACTTGCTCCACACACAGCAATTCTGTGGGCTGAAATTTGAGGAGACTTTAGGGGAAATCTAACAGGCCACTGTAGAATAAAGCTCTGGGATATTTCCTTTTTGTTTTATTTTTCTTACAAGAATAATAATAAATTAAGTATTAACAATTATTGAAACTTTACCAACTACTCTGCCTAATAATTATCCTGTAGTATGCTATTTAAACATCCCCTCACACCTAGGAGGTATTATTGTCCCATTTTTAAAATGACAAAATTATGACTTAAAAGTGGTTACAAAATCCTGTCCCAGGTCACACAGTCAGTTGCAAAGCAAGGCTTGAACCCGCATCTGTTTTATTTTAAAGTCTACTGCATTTATACTGCCTTGATTTTCACGGGTATCACTTCCATCCCTGGCAGTGGTAAATGGTATATGGCTCCACACTGAAATGGAGACAGAGGGGCTGTACTCCAGGAAAATGTCAAGAGTGTTTTCTACAACTCAGAGTCTCTCAGTAATCATCCAAAGTTGAGAAATGAAATGCAGGGAAGACCAAAGGACCTTCCCCAAACTCTAAAGCCCAGATCATATGTTACCTAAAAGTATACTGGCCCCAGTTAATATCACTTTGCTAAAATGCATCAGGGGTGGGTTGCTATCAACAAATATTGAGGTATGTTATGAGAAAAAATTATATTTGTCACTCAGCACTATTTAATATTTAATATAATAATATGGGTATAGTCCAGCTCTTTTAAAAAGACACTGGTCTGGTTTGCTATCAATTTTATAAGACAATGAAAGTGGAATGACTCATTACTTACTTACCCAAGGATATATTCGCAGAGAAGTCTACAGTAATCACTGTGAGAACTGGTAATTAACAAAAGAATTTTTCCAGCATTCTTTAGCTGTCGAAGCCATTTTCTTACAGATTCAGGACAACTGTGTAAATATTTGCCTGGATCTCTCTTTATTTCTGGAAAATATAGTCCAGAGTTTTCTGAAAAATAAAAACACCAAGATTTCTTTTTAAAAATATTTTGACTAAGCATATTCTCAAACTAAACTCTTTCAAAACTATAAAATTAGAATAAAGACTAGATTCAAACACTCTAGCAATAATGCCAATACTAACTACTTTCTAAAAGTGTTTTTTTGTTCTTTACTTTCAAAAATGATGGTTGAAAACCAGCCTCAGCAACTTAGTGAGTTCCTAAACAAGTTAGCGAGACCCTGTTTCAAAATAAAAATAAACAGGGCTGGGGATATGACTCACTGATTAAGCACCCCTGGGTTCAATCCCTGGTACCAAAAAAAAACGATGGTTGATAATGTCAGTTGATCATATTGGTTGAATATTAGATGAGAATAAACTGTTGAAACAGTGAATACAATATCATCAACATTTCCAATTGGTATTTGGACACCAATTGATTAATAAATATTCTTTCTCAGAGGCACAGTAGGTTTGTTTTTGTTTTGTTTAATTTTTCTGATGGAACACTTACCACACATGAGAGCCAATTTACAGCCTCTGAGAGGCACTGTGATGTCAAATGGAAAAAAAAACTGGACCAAATAAGCCAGAGAAAGCCAGAAGGCCTAGAGCTGATGGAGAATACTGAAAGATTTGAGTCACTGAACTGGGACCGCTGGCTCTGCCCTGCTGGGTCTCTCATAAGTCTACCGTTTTAGGCTAGGCTCTAAAGTGGACAGATGGAGGCAATATCTCTAGGTGTCGTGGTTAGACCATCCCTAGTACTTGACCCAGTGCTCAAAAGCTGTGCATACAGCAGATGAGTTCAGATTTGGTTGAGATGCTTCTAGATTCACATGGTATTTTAGAAACACTGTTCTTTGAGCATGATAGTACTAATAAGCAGAGAAAGAGAATCCAAGTTCTTACTTTCTTTAACTGCTAGGAAAAGGACACAGGAAGTGATAAAACAATGGGTGAACATGCTTGTACTGAATGACACACTGTAATAAGTACACATGGACTACACCTGCAACCTTAACAGTGTGGTACACATGAAATAATGGAAAAGAAGGTTATATTACAAGAATGTCAGGACAGAAGGGTCTCTAAGTGAAATAAATAAGCAAAAAGAAAAAAGCAGAGATAGTAAATAATTTGTGGCCTGCCTACCCAAGTATATTCCCCCTCTTCTTTGCTAGAGAGTGCTCAGGTTTGTTTGAGGTTTCCTCCTCCTCTCAGGGCTGTGTGTGTGTGCCCAGGGAGGATCTGGGTCTCTATCAGTCTATACTCATAATGGTAACTCCCTCCACCCACTAGCAAATTGTTTGAGAAGGTAAAGGGGACCCAAGCATGGCTAATCAGAGCAGAACACTTTTGGGTGGCCCCTGGAGTAATATACATTACCAATACATGGGTGAATCTCCCTCTTCTAGGACTGGATTTTTGCTACAATTTTAAGTTCTACTTATCTACCAACAGCTATTTTCAACACAAAGCACAAGTCCACCATACCAGGGATGACAGAGTAGAAATATGAATGGCAACCTGGGCTCTGTTGATATTGTGGGTCTCAAATTAAGCCACTGAACCAACTACCACTGGAAGTACCACTCAACCTCTGGGGATGGTTTCTGGTCATGTGAAACCTCTCAATTTAATACACCAATTATTTGTAGCCTAAAACATCTTGATTAAGAAAATAATACATTGAAAGAATATTATAACCAGAACTCCCACCCTCCCCCCCAAAACCCACCTTAACAAACAGGCAAATATAACAATATGAGAATAATATTCAAATATCAGAAGTCTAAGAACAAAACCAGTTTGTGCCCTCCTGTATTCTGTCCTACATTTTTACAGGTACATTTGTGAGAAATTCTCTAGGCTCTCCTAATTTTCCGGAAACCCTGTAATGGCCCTTACAAAAGTTAAAATATATTTTGCTTTACAGCAAAAAAAAAAAAAGGCATTAAGAAAAGGCCAACTTAAGAAGAATATGTTAAAATGAAATGGCTGAGAACAGTTTGATGAGTGGGTGATTATCAAAGTAATCAAAGAATTTATTATATCTAAGAGAGTCATACGTGAAATTATTTTACTCAGAAAAACAGATTTGGTAGCAAAAGGAATTTTATAGGTTGAATAACAAAAATTTATAGTGGGAGGGCTGTGGCTGTGGCTCAGTAGTAGAGTGCTTGCCTAGCATGTGTGAGGCACTGGGTTTGATCCTCAGCACCACATAAAAATAAATAAACAAAATAAAGCCACTGTGTCCATCTACCAAAAAATAAAAAATAAAAAAATTATAGTGTGTAATGACAAATATATTTATAGACTTTTAACAATTGTGTACTCAGAAAACAACTGTTTACTGTTATTTTTTTCTAAGCTATATGTGCTTAGTGCCATCTAGTGATCAAAATATAAATTACTATTGAAAAGCAAATTGGCTGAGCATGGTGCCACACACCTGTAATCCCAGCTACTGGGGAGGCTAAGGCAGGAATCTCGCTCACAAGTTAGAAGTCAACCTGTGCAACTCAGTGAGACCTGTCTCAAAATGAAAAATAAAAAAGGGCTGGGTATGTAGCTCAGTGGAAGAGTGCCCTTGGGTTCAATCCAGTACCGGGGGGGGGGGGGGGAGCAACTGTTAACATTTCTAAATGAATAAAATGAAGCATATACACTTAATTTAAATTTCTTACCTAGATTAATTTTATATCTCTTAATAGACCTAATTTAAAAGAGAAAAATATAATAATCTAATTAGAAAATTATACTCTGAAGTAATATTGGAATTGTCTTTATTTTGTTCACAAGACACTGAAGAGGACAGTACAAATAGATACCAATGGTAGATTAGGAGCTGCTACTACAAAAAAAATCACTGGCTGTCACTGGCAGACATGTTTTTGTCCCTTTGTAACCTCAAACTATTAAGGTTTAAGAGACGTAATTACACAAGTACACATTCATCTTTAAAAAAAATAAAGCTAGTAAATGAAAGGGAAAAAAGTTAAATATACTAACTGAATTATAATTTTTATTAAATATTTTCTCCAAAGACACTGGAAAGTCTTATAGGTAAGGCATACATTTTTCTGCTTGCATGGAACAGGCATTCAATGCATGACTCCCTGAATTAGTCAGGAGCAGACGTACGAACACTTATGTTTATTTATATTCAAAGTAATTATATGATTTGTAATACATACTCCAACAGTGACAAAAATTATATTATTCATACACTATCAAAATCACCAAAAATACCCTTCCATTATTGCACTCCTATCAAAAATGTTTAATTATGATACTAACAGATAAATACTGATTAGACAAGATAGAATTTAGACCTAAGGAGGAAAGAAATGGTGTTGTTTGTTCTTAATTCACAAAGTAGCCTGTGTTTTCACTTAACCTCCAAAAGGCATTCTACTTCATGGCCCTTTTATGTAACTCATTTTCCTGGCCTTTCCACCCCTCTTATATCCTCAGATGCTGGTATTTTTTTGTGTGTCCCAATGAGATTAAATATAATTGTTTTAAAAAGCTGGTTCTAAAGAAAAAAAAGGGTTTAGCTCTCTTATGTTAGAAATTTGGTTATTACACTGTCATGGAAATAACATCGAAATGTTGCAGAAGTCTGATGTGTACATAAAATGCCCAGCATCAGTCATACAGGATTTAGGGACCTCTGGTGGTTAAAAAAAAAAAAAAAAGAACATTAAATTGGATATTAGACATTATAAATACTTCCTTATTTTGATAATACCACATCACCATTTCTGTCCTCACTGAATAAGGAAGCATTTTTCTTGCTAACTGTACCACTACTTTTCCTGTAATCTGCTTGTTTTCAAAACTGTGGTCCAAAGGAGTGGAGATGCTGGGATGCTAACATCTCCACTGTCAGCATCCAGCTAAGGTCTGCCACTATTTCCACTACAGAATATCAGTTAGGAGATTTAAATATTTACAGCATTTCCCAGTTATATAAGAATATGCTAGTAAACAGATAAAATGTTTAGCTATGAATTATTTAAATATGCTTACTGTAAGGATGATCCAATTTTCTAATAAAAAGTAAAATTCTTTCCTAAGTCTGAAATGTTTTTTCAAGAATTAAAGACATAAATTTCTTTTGTTTATGGGGGCAAAGAATGAAATTAAAATTTAATATTAAAATATTTCCTGTTTATGTTTCTACATGATTTATATCAATCTAATATTTTATTTGTCAATAAAGAAATCTCAAATAGATAAAGTGAAAATTTATATGTCAAATATAATGGTTGAACTGGAGAAATGAAATATATAATTTATTGAAAAACATAATTTATAAAATTTACCTTTTAACAGTATCTGTCTTCTATCTCTGTGATTTAATTCACGTACTTGGATCCTTCCCTAAAGATCCTGATTTAGTTGGTCTTGGTAGGACCACAATATTGTTGCTTTTTAAAAAGCTCTCCAAGTATTTCTAATATGACATTGTGATTAAGAATTATTGCTCTAAGCTAGGCGCTAGGGCTATGCCTGTAATCCCACCAGCTTAAGGCTGAGGCAGGAGGACTGCAAGTTCAAAGCCAGACTCAGAAAAAGCAAGGCGATGAGCAACTCAGTGAGATCCTGTTTCTAAATAAAATACAAAATAGGGTTGGGGATGTGGCTCAGTGGCTGAGTGCCCCTGAGTTTAATCTCTGGTGCCCCCCCCCCACCAAAAAAAAAAACCAAGAAAAAATTATTGCTCTAAAATATAAGAACTAGGGTTCTTAACTATTATCTATATATTTTATATGATTCACTGAGAATCATAGGTTCTCAGGGGGCAAGTACTTCTTAATTTTATAGCATATTATCTAATATATAGCCATGTAGACAATAAAGTCAGTCAACAAATATTAACTGCCTCTGATTATATTAAAAGTCATTGTGGTTGATGATCTTAAAGTATTTACTCTTATTTTACACAAACTCAGAATGGTATTCCACATTTGTTACATATTCTAACTTTACAATGATAGAATTCATATTGATGACAGGAAAGAAAGGATGGCATGGAATTCTTTTACAGAAATTCTTTTACACAGTGTGAATTAGTCTAGAGAAGCCAAAGAGACTGCTTTTTCTCCCCAAAGCCACCAAATGGCAGACCTTGGACTGAACAGTCTATACATAATGGTTTTCAGTAATCAATGCTTTAACATTTTTGAAATATATTTTGTTGTATATGTTTACAGAATATAAATAATGTATACTTTATGTCAGCATACATCTTTTGAATAGGTTAAAGAAGACCAAATTAACAAATACTTAAGAAAAATTCTACATCACACTTCTGATTTTTCACCTACTTCAAATATGAAATACAGAAAGGATCACAAATTATTAAAAGGCACAGTAATTATGACAATAAGAAATAAATTTCCTGGAATATTAGCCCACTCCCCAAATCTCAACCCAAAAGTTTGTTTTTGCTTTTTGTTTTTTGAGAGAGAGAGAGAGAATGAGAATCGAACCCGGGTCCCACCTGTGCCAGACGAGCGCTCTACCGCTGAGCCACAATCCCAGCCCCCCAAAAGCTTTTGATATTTCTTCAAAACATAGATTGGTCTTCAAAACCATGCATTTTCAAGATCAAATTTTATCACAAGGGTGCACTGTTTCCTTAATTAATTTAGTTCAAATAGTCTCAGTGTCTCCAGAAATACCTTAATAAAGCCAACAGGATTCAGAGCTATAACTAAGAAGAAATCCATTTCAGAACACACATACTATTATAATAGCCAAGGATTACTCATCCAATGTCTGGATGTCTCGGAGCATATTTCACATCAGGAGAGCCGGGCTGTTAGGTCCCTGCTGTATCTACCCTAGCTCACTGACTAATTAAGCAGCTATTTGAAATGAGGCATCACTGTATTTCATCACACTTTTCCACTTAATCAGTTGTGAAGTTTTAAATCAGTGAAATTTTAATTCAGATAACTGGTTTGACAAAGTATTAACTTTGTAATATAAAATTTAAAGTTATGGAGTTGATAAAATAAACCAGTATTAGAATAATGAAATAATTCATTTTTGATATAATAAACACAGATATACAGAGTCTATATGTACACTCTGCAACACTACTTGAGGAACAATAGTGCCCTAAAACAGAGCACTTAGTTCACACATGGGCTTCAGTGCCTCAATGAAACCCCAACACCGGTTGCAACATTCTGTCCCTCCACGTGTTCGAACATGTTATAAGGAGCAGAGCAGGTGCAGGCCTTCTAGCTTTCATCAGATTCCTGGGTATAGAGATGTGACCCCATCAGGCAAAGACTTAGATTTTCCTAGACTATGACAATGCATTAACAAAAGCATTAACACCCCTCCCCTTGTCATTGCCAAGAAAAATTTTACAGAAGTACTTAGAGTAACAAAAAACAAAGGTAGTATAGATTTTTACACAAAGTATAATTCCTAGGCTCTGTATGTATACATCCCAAGTCCAATAAATTTATACTCACTTAGGATGACTAAAGAAAAGCTATTCAAAGTTGATTTAATTTGTATGTTGTGAATTACCCAATATACAACTTAACAACATATATAAGGCACCATAAGTACTCTTCATGATGAAACTATACTGAAAATAACATTGAAAGTTCACTGTGTTAGGTTTTCTGCTGTTGCATAATAAACTACCTCAAATATGGTGTCTCAACACAGCAGTGAATTATCATTATCTCTCATGGTTCTGAGGGTTGACTGAGCATAGCTGAGTGGCCCTTACTTGGAGTGGTGCCTGTCAGATGTCACTGGGTCTGGGCACCTGGACTGGGACAGCCTGCTGAGTGGGGACTGGTGAAAGAAACTGGGCTAGGGTGGGCTTCTGCAGAGCATGAGGGTCTCAGAGAAACTAAGCTAAAATGGCAGTGGTTTTTCCCCAGAGCAATTTTCCAAGACAAGCAAAAGCTGCAAGAATTCTTAAATCTAGTCTTGCAAGTCCTAATGTGTCAATTCTGCTGCATCCTCCTGGTTATACAGGGACAGTGCATTTTCAAGGAGAAGAAAACAGAGGGCATGAATTCCAGGAGGCAGAATTCATCAGTGAGCTATCCTTGCAGACCAGCTACCAGGAATACTAATAGGCCTGTGTGATTCCTGCCAGTATATCTCCTATTCATCTGGATCTCTATGGGAATTTTAAACATGGTTTTAATACCAAATTTTACAAATGGAGAGTTTAGAATAATTTCATTATTGACATACTTTGAGTGCTTATTTTGTCAAACAATTCTAAGATCTTTATAATCATTAATATACTTAATCCTCTTAACTCCATGGATAGACCCTATAATAGTTGCTTTTTGTAATTGAAAAACTGAGAACCAGAGAGCTTAAGGAAATTGCCCAGAGTCACATAGTTAGAGATGTGGCAGAGCAGAGTGATTGATGTGGCCAGTCTGCTTTCAGAGCTTGTGCAACACTTCCTCTTCAGTGATAAGGCATTTGGGGACTCAAAAGAGTACTTTAGGGCGTATAAGTCCTTATTTTCTTTTTTTTTGCATTTGGGTGCACTATCATGTAGTGTCACAGGTTCAGGGCCTTTGGGGTTGACAGGAATTCAAATGAGTAAGAACTTAAATTTGGACAAATCAAATTAAATTTTTACAGAGTTAAAAAAAAAAAGCATCTATTTTTTTTATGGCTTGGGTCTGAAATGTCCTCCAAAAGTTTGTGTGTTGAGTTTGGTGGCAATGCAGTAGTGTTCAGAGGTATGACCTTTGGGAGAGGACTGGATTATGAGGGCTCTGACCTCATCCATGAATTAACCCATTAATGGATTAATAACTTAACAGGCTATTGGAAGCTGGCAGGAACTTTAGGAGATAGGGCCTAGTTGTAGGAAGTAGGTCATGGGGTTAGGGTGTGTGTGTCCAAAAAGGATAATTTTTTTCCTTGCCCCTTCATCTCGAGCTTTCTTTCTGCCTCCTGGCTGCCATGATGTGAGCAGCTCTGTTCTACCATATGGCCCCTTTCAACTCCTTCTGTCTCACCACAGGTCCAGAAACAATGGGACCAAGTGACCATGAACTGAAACCATGAGCCAAAATAAAATTCGCCTCCTTTGAAATTGTTTATTTAAGATATTTAGTCTCAACAATGGAAAGTTGCCTAACACACTTTCAGTATGCATTCTAATTACAGTCACAGTGTCTGGAACTGGAAGAAACCAACTCTTTTAACCCTGTTACGTTAAGATGATTAAGTAGAGCCCACAGATTTTGCTCAAAATTATCAATAGTAACCCAAGTAGGAATGGAATACAGTGCTCGAGAATCTCAGTTCACTAAAACTCACCACTTAACATAGCCAAATCTCTGTGTTTTACATCTAACTTAACTGGTGATGATTGTTTCTTAATAACTTGCGTTCAAAAGAAATAGAAGTCAAATTCTTCAATGTGCATATCTACTTAGTTCTGAAATTTTTAAGAATTATAAAATTAAGTTCTAGTTTTCCTCAAAATTAGTACATTAGCTCTTTGTAGTCACTGATCTACAGTGACCTCTGAAGGTCACCATACTGTTAGTGTGGAGCCCTTCCCAATGCCCTCCATCACACTACCTCTGGACATCAGTGAAAGCATTCATCCCAATGCACCATAATCAGCACTTATAATAATCATCATTATGTGTTTTTCTTTCTTCCAAGACTATGAGATCTTTCTAAAAAGAAACCATTTTTACACTCATATTTATATTTCTGATGTCAAGAAAACTGTACAGGATGAATAACTGCAGAAGTATCTGTGTGTGTAGAAAGGGCTATCATGCAAGAATTAGCAGGTGACCATAAAGACAGTTTGGCAAATCACAGCCAAATGGCCATTTTACATCTTAAAATACCAATATAGTACAAACATCTACATATATCTTTGATTTTGTCTTTTGATGTACAAAGCCTATATTTACTACTTGGCTCTTTAAGAAAGTTGATTCCTGATATAGTATTTCATAATTATAGAGCAGTAAATAAAAAATTTATAGTTCAGAAAATGCCAAAATAATAATAGATGAAATTGTTAATTCAAGGGACATTACTGAAAACCTAGGTAGTCTCAGAGAACGTTACAAAATCATTTGCAATAAAAATGCTTTTCTGAAAGACAACATAAATAACTTTATGTACCTTTTCATCACAGTGGATTCCCAGGCATGATATAACTGTCCCCCAATTAGTCTCTGGCTTGGGTCCTCTAGCAGGAGATTCCATAAGTCAGAAGAGGGGTCTTTTCTCTCTGTTATCTTCCGTGGAATTTTTTCAGGCAAATCAAAACCTGCCTTTGCTACTGCCTTTATTATTCTTAGTCTCTGAATAAAATTTGGAGGTTCACTTGGTCTACTTGTTAATAAAGCAATAGCAGGGCCACAGCAGAACACTAAACTCAGGGCCAGAAAGCTAATGTCTGGTAGTATTTTTCCTTGTTAATGTCAGAGGAAGTAGAAAGATCCAAAAAATGCACAAGATAATATGATGACATGGTCAGGAGCACCTAGAGTTTGTAACTTGAATATGAATAAAGGCTCTACTGCCTAAACACGCCTTAAAAATAACCTGTACAAGAATTAAAGATACTTGCTGATAAACCCTGGGACAGGTTTTAGGTGCTAGCTTCAAAGAGATGCACCGTAGGTTTCACCTCAGATAGCTTGCAAATGGATTTGCCAGGCATACAACCATTTTGGAGGGTTTGTTTTTCTCCAGAAGTTGGTCCACTGACAGATTATCCTGACTTGAAACCTTCCCCCTCCTCCAGAAGACAGAAGCTGGAAAAAATTAGAACAGAGGGGTACCTCAGGGCAAAACAGGCTTAAGATGTGCCAATGCTATTCTAAAAAAAAAAAAAAAAAAAAAAAAAAAAAAAAAAATTAAAGTTGACTTTTCTAGCTTTGAGGCACAAAGAGATCAGAAACAGGAACAGGAACAAAGGAATCATAAGGTAGATATTAGGGTTCACTTAGTATAAATGTTTAAAAGAAACCTGCCTCCCACTGAGGACTCAAGTGCCTGATTATTTAACACACAAAAGACCTGGAATAGAACTTCCACTGCATTTCTTCTAACCTGGTTTGTAGTAAATGGCCTAACAGAATGCTGAGACAGCCTTTTAGCTCAGTTGTGAAACAGTAGAGTTGTGCTTTAATACATACTGGGTATTTTTCTAAACTAATAAACATAAAAATCATATATTCATTTCGTTTCTTTTCCTTTTTTTTTGCAGTGATGGGGATTGAACCCAGGGCTTTATATGTGCTAGCCAAGCACTCTATCACTGAGATTCACCCACAGCCACCATATGTATTTTTTAAACACTTAAACATGAAAGCTGTTTTAAATCTTTAAAGAATTAAATAACAACTTTTTTGCCAGATTAACATAAAAAAATCTAAAAATTAAAGTTATAAACTCACTTGTTTTTTTAAATATATTCTTGTCTATATCTACCTATCTATATTATTAAAGGTTTTAAAAGAAAGATTTTTCTGCTTTCTCTCTTTTGGAGACATTAAGTCTATCATTTGAAGAAAATTACTTCTACGGCTATAGACTGTATTGATATTAATAGGAAATAGGTAAATATTTTCCCCCACTATTCCTTAAAACATATATCCCTAAATTGGGGGTGGGGGCAAAAGGTCAGTATAGGTGACAAATGATTAGGTCAGTGGGGAAGATGGGGGTTGGTTCAAAAGGAAAGGAAATTAAATGCTAATACCTCCAGACCCCTTTCTCCCTCCTCCACCACTTGTTAAAGTTACCAGCTTCCAGGGAATTGTGCCTCCCTTCAGGGAGTTGTAGGAGTTGTTAATGAATACCCCCAGAGCTCTCCCTTCCTGCCCTAGGATCACTCTCCCTTTTGGTCACTAGTCAGGTAGGCAAGATAAATGGGGAAAAGAGTGAATGAGAACAAAGGACATCTAACATGTATAAAAGGGGCAGGTCCTCATCAGGCTCTGTGGCATGAAGAGGACCCCCACTTCCTCGGACACCCAGCTATGGGGCCCCGTCTCTTCGGAGAAGTCAATCTCTGTGTAAGGATGGCCTTAGGACTTAGTCTAAGCCACTCCATTTTAAAACTCCATCTTGAAATAAACACGCAGTCTCACCAGGCAAGATATGGAGCCCTCCAATATGTCAATCAGGTATAGCCTGATAAAAGCAAGTTACTTTCCACAACCCTGGTAAGAGTCAGGGTGAAGTCACATGTCATTTGTCTAACCCTGATAAGAGTCAGAAGTATGACATCAGGGTAGAAATCACCAGACCATACATCCTTTCTAAGAATGAAAGATGTCACCGAGAAACCTGAATAGCTGATAGGGACCCAAAGGGTGAGCAGAAGCTCCCAAAATTTAATATAAATGACGGAGCAAATGAACAGACATTCAGCCAGCCGACACTGATGCCTTCATGCCAGAGAGCCTGATGAGGACCTGGACTAATATCCCAACTCTTCTCATTGTTTGCCTGATCCTCTGCATCTTCCTCATACTCTGAAACTCTACAGCTATATCTTGACCCTGAAGAGAAATGCAACTTCTTCCTACGACCCTTTCTTCAACTGGCTGTCAGCTTCATCCTGAAAGCTGTCAGCTCCATCTGAAGCCTGCCTCTGTCTCTGACCTGATCACTGTGGTCTGAGTGAGTATGCATCTGTTGGACTTAGAGCCTAAGGCTTGAGACTTTAGATCTGGCACTTGAGCTTAGCATGCAGAAGAAATATCTGTTATGATTAAGAGTATTTGCAGTGTTTAGAATTAATCTAGAATTGTTTGCTGTTGATTGTCTATTGAAGTGCCTAGCATTAAAGGACTGTCATTTTCTTGATTGAGAACCTATAGCGTTACCTTTCCTATCTTCTCTCTCTACCCCATCTACTGTAATTCATTTCTCTCCTTGTTTATTTTCCCATTCCCCTCACAACCTCTTATATGTAATTTTGTATAGCAATGAGGGTCTCCCTTCATTTCCATGCAATTTCCCTTTTCTCTCCCTTTCCCTCCCATCTCATGTCTCTGTTTAAAGTTAATCTTTTCTTCCTGCTCTTCCTCCCTACTCTGTTCATAGTTGCTCTCATTATATCAAAGAAGACATTTGGTATTTGTTTTTTAGGGATTGGCTAGCTTCACTAAGCATAATCTGCTCTAGTGCCATCCATTTCCCTGCAAATTCCATGACTTTGTCATTTTTTAGTGCTGCGTAATATTCCATGGTGTATAAATGCCAATTTTTTTTTTTATCCATTCATCTTTTGAAGGGCATCTGGGTTGGTTCCACAGTCTAGCTATTGTGAATTGTGCTGCTATGAACATCGATGTGGCAGTATCCCTGTAGCATGCTCTTTAAAGGTAGCAGAATACAACAATTACTAATAGGGCATTATGTAAAATTGTGGATGTGTAACCGACGTGATTCTGCAATCTGCATTTTGGGGTAAAATTGGGAGTTCATAACCCACTTCAATCTAATGTATGAAATATGATATGTCAAGAGCTTTGTAATGTTGTGAACAACCAATAAAAAAATAAATAAAAAAAAGAACCTATAGCGTGAAATTGTATTGAGTGATTTTTGAGTGAATAAAGCATTGAAAGGGCAGAAGCACGTGGACATTCTTTATTTCTCCCCCTCCACTACACAAGTTGCACCTTTGCCCATTGAGACAATCTGTTCTATCCTTTAATTAAAACTTGCTTTCTACGTTTGCTTCCATGTTTCTTGGGTGTTCAATCTTCACATCAGGGAAATGGGACTCAGCTCTGATTCTCATCACCAGTATCAAGATGACTCATGGTTCCCACTACAAGGTCTCAATCCCGAGAAGAGGAAAAACAAATCACTGAAATACAGTTGGAAGTGTTCTGGGTTAGGCAGACACATAGTGTGCAATGACTGCTGGGGAAGAAAATGACCACTAGTTCTCTGGCATGTAAGGTGAAGATTCAAGATGAAGTGAGATTTGGACGGAGCCTTGGTGGGCAAGAGATGTTCCATTGGCTGTGCAGGGGAGAATGGGCCACTGAGCAGAGGGAAGGTAAGGAGTGAATGGTAGGGAGTGTCTGCTGAGGGTCCACACAGCACTGAGTGGAGAGCAAAGGTCTCCTCACTGCCTGGATGAGTGGATGTATTAATCCTTACTTCAATGCCTTTACTCAAGATGCTTGCTGCTCGGCCCACACCACCACCAACTTGAAGCCAAAATGATTTCTTCTCTTGTTTTCTCAATTCAACCCTTTTTTAAAGGGTCAGCTCCCATTTTTTTTTCAAGTTTTCTCTTTCTCTTTTCACTAACTATGCCCATTACTTCTGTTCTATTTCACACATTCCAGATTTTATTCATTTATTTTTTCTTTACAGCTCATTAATTACATGAAAGATTTTTATCTCCCATTTAAGCTCCATGAAAACAATTTTCGCTGTGCCATTATAGTGATTATATTCTGGGCACATAGAACATATTCAGTTAAAATAATGTATGCTCTTAAAATTGTAGTGATACTATTATGTTTTAAAAAACATTTTTTCTTCTTATTCAAAGACAAAATTTCATTTCTACTCAATCTAAGTGGGGCTACTTAGCCTACATTTTAATTCAGTGGCATTTCAGAGTTAAAAGTCTTGGGAATGATATTGCCATTCTTAATACTAATGAATATTTAGTGCATACCTCAGTTTCTAAGAATAAAACATAACAAATCTGCTGTAGGCAGGAAGCAGTTGTTATTTATTAGGGCTTTCTGAGAACTAATTTAAAATTTTCTATTAAAATTATATTCTCTATTTTGACTTAGGAAAAAGTTTAAGAAAGCATATGATATAAATGGATCAAATGATTTCTTTTTTTGAGAGGAAAAGAGCTGTCAACATCAATCCAGAGAACTCTGTAACTTGTAATTGCTCAATAACCAAGAAAGAAACATTCAAAATTCAGCTTACATGAAGCAAATATTTCACTCACAATTATTTGGCAAATGTTAGCAATAAACACTAAATGAGCTATTTGTACTCAGTGAAGAAAAATGTGAATGAAAAGGAAATTGCACTAGACCTCATGGATGACCATTAACATTTCATCTGAAAACTATAACAAAGAAAATGTTTTTCCTTCCAGATAAGAATTCCATTTAAAACTTCAAAAGGAGTTTAATCTAAATGTCTCCTGCTAGCAAATTAAATCATTAGAGAGAAGGGGAGGCGGGATGGGAGAAAGAAATTCATGATTTGCAGACGATTTCATAAAAAATGGCTGTTGCTGCTGCTGTAGGGAGAGAGGCTACTCCATTCCAATTGAAAAAAGCTTTAAAGGACAGTACAGCTCTAAGTCAACACAAATGCAAGTACATCATAGGATGTGGTCCCCAATGTTCCTGTGTGGCACTGGTCCAAATCAGACAGTCCTGATTCAGTCCCAGTTGTGCAATCTCCTTGGGCACTGGACTTAGTTACCCAGAGACTTTGTTGGTTTATCTCTAAAGCAATAATTATAGGACCCACCCCATCAAGTAATTGTGTGACTTAAATAATGTATGTGAAACACCTAGCACAGTGCTTAGAACATACTAAACACTCTGGGTTAGAGCAATTTTCACTTCACCAAGTTCCTCTGGCTTAAGTACAGGGCAGTTCATTACCTACAAGATGCTATGGGCCACACTGTACCATGGAACTGCTCTGCATGGGCTTAACATTTAAGATTTTGACCATCAAAATGTTACTTACCTTCAAGGTATATTTTATAAAATTGCTTGCTATGAAATAACCGCCCCCCCCCTTGCAAAAAAAAAAAAAAAAGTGAACTACTAAAGGGGAGACAAAGTTGTTACTTTGTCACTTCCATGGGACAATAGTGGCCTGAAAGGCCTACTGCTACATTATAGCATTACTTTCACAGAGCACTGAACACAGAATCTTGGGGTGGTTGTTATAACTTGGGAACCATAAACCCACTCAGCTCACTGTACAGATATGAAAACGATGCCTGAAGAGGCTGACATGCCTACATTGCACAGTTGAGGAAACATTGATGGAATGAAAGTCCTAGTCTGTTTTTTTCATTCTATATCTTTACTATCTATACCTATTAACCTCATTGGTTTAACCCCTTATTGATTTAAGGTATTTTGCAGCCTTTTTGTTAAGACATATGAATGTGTTTAGCAAAATAAATTAATAAGTCCTTTTAAGTACCCTTGCAATACAAAATCAGAACAAAGAAATATTACAAATAGCTGCTTTATTCCTAAACAATAATGTATGCTCTTAAGTTTATTCCTAAACAAATAAGCAAAATCAATCTCTGGACAGCTTTTTGCCTTTAATTTATTCCACATATTCAAGAAATTCCCTTTGGAAAGATTAGGTCAAGCAAGAGCCAATGTTCTATAAATCTGTGTGGAGACTGTGGGGTTTCAGAAGGAGGACCTCCTGGCTTAGTAAGTTTCAACCTGCCAGATAACAAGGAAATTATTTTTTCATAGTAAAGTGCAATTTTAAAGTTATCTTGTAATTACTCAAGTAATACATGCAAAATTATCCTTTTCCAAATTTCAAAACATTAACACAGATCATAAATCTTCTTTGAATACTATCCCTAAATTCTGGAACCCTCCTTGTCTAGCTATGGCTTGGATAGATGTGTCCCTTAAAGGCTCACATGTTAAGGGCTTGTTCATCAGCCTGTGGTGCTATTGGGAGGTGGTAGAGCCTTTAATAGGTTAGGCTTAGTGGAATGAAGTTAGGTCATGGCTCTTGAAGGGGATATTGGGACCCCTGCCCCTTCCTCCCTCATTTTACTTTGGGGCCACCATAAAGTGAACAGGTTTCTTTTTCAATGTTGTACCGTGCCTCACGATAGGCCCCAAACCAACGGTGCCATGCGACTGTGAACTGAAACCTCTGAAACTGACCCCAAGTAAATCTTTCCTCCTTTATCACTGATAGTCTGTCGCAGTGACAAAAGGATAACTAACATAGGAAGTTGGTTCTACGTTGGTTTGTTGCTGTGACTGCATCTAATGAAGTGGTTCATAAGACTTTGGAACTGATTTGTAGGAGGAGTTTGAAAAAGTTTGGAGAAGCTGTATAGAGAAAGCCTAGAATGCTATCAGCAGAGCTTAACACAGCAATGTGGACAGTAAAGACTGTACTGACAAGGTTTCAGATGAAATGAGGCTTCTATTGGAAACTGGTCTACAGGCCACTCTTGTTACATTCTGTCCACATTCTGTCCATGCCCTGAGACTGTGGGAGGCTGAGTTAAAAGGTGACAGGCTACTTTATCTGGTGGAGGAAATTTCAAGGCATCACAGCATTCAGGAAGTACCATCGGTACTACTGGATGCTTTAGGCCAGATTTATGGTAAGAATCGGGAGCAAAAAATGGAGTTGAAGATCTGAAAAATTTGCAGTTTGGTCATAAAAAAAGTGTGTGTAAAGTTCAACCAAGAGAGGTACAGCTGCTAAATAGGTTAGTGCCCTTATAAAGAAGCCAGGCTGGGGATGTAGGTCAGTGGTAGAACACTTGTCTTGCATGTACAAAGCTGCTGGTTTGATTCCCTGCACCAGGACACAGGAAAGATGACCTGGGAACATCTCAGGAATTGGCAGGAATCTACCTATTGCAGGCTCAAAGGTTTAAAAGTTTAAGGATTTGGTCTGAGAAGAGGGCCCAGGGGCACCACCCTATTTGAACACAGCTATCTAAGGAATTGTTTTCTTGGGATTCATTTCCCTGTGTTCAGTCGTTGAGATACTCAGAAGCCACTACAATCGTGGTTTGTAAGTCCTGGTATAGCTTGGACTCTCAACAGACCTTGGTTTTGAAGGCATGGAAGAGTTGTGGGGTCATAGAGGCTTCCAGTGATATTTCAAAGGAATGCCTGGAAGGTCAGGCAGTGAGTGTGCGGCAGAGTTGAAGTTCCAGCAAGCAGCCGCTGACAGAGTGATGCATGGAGGTGTGAGAGTGAAGCCAGGAGACCCCAAGAAGACAAGATATGCCAGAAATGTGGACTGTGCGGTGAGGGAAGTTGCAGGAGGTAAGCAGAGCTATCCTGAGAGAGGTCATGTGGCTTGTGGTCACCGGGATGGGCTATCCAAGTCCTTTGGAGATCACAACACACTACTGGGTGACCAGGATAATGGACACAGAGCTATAGGATTCCGTTTGCCTAGCTGAGTTTTAGTCTAATTCTTCTTTTCCACATCCCAATTCTTCCCTTTTGGAATGGGAATGTTTACTCTGTGCTATTGTTTCTTAGAAGTATATAACTTTCTTTTTTATTTTTACAGGCGCTCTCGTTGAGTTTGCCTTGGGTCTCAGTGGGTATTTTGGACTTGGACTTTTGAGCAACGATCCAACTGTTAAGACTATGGGTACTCTTATTAGAAATGGACTGAATGAGGTTTGCATAGTAAGATGGGCATGAGCCTTTGGGAGTTAGAAGTGGAATATTATCATTTGGCTCTGAAGTGTTCTCCAAAGACTTACGTGTTAAAGATATGACAGGGAAGTAATGGAATCTTTAAGAGGTGGAACTTCGTGGAAGGAAGTTAGATCACTGGAAACATGCCCGTGAAGGGGATGTTGGGACCCCAGCCCTTTCCTTTCTCCTTTTGCTTCAAGATGAGGTAAGCAGGTTTCTTTTGCCATGAGGTACTGCATCATCATAGGCCCAAGAGCAATGAAGTTATGTATCCATGGACTGAAACATCTGAAACTGTGAGCCAAAATAAACCTTTCTTCCTCCTAAGTTCTTTACCTCAGGTATTTTGTCACAGTAATGGAAAGGTGAATCACACACTAACCTAAAGAGTATCATTATCATATCGGTGTATATTTTCCAGATAAATTTATGGAAAATAAATTTATATCATTCACATTTTAATGTGTATCACTGCAATGTTTTCATGGACTTATATACAAGCATACATATATTTCACAGTAGATATTTTCTACAATTTGATTTGTTCTCTCAACATAGATTTGGGAATCTAGCCATGTATATAGAGGTGTATTTAAGAAATAATTACTGGGCTGGGGCTGTAGCTCAATGGCAGAGTGCTTTCCTAGCACGTGTGAGGCACTGAAATTGATCCTCATCACCACATAAAAATAAACAAATAAAGACATTCTGTCCATCTACAACTACAAAAAATAAAATAAAAAATTATAAAAAAAGAAATAATTACCGAGCATTTACTGCATTTTTTTTTTTTTTGTACTAAGGATTAAACCCAAGGGTGCTTAACCAATAAGCAACAACCTCAACCCTTTTTGAGACATGGCTTTGCTAAGTTGCTTATAGCCCACAGCTTCACTAAGTTGCTGAACCTAGTTTTGAACTTATGATCTTCCTGCCTTAGCCTTCTGAGATACTAGGATGATAGGCATGGCCCATCACACCCAGCCTTATTCTAGTATTGAAGATACAAAAATGGGCAAAACCAAAATTCCTTCCCTTATAGAGGTTACATTTTAGAAACATTCATTCTGATCTACTGTATGACTGTACCAGCCGTTTTTGTGATTTATTTTCATTACTTCAAATTTTGGGGGTGATTATCATTATGTTTGACTCCTGGTACACATTTGTGTACTTCTTTTCTGCTTAAGTGAGATGATGGGTCACTGCATATCTACATTTCCAATATTAATAGTTATACTGAATTTTCTCCTAGAATGGTTGCAACATTTTAGCATCAATTTTTGCCATTCCACTGGGTGAAAATGGCATTGCAACATTACATCATGTGTTCATGTTTCCCTGATTATTAATAAGGTATTAAGGTATAGAATCTTTTTGAGTCTATTTATTTTTTCTTAAAAATAAACTGGGGATTGAACCTCAGGTGCTTTAAAACAGAGCTACCAACCCCTAAGCCTTTGCTAAGTTGCTTAGGGCCTTGGTATGTTGTTGAGGCTGGCTCTAAACTTACAACCCTCTTATCTTAATTTCCCAGATCACTGGGTTTACAGATGTGCTCACTGCAACAGTGTTTTTGAGTCTTCATTAGTCACTGTCATTCATACTTTTTATATTTCCACAACACACAAGACTGAGAATGAAGTCATCATACACACACAAAAAGTTTGTTGAATTCAACTGGTGAACTGAGGGCAATTTGGGTCAAATGATTTTATTGTAAAATTTTACCAAATACACTCTGAGGACACTTGGCAAATTCTAGTATTATCAACTCCTCAAGTATTCCTTACTCCACCAAAAGCCTTCAGGCTCTCAGCAGCGCATCACCCTTTCCCTTATCCAACAGTTTCACTGCAGAATCAAATTTGCAAATGCACTGGCAAAAAGTGAACTGGGTCAAAGGCAACTTCCTTCAAGGGTTTTCTAGGTGGTCTATGGAAAATTGAAGGTAGGTACATTTGTTAATCACTGCAGAGGTGTCTATGTCCTAACTAATAAAGCTAGTTACTGTTAGCCTTCTCCAAAAGTTAAATTACAATCATCATTATTGATGTCAAGAGAAAAAAAAAAAAAAAAAACAAGCCCAGAGAACACAGAATCTGGAACTCTCCTACACTGTAAAAGCACCTTGAAAAATGTCTGGCAGTATCTACTAAATTGAACACACATATACACTTAACCTTAATTCTATTTTTAGGTATAGCGCCGAGTAACATGTAAATAGATACACAAAACACATGTAAATGATGTTCATAAAGACATATTTGTAGTAGTTCCCAATTAAATTAACCCCAAATTAAACCCCAAATTAACTATAGAACAGGTAAATATTGGTGTAGTTACCTACTAGTATATCATAAGCAATGAAATGAATGATTTATTCTTACATCAAACAAGAGATATAAATGAAAGGAACATAATGTTGAGGAAAAGAAGTCAGACACAAGAAAATACATACTGTTCAATTCCTACATAAAGTTGAAAATCAGACATAACCAATCTGTGACGTCAGCTTTCTCTCCAGGGGAGGAATATCAGCTGGGAGAATGGTGGGTTTTGGTGGGGTGGGGGGGCTGGCAATGTTCTACTAGCTAAACGTGTTCATATCTAACAAGATTAACACTAATAATAAAGAACATAACAGCTGCATGACCATGAAAGTGAATTCAAGAAATGGACTCAAAACAAGTGGTAAATGAGATGTGAAAGACTCACATCAAAATAATCTATATAACATGACACTGTAAATGTGTTTAATATAAACAAAACAACTTTTGGTAATTTTGCTTGTTCAAATTTGCATTAATTAACATTTTAAATTAACCTCAGGATTCCCTATCTCCAAGCATAAGAAGTGCCTTTCTAATTTCATAATCTTTGGCAGAAAGTTGTCTATTAAACTTAATGCAAAAGTATGTGTATTAAGGAGTCAAAAATTCATGTTAGGAAAAGAAAATATTTCTTATAAGAGCCCATCCTCCCCTTCATTTTTGGCATTTCTATAGCACTCCTGGTAATATTTGTTACCAAGTACTTTCCTCACTCCTTGAGGATTTTCCAGTCAAGGAAATGTTAATTAAGAACTGTACCTTTACTGATTTCTTTCATGGAGCCTCTAAATTGTTCAATTTAATAACAGTAATGGAAACAGCTTTCATTATTTTAATAGTTCAATGTTTAACTGCAAAGCTTTTATGACTTTATAAACCACAGTTCCCTTTTCCCAGACTATAATCTCAGAATTCCATTCTTAGCTTAATGGAAATATCATGTGACTGAATTTTTGTCTAGCTCTGTAAAAAAAACTCCATCTGAGTTTGAAGTGTCATTGAACTTTGCAGGCATCAAATAACAGATTTGTATCTGTAAAAGAAAATAGTCCTTTGTTTTTAGAATTAAAGAAATAAACCTTTTGCCAATAATAATTTTCTAAAGGCTCAGACTCTTAAAGGTAGAATCAAGGACATATGGGCTTGTTCTCTCCTCATTTCCCCCCAAAAAGTGTGTGGGTTAAACTCAGTGAATTTTATTTCTTAGTGCTGAGTTTAAGATCTTACAGTTTTAGATTTAGGTGGGTCAAAATTTATATTGAACTTATTTCTGCTAGTGATCTACATATTCCAAATATTGTTAAGCATAAAAAAAAGGTTCTCAAAATAACCCCATCTTTTCCTCAAAAACATAGCCATGTGTGCATAAGCAATGCCAAGAGCTCACATTGGAGAGAAGCCTGCATCATAATGGAGGATTCCTACACCTGCGCTCTAACAGGTCATTAGTTCCAGTGGCTACTAACTGTTAAATTAAGGAACATTAAATACAATTTAAAAGTCAGTTTCTGCAACTCCCTAGCCACATTTCAAGTGCTTGATAGCCACGTGTAGCTAGTGGCCACCACACTTGACAGCACAGATATAGATTATTTCATCACACAGGAAGTATGTTGGTCAGCACTCCTTTAGGTAGGAGTTAATTCCAGTTCATGGTTCCTAAAATTATCAGCTGTGGCTGCATAAGGGTACAGTGTGGCATCTGGATCAGAATAATAAGCAAACATAATTTGGTCCAGAAATAAAGCATTTTAAAAAGTAGGAGTAATAATTATAATCTTGAAAGCACAGCAAGGCTTCAGTGCAGACTAGTAGGGGAAATGCCACCCAGAATCAAGTGGCTTGAGCTTTACACCTGGGCTTTAGCTGTGTGTCCTTTACTTACTGTTAGAAGCAGCCATATATTATCTTCCCCATTTCAGGGAGGGATGGATGTCAAACAAGCTTAAATGACAACACTGCTTTATAAAGTGGGCAAGCACTTGTTGTTCACATTATTATTCATATTTAAACACTTTTGGTGTATTCAGTAAATCTGACTCTGGCAAATGCTCACCTCATTGTAGTACTCAGAACTGAAAAGTCATATGGAGGTGATTTGGTAAATGGCTGTTCAATTATTTTTCACCAAGATACTATTATTCATTTCTAAAAATGAGCCATGTTCAAACACATTCCTTTATATGGTGCTATCTCAGAATGAACCAACCATACTGTTCACTGAAATAAACTTGGCAGGAATAACTTCCATTTATGTAGTTAGGAATCATGGCTATAACCAGAGAGGCAAGAATATCATAGAGGTAACCTACACCAAACTTTTTTTTCCTTTAATATACCATCCTTCTAAGATTTTTCATTTGGCCATTGGGAGCTTATTATTATGCTCCATCTTAGTGGATGAAATGTCTATAACAAATTACTTGGAATTTTTTTATATAAGAATGAGTCTCTTCTCATTTATTTATTTGTTCCACCAAGATTCATTGGTATTTACTTTGTACTTTGGGTTATAATTCAATCCTACTTTAAGATTGTCCCAGCTTTGGCCAATGGATCCATTCTGAAGGATCCCCTCATCTCATGTTCCTGTTCTGCACACACCAGCTGCATTTCATGCCAGGAGGTTTGTGCTTCATCTGCAGCTATAAAGGGAGCTGTCATAGTGCCCTCTAATTTTTTCCATTTCCTCTTCACAGCAAAACAAAACAAAAACCAAAACAACAACAACAAAACCAACCAACCAAAACAAACAAACAAACAACAACAAAAAAAAAAAACCCACACAGATCTTTCAGACCATGGTTAAAAGAAAGCACCTGTAAGTGGTGAGGGCAGCTGCATTTCTGACTAGGTGGGGGAAGAGGAGGGAAGCACAAGTGGATTTCTTCAAAAGAAAAAATGGACAGGGTCAGCCATGGAATTTACACCAAGAAGGTGAATAACTTCTGTTTAACATCCTTTGTCTTAGATTGCTCCAACCCAGTGGGAGGAGAGATGGATTAAGATCAATAAAGACACTAAACATCACCATGAGAATGAAGTTGGGAGAGATTTCATGAATGGATTTTTAAAACTAAGGAAATTGCACACCAAAATTTGAGATTACCTTCAAGATAAAACAACCCTTACTTAATAACAGTGCCTTAACATGATTTCATTAAGTTTTTAATAAACTTTTCATTTTAGTTTTAGATTTACAGAACAATGACAAAGACAGCACAGCAGGTTCTCACATGCTCCACACTGTTTCCCTATCAACATCTTACTGTGTCATGGCACATGTGTCACAATAAATGAAACATCAAAGACTGATATACTGCAGACTAAACTCTCTACTTTCTTTATATTGCCTTAGTTTTTATCTAATGTCCCCTTCCTGTTCCAAGAGCCCATGTTACATTTAATCATTATGTTTCCTTACGCTACTTTTGGCTGTGACATAGTCTCAGACTGTTTTTGATGACCTTGACAGTTCTGAGGAGTACTGGTTAGATATTTTGTAGAATATTTCTCAGCTGGGATTTATCTAATGTTTTCATGATTAACTGGAGTTACAGGTTTTGGGGAGTGTAATGGTTACTTTGAATTGTCATCTTGATTGGGTTAAGAGATGCCAAAGATTAAGAGGCTTCTGGTGTGCCAATGAGGGTGTGTCTAGGAATGATTGGCATGTTAGATAGTGATCTGAAGTGGAAACCCTCCCTAAGCATGGGCAGCACCATCTAATAGGATGGTGGCTTGGATGGAAGAACAAGGAAGCAGCAGCAAATGCAAGCTTGATTCTTCTTGAAGGGGTTCTTGATTGCTGTTGGGATTACTTGAGGATATCAGACTCTTGCTCCTTCACTCTTGCAAAGGGGACTCTGCCAGTGATTCTCCAGAAGCCTCTGGTCTCAGACTGGGGTAGCACCATTAATTCTTCTTGTTCTGAGGCTTCAGCCTCTTGGAATGGGCAGCTACTGGTTCCTCCAGCTCTCCAGCCTGCAGACAGCTATTGTAGACTATCCAGCTTCTGGTTGTGTAAGCCTATCTAATAAATCCCCTTTTTATAATCATACTTCCTGTTGATTCTGTTCCTTTGGAGAACCCTGACTAATACAGGGAGGAAGGCCATGAAGTTATAGTGCCATTCTCATCACATATATCAGGGGTGCAGACTACAAGTATGGCTTAGCACTGTTGATGCTGACCTTTATATTTTGGCTAGGGCAGTATTTTTCAGGTTTCTCCATTGTGAAAAAAGAGAAAAAAAAATATTTTTTTTCGGGGCTGGAGATATGGCTCAAGTGATAGTGCGCTCGCCTAGCATGTGTGAGGCACAGGGCTCGATTCTCAGCACCACATAAAAAATAAAAATAAAAAAGATATTGTGTCCACCTAAAACTGAAAAATAAATATTAAAAAAAATTTTTTTCAGTGGTTCTGGGGATTGACCCAATGGCCTTGTGCTTATTAAGCAAGCAGTCTACCACTGAGCTACATCTCCAACTACTCTTCACTATAAAGTTACTCTTTCCCTCCCTTCCCATACAGTATTCTTTGTAAGGAATGTGCAGCCCACACTTAGGGAGTAGAGAGTTATGCTCCATCTCTATGTCCGCAACAAATTACTTGGAATTCTTTTGTATGAGAATTAGTCTCTTCTCATTTATTTATTTGTTCCATCATTTATTTATATAAGATTCATTGGTATTTACTTTGTACTTTGGGTTATATACTTAATTTTGTTCTCAAACTGTTCCAGCTTTGGCCACTGGGAGCTCTATCATTTGATTCCTGTGTCCCTTTGACATGCCTCCTTTATTTATTTATTTATTTATTACACTTTACTCTCTGACCTGCTCCAAGGTCTTCTTGTATAATTCCTGTACTAGTCCTACAGCTGAACAGTACTCCAAGGAATCTGTTCCTATTACTAGAGAAAGGTAATAAGAGACACCAACATCTGGGGACTAAGTGCCTTCTCTGGCTTTTAAAGGTGCTTTCACACATACACATTTCTCTCTTTTCCACATCTTCATTAGTAGATGAATAAACTAAGGCCTGGAGTGGTAAGGGATTTGCTCAAATCATGGCTAATAATGGTAATGCTGGCATAAAGTCAGTCTTCTGATGATGGTTCCATGTCCTTTTCACCATCTGATGTCATTTAGATGAGAATACACTAACAATTTGTAAGAAAAACAGAAAAAAGAAAGGGCACTTTCAAAGAAAGTCTTCTCAAGAGGGAAAATTTAACAGGGTCATCTGACAGACTCTCCTGTCTATCTAAAGAAACAACTGGAGAGTCTGCCTTCCTTAGAAAGAGTTCTTTAGTTATACTATAGCAGGGGTTTTCAACTGGGTGTGATTTTGCTCCCCACCCTCAGGGAAACGTTTGGCAATGTCTGGAGGCATTTTTGGTGGGGGAAGGCTCTGTTACTGGTGTCTGGTAGAGAGAACAGGATGGTTGCTCAACATCCTTCAATGCACTGAAGGGCGCCCACACAAAGAATTACCTACTTCAAAATGGGAAGTGCAAGGTTAGCCAAAGGAGTGCCTAGAGAAAAATTTCATCCAATTTTATACCATTTCTATTCTTGCTGAATTATTATTATTTTTTTTGTTGGTGGCTTATGAAGGACAAACATGGAAAACTGTCCCATTCTGTGAGTTAGCCTATCATATGGAATGTGGCTCTTGATTAGGTAAGAGACTTGCTACGATTCTTACCTATAGGACAAACAAAAGAGGTCATGCTCTTTAAAGCAAGTTGCCTGAGTCCAGCAATAACTTCCTCCAGGTATCCTGAGGGGGAAGGTCTATCTCCCATGGGGCCACCATTGACTGGCCGCATCTCCTGGTTCAGGAACAAGTTGTGCAGAACAGTGAGGTGGCTGGGAAAATCTGCCAACAATTGGGTGAACCTTACTAATTAGATGGCTGTTACCCAGAAACTGTTGCTCACCACTTGGTGACCTCAACTTGGAGAGGAAGCAAGTGACTGAATCCCTATTTGTTGATGTATTCAGTGACCACCCAGCCGTTTGACAGGAGAAAGAACGTTTTTTGTTTACCAGGATCTCTCTTGGAAGCTTTAGAAAAAGCTTGCTCACTCTTGAGACTAACAAGTCAATAAAGGACATTTTCTGAGCAAAGCTAGGTGCTCTGGGGCCACTCGTAAAGATTTCAGAGAGCTTATGGCAGCAGTATCATGTGGGCTGAATCTACCTGTGGAGCACCTGATGCAGCAGACATGTTTACATCAAGTGCTTAGTGCACCATAATGCCTGGTACACAATAACACTTCATCAATGGTAGCAACAATACAGAACAAATATTTACTTAGTGCTTTCCTTATGTGAGGCTCTGTGCTAAGTGCTTTATATGTTATCTCACTTGACTCCTCACAACTTGCCTATGAGATAAATACAATTATCAGATTTCATATGTAGAATTGAAAGTAATTGTGCAAATGGCTAATGTTAATAAAAAAAAACAGTAGAGCTGGTATTTAAATCTCTGGTATTTAAAATATGGATACATTTATCACCAAATTATATTGTCCTTTATCCTCACTACAGCACCACTGCACCTGGCAGTTTGTTCCTAAGATTTGGCAGATTGTGGGGGTCATGAATGTTAACAGTTATTGCACCCATTTTCTAATGATTCGGGGTTTGTTTGTTTGTTTGTTTTTTAGTTCTTCAAATCAGTCAAGAAGATACTCAGATCTAGTAAGGAAACAAAGCCTTTCTGTGGGTTTTGCAAAAACTTCAGTTTTAAGTCTCATATGGCCCCTAGGAAAGGGAATGGTGCCTGCAAATTGTGGGTGCTATGTAGTTCACTAATGGGCAAAACAACCAGTATCCAGATGCCCATTAAGGCTCAGACCTGATGAGGCCCAGCTAGAGAGCAAAAGCGATCCCAGAGACTTGAATGGTTGAGGCAGGAGGATAGCAAGTGGGGGCAATAGCTGGCACACTGACAATGGAGAAAGGAGGTGGGGGCGGCAGTCCAGAGGATGCCCTGTCCCACCAGGGACAAGACCACCTGTTTCTCTCTCTGGCTCTGAGAAACACAGGCAGCTGCAGGACAGTAAGGACCCCTAGAGATCAGGTCTTCCAGAAATGAAAGGAAAAAGAGCCGGCCAAGTGCTACTGAATAGGTGTCTAGAGAAAACACATCTATTCTGTTTGAAAAATATCTCCAAAGTCAGGATAGAAGAAGGGTAGAAAATGAAGCATATCCTCTCCTGGTCTCATGAAGAATGGTGCCTGGCTCATGATAAATATTATGTGAATGTTAAAAACAGCATGTACATGTGCAAGAGGAAGAGGCGGGGAGTCTGAGCTAGGTCTCCCACAGTATGGAATGAGGAGCCAACAAAAATGACCCAGAGAGTCAGCAACACTGGCAAAATGGTCATAAAATGTGACAGCAGACAGGGTAAATACTATTTTGTTTGCTGTGTAATGAAGCTACTCCTGTCCTCCTGACCCCTAGCTTCTACATACTAAATATAATTTTACAAAATAACATCAAAATATTTTAAGCATTTTTGAATGGATCTTTATGCTAGCAAAATAAAAACATCACTGAAAAGAGATACCTGTTTGTTTTAAATCATACTAATTAGCAATAATGAGTTGATATATAGTTTGGGGAAAATATTTAGGAAATGTTTAAATGTTTAAGCACAATAGATTGGCATTTTAATTATCTGGACTCTCCCATTGATATGTATTTTGTCGTAGTTTGCATAATGCAAAACACAAAAAATTTAACATACATTCAGGAAATTACAAGTCTGACTTGGAAAATACGAATAATCTATCAGTTAAAATAACACAATTCCTAAAAGCTATTGCTAAGTGATTTGAGGTTTAAGCCATTACAAAACTTAGATGCTTATAAAATACATGATTGAGAAGGACAGAAAAATGTCCATTTTGAGATATAGTCTGACTACTATCGATAGCATGAGGTCAGGAGATCACAGGAATAACAGAATACCATATTTAGCTCCTTAATATTAATGATATTGGTTATCTGTGAAAATACCAATCACAGCATCTTATAGTAGGTATTCAAATTCTGGGAATATAAATAAATAATTAAATGACAAACACTCATTATCAAATATGGTTAAAAGATAGGGAATCTCTCCCCATCTCCCCATTCCTGTTTCCCAATTTGTCGTTCAAAATCAATCTCTCTCTCTCTCTTTTTTTTCAGAGATGGGCACTTATAATCCCAGAGACTTGAAAGGTTGAGGCAGGAGGATAGCAAGTTACAGGCTAGCCTAAGAAACTTAATGAGACCCTGTCTCAAAATTAAAATCTCATTTTGGCACCGTTAAACAGGAGTAGAAAAGAGTATCTCTTTGGTCTTTAAACTCCATCCATTATCTCATAGTGTACTAAATGCATATTAAACTTGTTTAATTGCTGAGTTATTATTGTTGATCTAAATCGATCTACATTTCAATCTTTGTCAACGAATACATTTAGCTGATTATCAAAAGAATCTATTATGTTCTAAAGACATGCCTTCTTAACCAGAAATTTGAAAGATGTCCTGGTAGCTGTCTTTCTAACCTCTAATTATGTAATTTTTGGGGAGAGAACAGGGAACGATATGAAAGTGATCATTTCAAATGTGGTCAGAAGAGTATTTTGATTACTACTGACATTACTATATTGAACTACTCTTTAAAAATAAATTTAAAAATGATTTGGTCAGGCTGGGATTGTGGCTCAGCAGAACACTCACCTAGCATGTGTGAGGGCCTGGGTTCGATCCTCAGCACCACGTAAAAATAAGTAAATAAGACAAAGATATCATGTCCAACTACATTTTAAAAACAAATATTTTTAAAAAATGATTTGGTCATGATCTGGCCATAACCAAGCTAACCTGGTATTTTATCATTACCCCTTCAGTACAAAAGACTGTTAATTCAATAAAATTTTAAGGTAAATTTAATAGAAAAATATAGTAAAGAAAGTAGTGTCTCTATAAAATTTCCAGTGTTTGGAAGAATCCATAGTCTTCTCTTGGTACATCATTTTTATACTATATTGGTATAAACCCTGGTGTAAGGTAAGACATAAACAGTAATATACTGTTTTACTTACTAACATAAATTGTGCACTGCAAACTGAGTCTGTTTTACAAAAATTTACTTTCTTGACATATCAGTGAAAAAGAGAAGAGAATAATGACAACATAAATCATAATATGATACAAGCTGACTCTAGGCTAGAAGGCAAAATCACTCCCTACTACCCAGAGTTAGCAGAACACAGGGAATCTGGAAGGAAGGGTGAGGAGGAGTGACAAGAAAGTAAGACAACTTTAGGCTTAAAGAATTATAGCAGACCTTCTAGATCTGCTGACTTTTTGCCATCAGAACTTAATACATGCTTGTATCAAAGTAATATGTACACAGAAAAAATACTACAAGAGAACAGAGTAGCTTGTAATGAAAACAAAAATAGACTCTCTGTCCTTGACCTTCTTCAGTATTGCTCCCAAAGGTACCACACTTAGTCATTTGTTTTTAACTCTTCTGTTAATTTATATTTACAAGTCTAAATATATAATTATTACACTAACAATTTATATTCACAGCTCTAAACATTTAAATTCACAATTCTAAAAGATCAGTATATTCTCAATTTAAAAGCTATAGACAATTATCAACTGACTTCCCTCTAAGAAATGAGGATTTATTTAACTTGTATTCCTCTTTATTATTCTTTCCCTTCTTCATAATTTTTATAGTTATACTGGCCACCGCTAACTTTAAATAATATATTTAGAGTGTTATTGTTCCATCAATTTAAAATTCCTCACAACAGAAAATATGCCAAGAGATTTTCCCCTTCTACCAACTCTCCAATCCCCTTTCTATATCCTAATCTCTGTTACTATCATTTTTTTTCAAGTTATCAATCTTTCTACACTTTGTCTCTACGTAGTTTTTCAAAATTTAAAGGCAAATTATGTATTTACCGTATTGCAAATATTGGTTTTTGTAAAAACTAGTTATATGCTAGAATTACATTTCTATTTCTAGAGTTAATTTTTGTAATCTTAGTCATCTGAAAGAACATGTTACCAGAATAAACTCAAATGGATTTCCTTTTTCTTTATTTTCATAATTGCTCAAAATCATGCCACATTTTTATTACATAAGGACTAGACCATGATGTTATTGCTCAGCTTTTTACTTTACCTGCAGTTTCTGACTGCTTTTATTTTTATATCATTCACCAAATCTTCAAATTTTTACATTATGATTGTATACTTGGGTCCAACATATGAAGATGACAAACTCAAGGTTTACTGTAGCAAAATTACAATTAAAACAAACTTTTGAAAATATAATGTTTTAAAATACTTAAAGACAATTGTTTACTCTGTGTTGGTTAGCACAGGGATGGGATAGATACGTTCTGTATTATTAATGACTTTCATTTATTTGGGGGGTTTATAAAATACTTTCTAAACATCTAATTTTATGCACTCAATCCATTAAGCAGGCAATATTTTCTCCATTTCACAGATAAAGCAATTTAAGATTAGAGGGGCTGAGAGAACAAACGCAGCAAGTAAGTTGCAATTTCCAGATTTTAAATCAAGTTTTCAAAAAATTTTCAAAGGCCAGTGTTCTTTGCTTCTACCTCAGCTGCCTGACACATGAGGTCTTTCTGTCCTTTATTCAGAATTAAAGCATGATTTTTTTTATTTTTAAAAAGGTTTTGTTATCAATTACAGCATTCCTATGAAAAGGAACAGTACTTACATTCCTGACTTATTACTAGATGTTATGGGGAAGGATTTTTGTAAATAAACAACTGGAAAGCTGGCAGAACTAAGAGAAAAACACAAATAAACTGAAAGGCCATTACATCAAGAGTTGCTGCAATAGCAAACTGAATAGTCAAGAGAGGGCAAAGATTCATAAGCATTTTTTCAAGTAATACATGACAGTCTATATGTCACTGGGGCTCATGTGTATAACTTTAATATACATTATAAAACAATTATATTATATTATAAACACTCATAAAAGGAAGAAGTGATCCCAATCATACTCTGACCAACCATATACATCTCACAAATAGTATCTTAGGAGTGACTTCCCATATTGACACTGCATGGTCAAGGGCAACCAGAGACCACTCAGGAGAACATCTCTTACACATCACACACACTTTCCCATACCTAGTTAAGTCAACTGAAAGTCCAACATGACAAATTCTGTATTTCTTTTTGGTGCTGGGTATTGAACCCAAGGCCTCATACATGTTAGGTAAGTGCTCTGTCACTGAGCTATACTTCCAGTCCTCTACATGACAAATTCTTACCATGTTATTAATGATTATGAGTTTTCACCTGAGTAATAAAGGGATCTGAACTGGAGCCTAATATGAACATGAGCCTAATACCTACTCTCATGTTTGTTCATAATTTCTATCTCAGCTTTGTTATGTCAAGAGGATAAGAAGGAGCAATCAATGTAACTTGTAAGAAATATCAAACTGATCTGAATTCATCTCTGATAATGTTTCCTGTCCTCTTGCTGGTGAGATCATTAATGAACAAGAACCTCTGGTTTCCAGAATACAAATCTGCAAATTTTGTATAACAATATACATAATTTTAGAAGTTAGGTACCAGGCTGAGAGTGATAGCACATGCTTGAAATCCCAGTATCATGGGAGGCTGAGGAAGGAGGATTGCAGGTTCAAAGCCAGCCTCAACAACTTAGCAAGACTGTAAGCAACCTAGTGAGACCCCGTCTCCAAAAAAAAAAAAAAAAGGCTGGGGATGTGGCTCAATGTTTAAGTACCCTTGGGTTCAATCCTTGATACCAAAGGTTAAAAACAAACAAACAGACCAAAAAAACAGGTGTAATACTTCAGAATTTAAATATAAGTTAGTTTGTTCGAATTTACACAAACAATATATTTTTTAAAAAGTCAGACAAGTCTTCATAATCTTTTCAGCAACAGAAAGATTTTCATTATAGTTAAACTCTATCTTCCTTCTGTACTTCATTATACATAATTGGGATTTTTCTGTAAAATTCATCAATGCATAAAAATCATTTTGAGTGAATGCTGAGCACTACTTCATCTCATCATTGTTGAAGACTACTTCATCTCATCTCTATAAATCTATTTGTAAATATTTATGAAGCACCTATGAAAGTAGAAATCTCATGCACTGTAATTTTTTTTTCTGCTTGTTTCCCTTGAATCTCTTCTCACCTTCCTCTTCCAGAGAAACAGGGGAGATACCACACACTAAGTACAGCAGGGTTTTTTGTTTTCTTACGGTAATGTTTCTTAAAAACCTCAGTTGCTTTTCCTTGTTTTATATTTCAAAGTAACTCGTCCTGAAGTTTGGGTCAGAGATACAAATCCTCACTAAACTACAGAAGGAAAGAAGAGTAGCTGTTTATTTTACTTTTCTTTCTTTATTTAAGATACTGACTTTCAGAGCTGAATAATCCTAAATGGGTAGAAAGCTATATTACATTTTTAAAGAATGGCTTCTATTGGGATGGTAGGCATGGTAGCACATCCAGTGATTCAGAGGCTGAAGCAAGAGGATTGCAAATTTGAGACCAGACTCTGCAATTCAGCAAGACCCTCAGTAACTTAGCAAGATACTGTCTCAAAATTAAAACAGGACTGGGGGTGTTGTTCAGTGACAAAGCACTGCCATGCTCAACTGCCAGTACTGAAACAAACAAACAAAAAACTACCTTATAAGAAAATATAGGACAAAGGTCTTGACCCAGTTCTAATTCTAATCTGACACGTATGTAGAAATCACTTAGGCCTCCTGAAACAAAGAGCTGGAGTCAGATGATTTCTCCAATCTCTTCCAGCTCTAGAATTGTAGGATTTCCTTGCACTGATCTTTATAAACAGGGATAACTGCTCATGAGGACCATGTATAAGTACCACACAGAACCCAATCCAATAGCACTTGGGAGGTTGTCTCCAGCATCTTCTCAGATTTCTAAAATCTAGCAGACCTGTCGCTCCTCAGCAGAATGATTCCTTCCAGCCGTTTTACATACCACATGATTCTGGCAGTTCAGCTGTCAGGAATCCAGAGACCACTACATTTTTGGCAGTTTTGCAGGTCTAAAGTCTTTCCTGTTTGATTTTATTCAAGACCCAATAAAGTAAGAAGTTGTGTAAAAGTTTTTTTCACATTGGGTATTTACCCTATAACCACTGTCATTATTATTCCTCTTGACAATTTTAGCTGCTTATAAAAAGAACAATCAATGTGGCCAGAGTGTGTTTGTTGGGTTTTCTCAAATTACCAGAACCATTAACTCCTTTATCCTACCTATCCTCACCTCATATCCCTCACTCAAGTCACTATACTAAATCTTCCAACAAAACAATTTACCTCCTCTTTCAAAATAATAACAAGTGGAAATTACTTCCATCATTGTGTGATAATAATCTCACTTTCAAGGAAAAATACAATATTTCATATCATAAGAAAGAAAAATAGGCAGATGATTTTAAAATACTGTTTTAATTCAGGGAATACTCATTATCCATTGTTGAAAAAAATGGGGGAATGGAAAAAGAAGAAAATAGACATGTACTGATAAGCTATGTGCCAGGCATGTTATATATCATATCTCATTTAATATCAACTACCTCTCTGAAAATATTTCTATAATCATGTTATAGCTAAAAAGAGCCGAGATTGATTCAGAGGGAGGAAATAATTTGCCCACATTTAAACAGAGCCCGGGTAGTTTCCATCATATCATTATTTTGTCACTACTTGAAAACTATTAAAAGAAACATATTTATTTCATTGCTCAATTAAATCAGTTTAAATATCTTATAAGGCAAATACATGTATATTGCACAGGATATACCAAAAAATTCTGTACTTCATTTGAAGTGACATTATTAAGTATTTTGCACTTAACTAAATAACTACTATCATTACTTTGTTTTCCTCTACTTGCTGCATATGAATGGATTTTTGTATTCATTTCTTATTAAGGATACTGTTCTATTAAAATCATTTTCTTCATCCTCAGAACATTTTAACATGGCCAATTATAAATATTTACTCTCCCTTGACAAGCAAGAACCTTTTAAAGGGGAGAAAAACAGTCTACAAAACTGGCTTAAACTTATGAACTTTATTTCACCCACAAGAGCTATAGAGAACCAAGAGTCTCATAAGCACGACTCAGTGTCACTCAACACTCATATTCATTTGTAGGTTCAGTCAGGTTTTCTTTTCTCATACAAAAAGGATCTGAATTATTTGTACCAAATGCTTAGAAAAACCAGATAAAGAATACACATCAAAACCAGAGAAAATACAAAGAAAATGTCAAGACTAGAAAGATATAAAATAAAATAAAATAAAAGCATGTAGCAACACTGGGGACCACATGTAACTCAAACTGGGCTGTAAGCTTATTCCATTTACTTAAGCAAGAAAATGGATGATGTTTGTATTTCCTATTGTATCACCACAAAAGGCACAAGATACCCTATTGTGTGTGTGTGTGTGTGTGTGTGTGTGTGTGTGTGTGATGTTGAGACTGATCAGTAGGTTTGGGTGTTAATGGCCTTGTCCATTCATTATTAAGGTCGGCATCAGTTTTTTTCATAAGCTTCAGCAGCCATTGTGATTCTTTCCTTTTATTTATTATTTTTAGAGTTAGTCCCCTCATAGCCTCAAAATGGGTCCAATAAGACATTGTATTCTTTTAATAGAATTTTTAAAGTTAAATACATCTTTTACTTGTGTACTATCTTTATAATTAAAATAATGAATGCACCACTTAAAAGAAATTTAATCATTGATCTCTCAAATTATTATAAGTTCAACATAGTTACACAATACAATAATAAAACACAGTGAAGATGTGATGATGTGCTTCTAGTTATTTTATACAACCAGACTAGAATTCCCACACTGTATTTTTCTAAAATTCTAAAACATATAAACTTGCTTCAACAGGATCGCTGGCTAACAAATCCTTTAGAATAAGAGTGATTTTCCTATCTCTTCAAGAATAATTTATGTATATTCTTGTACATTTCCAAAGGAGAAAAAGCATCAGGTTAAGTAATCCTGTGTATGACTGAAACAAATCAGAGCATCAAAGATAGGTATGTCTCAATCAGACAGGAATTATAGCATTTAATGACCTCATAAAGAAAGCTAATTAGATTTTTATCATCAGACTACCAAATGCTTATTCAAAATCTGCTACTCTTTTTGATTACCTCAGGAATGATTCAAACAATTTAATATCAGTATGTCAATTTTTAAAAAGGTCTATGAGTAGTAATATTTCAGGAGTGAATGCCAAATATATGATTCTCTGAAGCAAGCATTAATGTCTGATCAGAATAAGAATGTCAGTGCTCCAGCTATGACAGAGTTTTCAGAATTTATCACTGTAATGCAATATTATTAATAAGATGAGGCATATTTTGACATTAATAGTTAATCACACATACTGGGAAAATACTTGTATATTTTTCTGAAATATGTTGCTATCCCTATACTCATAGCAACACTACTTGAAACTAAGTATATACACTTATGATAAATAAATAACAAGTAGGATTCATTTTATATATATTTAAAATTTTATAAATAATTAAAATTTTGTAACTTCAATCTACCTAAACTATTTTGGGGCCAAGAAGTAATCATTTGTATAACCATAAAAATACAACTTATAAAAACTTTTTTTCTACTGTTTATTGGCTTTATGCTCTCAAGCCAATAAAGGGGGAAAAAATTAAAGAGCAGGAAATACACTGTGAAACAGGGAAGTTTTGTTTAAGCCAAGATGATTTTCAGGGCAAACACTCAAACATCAAGTTTGCTGGAAGTTGGAGGCTCTTCTCTGGTCCGTACCAAAGTCAACCAATCTGCTGCAGGTTTTTGTTTGCTTACTGCCATTCTTAGAGGCTCACATTTTTTTTTTTTTCTAGTGATCAGTCAAGAAGTTCTACTATTAGGTGGAAAGTGCTCTACGTTTTCAGAAGTGAGATAAAATTTCAGTGAAACTGCTTTCCTCAACACTATGTTTCTTTGCACTGGGTTTGAAAAGCCCATTATTTTTCAGAGAAAAACTTGGGAGAACTTGGTAATTTGTTTTTCAAACATTGGTTTCCCCTAATGAAGACTGCCACCACAATAGCCAACTGGGAGTAGGTTCATATTCTGCTTCTTTGCAGTGACCCCTGGCAATGAATGGGCCCAGGATGTGACTCTCCATTCCTTTGTCTGGACATAAACACAGAGATGTGTGGAGAAATCTTCGGAGTCCTCTGTCTCCTCCAATGTCAAGAAAGTCTGACTTCAAGTTCAGGAGTTTAGCAGAGCATGCTGGATCTGTGATTCTCATTATAAAATGAGGATTTTCAAGCAAATTAACTCTTCACTTTAGATCACATAAAATTTACCCAGGCCTCCTTCCTAACTTCTTCCATTAACATGATATACTTCTCCATTCATTCAGGTCTTCTTTTTATTTCCTTTCAATACTGTCTAGTTTCAGGTCCTTTCAACAGGTTTTTATTAATTTACCCTAGACACTTAATATTTTATAGTCCTCTGCTTCCTCCTCTTAACTTCACACATTTTTAAATAAACTCCTTAATTAGAAAGTTTAAGGGCCCTGAAAAGCACAAGGCTTAAATGCAATTTACAGTATTTTAAAAAGTAGATGAAATCTTCTATGTGAAGGAGATCACAGGAGAATGTCAAAAGGTTTAGACTTACATTCAATGCAAAAGATATACCTGGATGAGACACTATGTAGGTAACACAATAGCATATCTAACACACACACACACACACACACACACACTCACTCACTCTCTCTCTTATTTAAATCCTAAAAGTATACCTGGCAAAAAATAACGAGAATTCTTGATAATGACAATTTAAAGTCACAGAATCAGTTTAAAAAGTTAATCATTAACTTCTAAATACATTTTATTATCTACTTCTATTTACATATACAGTACCTTTAATTTAGCAATGTTGTTCATTTAAGTAGAAAATTTATATTGTTAAAGAAGAAGTTCATGAATATATTTTAACTTACTTTACAATGAAACGGATGGATGCCATTTATAATATTTAGAGTGGTGAGTTTCAAGCACAGAAATAATAAAGTCTAGATCTTACAGTGGTGCCTTCCTTGGGATATATTCTACCCAATTTTTTCCTCAAGTTTATAATGTCCAGAATAAAAACACAGTTAACTGAAAAATATGTAACAGATGATATAAATAGTCACGGGAAATAGCAAAGGAACATGATCTATCAGACTAAACTTTGCGTTGAGAATTTGTTGAAAATGGAAAGTTCATGTAACAAAGGATTTAATTTTATAATCTTATCCATGAACTCAACTCTAAGAGCCACCACTGAATATTTATACTGAAACTAATCCACCTATTATAAAAGATCTGCACTATAAATAGGACCTTCAAATTTTAGTTATGGTTCTCTGAACATATTCTAAGTGTATATCTGCCTCAGTATTCAATTCATTAAGATTAAAAACTGCATTAAACATATTTCTAAAGTTCTTAAGAGCTTTCCAAAATTATACGGGGAAAGAAAAAGGTGTTTTAAAGAGGATATAAAAGACACAAGCACCTAACAAAACACCAGACTTTACTGTTGTCTTTCAGTTCAACACCTAGTTGCTTATAAAGGTAAACAATCTTTGCTAGTACTTCATTCTTTGATATATTTGTTTGTTTATATAATGATCTTTTTAATGTCAATATGTTGAATACAAAGATGGAAAATATTGGTTATTTTTTAATTAAACTAAAAATATTAGTTGAAGGAAATCTATATAAAGAAGTCTCACTATTTTGTCTTTTGCTATTGTTGTTGACAGGGAGAAAAGGGGGTCTTAGGACATTGAAGCAAACCAAAAAGGGCAGCCAGTGAAGGCTGGGGTTTCTTACTTTCCTCAAATAACGTGAGTGACTCCTGAGCTGCTACAGTCCCAGCAGCAGTAATGCTTAATATGCTGGTTAGAAGGGGGAGTGCATTCGGTCTATAGAACACTCTTTTATAGACTCATGTATATGCTCAGACGTTTTTAAAACGTGTCTTGCCATGTGTTTTTGAAAACTTTATAATACAAATTACACACACACAGAGTTAACTAGTAAATTACCATTTACAGTAAGTGTTTTCTATTTCCATTCTGAGGAAAATCACAGAAATATCTAATTCTGAACTTTCTACCTGAATGTTCTATCCAAAGTTTTATGATGTCTTAACTTTTTAATTAAATTATAGTTGTGAGTCCTTCATTATGCCAAATCTTTCTCCTAAAGAGACATTAATTTTCTTCTTTTTTGACTATGGGCATCAACTTTATTTATTTTTTAAATTTTCTTTATTTGTGATAATATACTTCCAAAAAGGAAGTCTCAAGAATACTAAGAAATTAAAAAATACCAAATGCTTGAGAAATTCATTAACATCAGTTAGCAAAAAATAAACTTCATCTTATCAAACCACATAGTGAGAGAATTTTCATTCATATGTCTTATAGCTGCACTATAATGATGTTTAGTGTAGATCTAAAAAGATTCTAATACATAAAATTTTTCTATTATTAAGTAGTTCTTAAGAAAATATCCAAGGTGTGGGAAGAAAAGTACTCTCATACCTTTGGTGGGATTGCAAATTGGTGCAACCACTATGGAAAACAGTATGAAGATTCCTTAGAAAATTTGGAATGGAACTACCATTTGAACCAGTTGTCCTATTCCTTGGTCTACACTCAAAGGACTTACAAACAACATACTAGAGTGACACAGCCATATCCATGTTTATAGCAGCTTAACTCACAATAGCCAAGCTATGGAAACAATCTAGGTATCCTTCAATGGATGAACAGATAAAGAAAATGTGGTATATATACACAATAGAATTTACTCATCCATAAAAAAGAATGAAATTATGGCATTTTCCAGTAAATGGATGGAACTGAAGAATATCATGCTAAGTAAACTGAGCCAATCCCCAAAAAAACAAAGGCCAATGTTCTTTCTGATTTTTAGATGCTAACCCAAAATAAGGGAGGTTGGGGAGGAGAACAATAGAAATTCATTGGACTAAACAAAGGGAAATGAAGGGAAGGAAAGGGGGAGGGGGATAGGAAAGAGTAGAATTAATTGGTTATAACTTTCCTAGCCTTGTATTTGTATACAAGACCAGGATAACTCCCCATCATGTATTACCACAAGAGAGAGAACCTAAATAAAATGTTTTACTTTATGTATGTATTTTCTATCAAAATATCTACTATACAACTAAAAGTAAAAAATAAAAAAAAATCCAAGGAAAAATGAAAATAAAGCAATGATTCTGTTAATTTCCAAGCTTAAGAAAAAAGAGTGAATAGAAAAGAAAAAGATCTGCTTTAAAAACATTAGCTCTTACATATTACCTTGGTTCTTTTTGAAAAATTTGAAGCGAAAACTAAAACTAAAAAAGCATTTTAGAATGGGTACAGAATAATAAATCATTTTACTGACATATCTGAGAGATACAGATGATCAGCAAAACGTAGAGACAGACACTACAGAGAAGGAGAAAAAAAGTAGCACAGGTGAGGAGTAAATTCCCTATTGTCACTAAGGCTGTTGTACTTGAATTTCTAAGCTCATTCACTGGAGAGCTCTTACACAATACTGGCTTAATAAGAAAACTGCTTTGATGCTGCACCATAAACACCACAGAGGTATTTTCTAAAGTTCATGTAATCTGCAAATAAATATCCTTATTTAAGAGAAATTTTAGGCAGAATATGGAGTAGCTGAAAATCGAAATGCAAGTTTGTTTCTGGTCTAGGATGAGGAAAAGATGTAGAGGACAATTACTACTGCCAAAAGTATAACAAATGTCTGATGGAACTAAACAATGCACATAGAAGAAACCACAGAAGAACTGTGAACACAAAGGAATGTAAGAGAATTAAATAGGAAGAAGCCATTTCATACCTTGGACCATATGCTAAGCTTGGAAAAGTGGGACCACCACAGGACAGTCAGCCAGGGAAGAGGAAAACAGACAGACTTTGCATGCATATGCAAAGGAGCCATCTAGCCTGCAAGTCTTCAAAGAGGTGATTGCCAGTCCAGGGAAGGTTGAGGGCAGAGGGTAACTGCAGGAGACAGGTGGGCCATGCTATCTGCTTCCTCAGGCTCTTCATGCTAATGGAGCAAAAGGCTTAAGCAGCTGGAAGAAGTACAGCAAGTATTCATAGGCACCAGAAAGGACTAAGTGGGTGAAGGTGAAAGAAAAACTCTTCCTTGGACATAAAACAGCTCCGGACCTAAAATCCCATCTGCTGCTAGGAGAGGGGCAGAAAACTTCTGCCCAATGTTACTTGCAGGTGAAAGGCAGCATTTGGCTGTCAGGATGGGGAGAGCCAGGAGTGCTGAAAAAACATGCCCTAAGATCCAAATACACAAAGCCTCCCTGAGACTGAGACAGAGCCAGAACAACAGAACAAAGTTCTGCCTCCACACCTAAAAGAACCATAATATAGAGTGCTCAGCAACAGCAGTTTGCTGCAGAGGTGGGGCAAGAGTGTGGAGATACACACCCTGTGGTACAAGTGTGCAGGGACGGCTGGAAGCTGAGGGTGGAACAGTAATACCAGGACAGCATCCCTAGGCACTCACACTGGCAGCCCAGCATTAGAGGAATTTGAAGGCTATGGTCTATTAAAGGTAGAAAAACCAAATCCAGCTAAGCTTCTGACTAGACTAATTCAACTCCAAATACTAATAATAGGCCAAGAGAAGATAAGGCAGTCTATTTTGAAGTATAAATAGTATATATTTCAGCGTCTAATGCTCACAAAATGTCTTATATTCAATCAAGAATTATAAGACTGATACATAAAACAAATGAGCAACCCCTACCCCCACCCAAAGCAACTCATTATTAAAAGAAAAAATAATCAACAGAAGCAGACTCATAGATGATGAAAAATTTGAGACTATCAGTCAGGAACTCAAAAATAAAAAGAATTAAAGTGTTAACAGACCTAGTGAAAAAAGATCAACAACAAGAATTAGCAGATAAAATTTTTAGTCGAGAAACAGGAAATAGGGAAATACTAAAAATTAAAAAGATAATGAAGATGAAGATGTCTTCATCTGGGCCCATCAGTTTATGAGGTATCTAGGGATGTATACTGAACATGAAGAAAAGTCAAGAGAATTTACCTAAACTAAAACACAAAGAAACAATATTTGGGGAAGGAAAGAACCCATTCAAAAGCTGTAGGGCCTTAACAAATGGTCTAACATGCATGCAATTGGGGTCAAGTTAAAAGGAGACAATAGGACAAAAAAAAAAATAATCTGAAGAGATAAAGATCAAGAATTTTCTAGAAAATAATGAAAGATATTAACCAATAAGCCAAGAAGTTCATGAGATAAATACTCCCCACCTCAGCACACTATGGTCAAACTGTTGCAAAGCAATTATGAAGAGAAAATCATGAAGACAGCTAGAGAAGAAAGTATGTGAGCAACATAAAATAACTGCTTTCTCAAAACTAACCCAGAGTGTCAGAATAGTGGCAGCAATCAGATTACTGTGAGACGTGGAGGTGGGAGGACTGATTCCAAAGATGAGAAAATGAAAGAACGTTCTGTTTCCTGACTGGCGTAGAATTAGAATTCACTGAACTGTACACAATATATGTATGTTTTATTACATGTAAATTATACTTCAGTAAAGAATTTGTAAAGTCTATAAGCCAAATTAATTACTTAATTTTTCAAACAAATAAATAGATAATTCTGCTCATGGAAATGTTCTATATATCTTATAAATAATTATCACGGCCATTAGAAATGGGGAATAACCTGACCATTAGAAATGGAGAAGGAAAATAGTTTATTACATTTAATGTTAATCTTTTCCTCATGCTCTTCCTCCCTGTTCTAAGTTGCTCTCTTTATATAAAAGAAGACATTTGGCATTTGTTTTTTAAGGATTGGCTAGCTTCACTTAGCATAATCTGCTCTAATGCCATCCATTTCCCTGCAAAATCCATGATTTTGTCGTTTTTTAGTGCTGCGTAATACTCCATTGTGTATAAATGCCACATTTTTTTTATCCATTCATCAAGATTAACATTAAACAGAGACAAGTGGGGAGAGAGAAAGGGAGAGAGAAGGGAAACTGTATGGAAATGGAAGGAGACCCTCATTGTTACACAAAATTACATATAAGAGTTTGTGAGGGGAAAGGAGAAAAAAAAACAAGGGAGAGAATTGAATAACAGCAGATGGGGTAGAGAGGGAAGATGAGAGGGAAGGGGAGGGGGGATAGTAGGGGATAGGAAAGGTAGCAGAATACAACAGACACTAATATGGTATTATGTAAAAATGTGGATGTGTAACCGATGTGATTCTGCAACTTGTATTTGGGGTAAAAATGGGAGTTCATAACCCACTTGAATCAAATGTATGAAAGATGATATGTCATGAGCTTTGTAATGTTTTGAACAACCAATAAAAAAAACAAACAAAAAACCCCACCAACATTTGACATTAGTGAAAAAAAACAGTTTATTACAAAACATAACTTCTTAGATGTATCTTTAAAACTACAAAAAATCTCCTTCTATTCTAATATGGCCTATGTAGTGGTTATAGAAAACACTGTTAATAACCTAGGTAGACTGAACTATCTATGCCTTATGTTGACAGCAGGTTGTAAAATCACAAGATATTAACACAAGATATTAATGGAGACTAAGTTCTTCAATAGTGACAAAATTTAGATTATTGGTTAAACAAAAGCAAGGGCAAATGTAAGAACAAGTCCTAGAAGCTAGAAATAGACCAAATCAAGTCTCTGGATAAAAATTCAAGGTAGCTTTAAAAATCCTTACTGAAAATAGTAAAGGAGAATGCCTGGATTCTCTAGTCTATCTATTTGTCATACAAATTGTTCTTATTCATTACTTTTATCCTGAAAGAAAGAAAAAATTAGAAACGTTTTGTTCACCTAGCACTGGCAATCTGAATTTTATAACCAGTGATGAGAAATACATTTGATAGACATCACTCAAGTTGGTTATTTCATTGAACATGCATACCACATTTTGCCTCAGGAGAGACAGAAAGAATTAAGGCTAGTAAACAGCCCAATTAAGTATGTCCATAATGTTTTTTAGAGAAAAATTTCAAAGAAGCATAATTGTCCCTACTCTAGCCAGTGGAGTAATTCCCACCTCCCAACCTTGAAAGTGGACTGGACGTAGTGACTTACTTCCAAAGAACAGAGCAGGGAAAGAGTGACTTTATAGTAAAGAAAACTAGTAAGTGCTATGTTGGTCATATAACCAAGGTTGTTAGCATTACCAGCGATGTCATATTGACAGTTTGTGTCCCTGCTAGTGTGATGAGGATGGCTCTTCACCCTGCAGAAGTTTTTCCCCAAACTCACAACCCCAGCCCAGTCATGGGAAAAACATCAGACAAACCCAAACAGAGGGACATTTTACAAAACACTTGGCCAGGGTTCCAAGGCTCTCAGGTCATGGGAAAAAAAAAATGACTGAGAAATTGTCATTCACTAGAAGAGACTAATAAGATGCATAAATGTAATGTGGTATCCTGGATGAGATCCTGGAACAGAAAAAAAGGAAAAACCAGTGGAATGCAAATGAAGTCTGGAGATTAGTGAAGAGTACTATCCAAAGTTGGTTTCTCAGTTTTGACAAACATTAACGTTAGAAGAAACTGGGTGAAAAATATACAAAATCTCTCCAGATAGTTTTAATTACTTTTCTGTAAATCTAGGGATCATTCCAAAATGAAAAGTTCATAACAATAACAATTAACAAAACAATGTGTAGGAAAAGAGAGTCCAAGAGGATAGGTTCACCTGTATCTGATTTATATCTGATTTTTCCCCAAAGTGCTGTGCTACTCCTAGCTGGAGGACGACATTCACCCTCCATGGCATTCCTGCTACCTCTGCCCAGCTGGAGCACTCCACCTGAAGGACACTCACTGCCCTAGAGGGGACTGACAGACTGTCTACCCCCTCACACTGCATCCCTAGAATATTCTGCTTCTTTGCCCAAAGATCACATAGCTGGAAGAAACCTCCAGTGTTTTCCCACTCCAGATCGGTGCCGATGTTTCAGTTTTAGATGGTTAAAGGCCAATGTTACAATTTCTTATTTTTTTTTAATCTCATTTTTCTAAGTTTCAGATTTTGTTGCCCTTAAACAAAATCTGGAAAACTTTGGCGTGCATTTCAAGTGAACAGTGAGCAACCACCAACATAGTTAAACAGTTTGTACTCAGGTTGTGGTTTAGACACTAATAGTGTTTTTAATTAAAACTTTTAGTACATCATGCTTAACTTATTTCTATAATGGATCACTAGAAATGATAAGTATAAGGACCATAATTTTTGAAATTTAAAAAATTAGGAAAGAACATAAAAACGATTGATTCTATAAGTTCACCCCAAAATAATTGTACCCGTGAACTGTGTTCATCTGATCAAATTTCTTATGTTAAAATAAATCAAGATATTTCAAGCTATAACAATGATTTTTATCCTAATTGGTCAGCCATACTTGCAATGTAAAATTGTGCTAAAGTACCTGCAAACAGAATCTTAAAAAGATTCTAACTTATCATTTAGACACCAAAGAGAAACAAGGAGAAAAGATGTTCCTAAAGCTCAAATTTCAAGAATTCTAGACATCCAGACATAAAAAAGGTTTTCACTATTTCTGATACCTTAAAACACAGATGAATATTAATAAACACTTTAAAATTTCAAGAAATAAATTTTCCTATATAATTAAACTTTCACCTGCTACATAAACATAAAAAATTTAAAAGTATAAATTTACTAAGAATAATATTAATTCAATCTTTTAATAATGTAATATTTAATAATACAGTAATACATTTTTTAAAACTTAAAACCACTTTACTATAAAAAATGAAGAAAAGTATTTTCGACATTTCTATGAATCATGGAACCGATCCTACTCACAGATTATAAAATGCACAACCAGTTCACTATCCTGTTTACAGATTAAAACAAAACAAAGGGAAAAAAAAAAAAAACAAGAGTCCAAGATTTATGGATGAAAGTGACAATGTTAGGCCAAGAATCAAAACACTAGACTGAGAAATTATGTATTAATACACTAGTGTTCCCAAGGTTTTTCTGTACACTAGTTGACCAACATGGCCCCACTGTTCCTAATATGGCAGCAAGTGTGAAGAACTTAAGTGTTCTGGAATAATCCTTAAACCCAAAAGTAGAATACTAACAGCAAAGTAGAAGAGTACATGGGAAAGAGAATTCAGCCAAGTGGAACGTGGAATAAGCTGCCCCCCTGCTTTTCCATAATGAACTATTAATTGCCCAAGTCTAATCTACTCTTACCTTCCAGGACCTCCTTAAAAAAGCTAGTTAGGAAATCTGATTATCACCATCATAATCATCTTTAATACTACTAATATACAGCATGACTTGTTTTAGAAAATATATTCCAAATTTCTGACAATTAGATGATAAATGACCTTCTAGAATGGTGTTTATTTGTAATTTCTAGTCTTAGACCCCTTGTTCAAAATAATGCTTTTCTAAGCCTGAGAATAATCCACATATTTATTTGATTTTATGACTTACATTCTTCTTAAAATAATAATCTTGGTAAGCAATTAGCAAATAAGCCAAGTGATCACAACATTAAAATATGCAAAACCATAACAGCAGTGACAGTTATATTAACATTTAAATTTATTAATGTATTAAAAAAATCACTTATTAATACTATGGGGTCAAGTACTGTGCTGGAGATAAAAGAAAAAGATGAATGTTCATTACTTCTAAGGATATTTTAGATCAGTAAAAGGAGACAGATGCAAAATCTTTAGAGATAATGGCTCAGAAATGTCCAAAAACTAACCAATAATGTTCAGTGCACATTTTTAAAAACCCCACAAATCCCAAAGAAGAAAAAAAAATGACACCAAGGAACATTAAAATAAAAGGGTTAAAACTAAAGACAAAGGGAAATCAGTAGTCTGAGCAAAACAGATTACCCTTTAAAAGCAACTAGACTACAAATGAACTTTTTAGCATATATGGTGGAAATTAGAGCACAAACAGAAAATAACCAATGACCTAGCCTTCTACCTCTAAAGAAAGACAAAATAAAAACATTTTTAAAAAGTAAACACCAAATGTACATAGTATTTTTTTTAAACATTTCAGTTCAGTTTATCAAACTTGGGGGCTATGAAAGGTGATTATTCAACAATGGCCACAGACAGGCATTGCATTTTCTAAGAAAGCTGTACTTTCCAAGGCACTGAGTACAGATATTATTCATAAACAATTCAAATGAATTTAAAATTAATGGAAGGTAAGACAGTCAAGAAAGAAAGAATATCAATTTCTAAAATATTTGAATGTCATCAAATGAAGTGAGTATAATTAATTGAAATCAAAGTTATATATTTTTCAGTCAGGTACTGAAAAAAATATTGCTTGTTCTTACTTTCATGTGGAAGTTAAAAAGTTGATCTCAAAAAAAGTAGAGAACAGAATAGTGATCGGGAAAGCTTAGGAGTCTGGGGGTTGAGGACTGGAGAATGGAGAGAGGACAGTCCATGGGTACATGGGTTCAGTGGACAGAAGAAATAACTTCTCATGATCCACACCACAGTAGAATAACTGTGTTTGACAATTAGTTGAATACTTCAAAACAGAAGAGAGTATTCTGAATGCTCCTAAAAGAAATGATTGATGTCTGAAATGATAGATTACTCTGATTTGATCATCATACATGTATATATGTATTGAAATGTCACACTGTTTCCCATATATATGTACAATTAATTACTAGGTGTCAATTAAAAATAAAATTATATATTTTGTAGGTTTTTCCATTTGAAATAATTTTACAAATGCTTTTAAAATCAAATTATATTGCTTTAATGTCTGATGCATGTTGAACACATATAAATCATTAGCAATGATCAAATGTGACAAAAAAAGATTATTCTAAGGCAACTGAATGCCCTGAGTAGTCTAAGTGTGATCTAATCTTCTCGAAACTAAGTCATTCCTCACACATCCTTTCTAAGTTCCACATCCTAGAATACAACTCTGCACATAGTGGATCCCCCAAACAACTAATAAGCCAAAATTCAGATATCCAAGAAAGGCAAAATACTTCTCCAGATCAATTCAAGAAAGAAAGAAAAAAAATCTAATTTCAAGGTTTGAACCAGTACATTTAAGAATTTCAGTCCTTTCATCTTCAAATAAAAATCACTTCAGGGAACCATTTTTATCTTTTATATAATTTAAGTTAACTACTAGATTAAAAAAAAAAAAACGAAAAAAGTTTCCTTTGAAAATTTACTAGAAATTTCCCATGGATTTAGAATGCAAGTGAACTACCCTCCAAAAGAGTGTTTCCTATTTAGCATAATACCAGGTAGAAAAGGGCACTAGGGTGGCGTGAGCTCCAGGGACCATAAAGAAAGCACAGGCTACAGCTTAGCACAGAGACACAGCAACCTGAGAAGTTAACTATTCACAAGATGTCAAGGACCTCTGACAGACAGTCAGGATGGTGAAAAAAAATCTCCAACTTTTAGGACATTCTCTAATGCCTGGCACATTTTGACTTGAATGGGCAGAAATAAATGAATAGTCATGTATGTGTAAACTGCCAAATAATGAGGAAAAAGCATGTGAGGAAAAAAAATGAATAAGATTCTGGATTTGATAAGAAGTGTCTTTTTCTTCTTTACATAAAAATGTTGTATGTCTGTGCTTTGATAAGAATAGAGCTATTAATTTTTTAAAGGAGTTATATAGAATAAAAATCAATACAGCTACAAAAAAGTCATATATGTTCTAAAAAAACATTGCTGATCACAGAGCAAGGGCATAAGGAGACAGTCTTCTGTGGGAACTCCCTAATACTGCTGGTTAGTAGGGAGACATGATGCACAGTTAGATCTAATAATTAAAACTACTGAAGAATGTGTTTTTGAACCATCCCAATGCAAGTGTTCATGCCAAGGTGTCATTCCATTCTTGCATTAACACATGGGATCAAATAAATGAAATTCCCCAATCCTCATCCGCGTCTCAAAAAAGTCACTGACTGCTGGAAAACAACAGAAATTTATTCTCTCCTGGAAATGAATCAGAAGGCAGACCATCATTCGGTAGCCAGCATATGATTCAGCAGAGCTTTGTATAAAAAGTATAAAGTTCAAAAACAACCCAAAAGGGCTCTTGGAAGTAGAGGACGGTCTCACCCTTCCTGGAATTGCAACTGAGAGCATCCATGAACTTCTGACTGTGTGTTACAGAAGAGCACACCAGCATGACAGAATTGTGACTTTTACAGAGCAGCCAAGAGCAAGCACTTAGGGATTCTCAGCAAATACAGGTAGGAGAAATGCAAATGTGCAACAATAGGTTTATATGTCCAAAAATGTGCATAGATGAAAAAGAGGGCATGAGCACTAGCTGTGACTATTTAAACAACATCTCAGAAAGGATAAGATGTATTTAGAGAAACTAGCATACTTTTTCCCATGTCTCATAGGATTGCTAGGTTTGTATAGTCTTATCTTCACTAAGCAATGCTTAAATAAAAAGCAAATCATTTACAAACTACTTTTTTTTTCTTCTGGATTTGAAGAGATGTGGAGTCGGTCAATTAAACAGGAAAGCATCTAAGTAGATGCACACAACAATAAAGGTATTGTTTGAAGTGTCCTGTCTTTAACAAGGTATCACTCTAATATTATCATATCAGCCCTCATTTTTAGAATAAACATATCCTTATAAGAGAGAATAGATATTGTTAGCTGCAGAGTTATTAGGTAATAAAAAGCACAGTAGAGTAATTTGAACTCCTTGTAGCTACTGAAAGTAGAAAAGTTCTTACAAAATCAGAGGAATTGTCTTCTTTTGGGAGCTCAAACTGCCAACATTTTATCTTTAAAAGAGAGGATGGGAAGACAAGACTGGAAAGAGAAGTACAAAAATATTTAATTGAAAAATATGCTTTTTATTTTCCTGCATGTTCTTGTAACCCATGTAAGACATTTAGTCTTTTTACTTTAATTTAACTAACAGTGTCTAAAAAAGTCTTAAGGGGTTTGGAAGGAGTCTCAATAGGTAGGTCAGATCAGCTACAGGTCTAATTATCAGTTTATGATTTGCTCCTTAAAGTCTCTGGGAACCAATGTGCTCTTTGTCTTCCACCTACATCCAAAGCTTCAACATACTAATTTAGTTAAACTCTTTCTATTTCATTTTGTTTAAAAAATAGATCCAAATTCTGGGAGGGCAGGGAGGTAGCCTCCCCTGTGGTTTTGTGTGCTTTTTTGTTATGGTCTACTGAAAATGAATAACTTTAAAAAAAAATCAGTTTTACATTCTCTTGATCTCCCATTGGACTCAAATCCCTTCAACAATGCATCTTAATATTTTTTGAATTTAAAAAACAATTTAGTTTTAAGACTTGAACACTGGTTTTTGGCAGACAGCTTTTCAACATAGTTTCAGCTCTTTGAACCTGTCCTCACAGTTCTCGTCCCACTGCCTGAGCTTCCAAGATAGCAGCAGCCAAAGGATCAGAATGTGTGGAAGCCCAGAGAAGTTATTTGACCAGAGTTCCTCTGAACAACTGGCCCCACACATTTTTAAATTTTCATAGACACTTGGAGCATGATAATGCTCAAGAAATATGGGGGTGAAATCCTTAGTATGAGACCAAATTAATCAAGAAAACTTGAGGTAGAGGGAAAAGCAACAAATACCCGAGAAACATATAAGAAAAGATTACTTTTGTTTTGCTTTCACATTCTCGCCCCTAAATAATCCAGGAAATTGTAGTCCAACACCTAGTGCATTGATCCTCTACTTGGTAGAAGAAAGGCAGTGCTGTGCAGTGAGTAGCGTTAGGCCATAACAACAACAACAAAAACCCAGCAGAATGAACAAGGATGAAGGAAGGACTCAGCAGGCCTGCCAGGAGTGACTGTCCTACACCAGGAAACTCACATAGACTGCAGCCCCAGAAGGACAGATGGACCATGGGGGAAGGGGTGGGGAGAGGACTTATAGCACAAAGTCATTGTCACCCCATGTCTACCTTCTTTAGATAACAGATAGCTCTATTTTTAGTCCAAAATGCAATTCTTATTCGAGATATAGTGAAATTCACAAACCTATAAAATGAATATTATCTCTACATGACCAGACACATCTTTCTGGTTAATTAAATTCCATTAATGCTAGAAGGCTTCCGGTGCCCTCTTTTGTCCATCCCCAGTTAGCACACACAATCCCAGTCCCTTCCTTTGTCCTGTCTTTCCTAAAATACATTCCTTTCTCCTTTGTACTATACATGGCATGGTAATCCTTCAATTGCTAATTAAAAGCATAGATTATTAACAAATCTTTCTAATCTGAAAGTTCCTACATAGTATTAAAAAATAAAGAACAACAAAACACAACTAGTTGAATGAGACCTATAAACTTAAAAACATTGAAAACAAAAACTCATTAGCAGAAAATTAGAAAAGTAGGGATAAAGGGAAAACTATGGGAAAGGACGAGTTAAAAACAAAAAAACAAGAGTCAAATAGAAAATATTTTTCTCCCCCCTGCCCAAAATGATGGGGACTAGGATGCCAGTGATATTTTTTTCAAAGAAAATGAATATTAACATAACTTTAAGATTTTTAAGCAACTGCATGATTTGGAACTTGATTGAGGTTAATGTGATTTTTTTTTCTAGCCCATTCCTAACCCCAATTTCCTTCAGGTAACTGTTTATATTAGTTTACTGTATATTCTTCCAGTGTTTCTTATAGAAATACTTACTTATCCACCCTCACTTTATATAAAAGATGGCATAAAATGTATACAGCCCTGTATGTAGTCTTTTTTTTTTTAAGGAGAATCAGATTATTTGTGTGGGGATACACAGTAGTTTATTAGACCAGTGTCTTTGTAGCATATGTATTCAAGTGGAATTCAAAGTGATAGAAGAAGATAATATGTAGTCTATTCATTTAAAGTTTAAGTTAGGTATGTGCCTTGCTTCTCATCTTTTGCTTTAAGAACTAGTTGTGGTTTTTTTTGAGTTTTATTTTTTTTTAATTTTTTTATTAGTTGTTCAAAACATTACAAAGTTCTTGACATATTTCATACATTTGATTCAAGCGGATTATGAACTCCCATTTTTACCCTATATACATAATGCAGAATCACATCGGTTACACATTCACTTTTTTACCTACTGCCATACTAGTGTATGTTGTATTCTGCTGCCTTTCCTAACCTCTACTATCCCCCCTCCCCTCCCCTTCCCTCCCCTCCCATCCCCTCCCTTCCCGTCTTCTCTCCCTACCCCATCTACTGTAATTCATTTCTCTCTCGTTTTTTCCCCCTTTCCCCTCACTTCCTCTTATATGTAATTTTGTGTAATAATGAGGGTCTCCTTCCTTTACCATGCAATTTCCCTTCTCTTTCCCTCCCCCCTGTCATCCCTGTTTAGTGGTGATCTTCTCATGCTCTTCCTCTCTATTCTGTTCTTAGTTGCTCTCCTTATATCAAATAAGACATTTGGCATTTATTTTTTAGGGATTGGCTAGCTTCACTTAGCATAATCTGCTCTAGTGCCATCCATTTCCCTGCAAATTCCATGATTTTCTCATTTTTTAGTGCAGAGTAATACTCCACTGTGTATAAATGCCACATTTTTTTATCCATTCATCTATTAAAGGGCATCTAGGTTGGTTCCACAGTCTAGCTATTGTGAATTGTGCTGCTATGAACATTGTTGTAGATGTGTCCCTATAGCACGCTCTTTTAAGGTCTTTAGGGAATAGTCCAAGAAGGGGAATAGCTGGGTCAAATGGTGGTTCCATTCCCAGCTTTCCAAGGAATCTCCATACTGCTTTCCAAATTGGCCGCACCAATTTGCAGTCCCACCAACAATGTACAAGTGTACCCTTTTCCCCACATCCTCGCCAGCACTTGTTGTTGTTTGACTTCATAATGGCTGCCAATCTCACTGGAGTGAGATGGTATCTTAGGGTGGTTTTGATTTGCATTTCTCTGACTGCTAGAGATGGTGAGCATTTTTTCATGTACTTGTTGATTGATTGTATGTCCTCCTACTAGTTGTAAAGGACAACTTCATTATATGTCACTACACTGATAAGTAGAATACAGATAGGTAAATACATCTGTGGTTTCTGATTGATTCAAAATCAATTGTTTGTATGTAAATTGTTTGTGTTAGCCTTTCAAAGGAAGTGTTCAAATTTATTAACCTGAATTAGGTGTTATATCACTTATTCTTAAAATATGGTTTTAGAAAAATGATGACTGACAATGGTCTTTTAGGGCACCTAGAAAGTGGCCACTGAATTCCAGAGAGGCATTTGTATTAGTGACAAGAACCAAAAACTGAACACCACTACTATAAAGTGACAAGTGAATTGAATAATAAGATTATCTTTCCCAGATTATGGCAGATGTTTGGGAGTCACCTGGAGAATTCTGGAAACTGCATAATGTATTACTACCATGAATGTTGTGTTTTCTATCAACACCCGTAAGCACTAAAGCCATGCAAACTACTTGCACCCTTACTAACCTAAATAGAGAAATATTCCAGTGCTATATCATATTTAGTTGGCCACATATACAAATCTGTATATGTCATGTCAAAACCAAGATCTATTCTATTATACGGGCCCCATTCCAAATTAGCCCGGGGAATAAAAACAAAACAGAAAAAACAAAGCAGCTGTTCAGGGATGTGGTTATTTTTGAAAAACATTGAATGCTGTCATTTATTTTAATCTCATTCAAGAAAAATGGTTTTATTCTCAAAACCATTTATTATTTTTCCTCATCTACAAGACATTATGGTCAAACTAAGGAATGTAACATGTTAGCTCTGTGAAGAGAAGTATCTCCTAATTATTAATCCTGAGGCAAAAACAAGGCAAACATTGCTTTATTTTTAGGTTGATGCATAAAATAAAAGGAGAACAAATAAGGAATTATTTAATTCCGTCATCAAAAAACACCCACATATTTCTTAGGGAGAACCGCTCCCTTTCATAATTAAATGAACCTGTAAATTTACTGAATAAACATCATGAACAGTGTACCTTTAAACTGTTTTAACACTACCTCACTGTTCTAGCATTTTTTTTTTTTTACAAAAGCAAAAACCAAGTTTTGTGTGTTTTTCTAATCAATATTTTGCTGCAAGACTTAAAATAAGCCTAACATAAAAATTCAAAAACAAAAATGATCACCTGTAGATCAAGTATGTGTTTGGTGAATCTGTTGCCCCAGTTCAAGGAAGAAAAAAAAAAAAGTAATAACCATGTCTCCTCGTAACAGGAAACTACATCCCCATGTTCAGTAATACAGGTATACAGGGTACAGGAATGGAAATAGATAAGGTTCACTGATGCCATCTTTTAGTTTGGCCCAAATACCACTTCAGATATTTCTCTGTTTTGTTAAGATATTAAATGTATTTACCAACTGTATTTAAATTTCACACATTTTAATTGTTAACACTGATACCAATTAACTCAAAACTAAAATCAATAGACAATTATATTACTGCTGTTCTGATTTGAAAGCCATGTTTTAACATCTTCTTGGTCAATCACTTCACCTAGCATTTCACCAAAATAAGCCTAGAAATACAAATATATTACTTCACACTGAAAATGGTAGGAAAATTTTTTGGTATATAGTAAGACCTATTTTTCCCTCTGAGGCTTATTTTGTCAAACTGCATTTCTCTCTCTTTAAGCATGTGTATGTATGTACACACACACACACACACACACACACACACACACACACACACCCTTTCCCAAACCCCCCCCAGAAAAAGTAAGAAAACAATTCTTTCAAGGTCAAAACTTTAGTTCAACAAGACTTATAGTCCCACATTGTATAAAACATAGAAATAGAAATTACTAAAACAATAAGAAATTTCTTAGGTTGAATCATGTGCAACTGTCAATATTTGACTGTTTTGACATACAATAATGGCAATTTCCCATGATATGACATAATATATTCCTGAATTCTGAAAAACTGAGGCACCTAAATATGAACAAGACTTGATTCAAGGGGACTTAAAAATTGGAACAAAATGTTTACAGCTTAAACTTTAAATGAAAAAAAATCCCTGAATATTATCTTTTTCTACCAGTTTGAATTCCAGTTGCAAAGATTCTAAAAACACTACATTTAAAAATAAAGTTAAATGCATTCATTTGACAACTGATATTAGGTTTCTAATAAACCTAAATTCGCCCTTGAGGTGTCTATGAAACTTTTAAAGCTGATGTTTGCATATATTGTGTGCAAGAATATGATTTTAAAATATACCAAATTTTTACAAATTCTTAATTCTAATTAACTCTAGTACTTAAAAATTATTTGTGTATATTTTAATGTATATATGCATAAGCATATATTCATATTTGTAATATATTTTTATAGGTAAAACATATTTGGTTAATTGTTATACATTATGCTATTTCAAGTGATTAAGACTTTACTTGTTTTCCAAAAGCAATGTAGTTCAGCCATCTAGTGGTAAAGTATTAGGCAATACTTTCTCTGTATTTTATTACACTATTAAAAACAACATGAACAAGTCTGGAGGAGAAATATAAGTTGTTTAAATTTACTGTTTCTTTCCTTTGGAGAGCTCACAAAGCCCAATCAATAACTCAGGAGCATTTTCTTACTGGATCTTTGACTGTTTAAAAATTAACATGGCCAAGTATTAATTTTTAACTTAATTTATTTTTATTATATTTTAATGAAACATGTAATTATAAAACATCCTACCAGAAATTCAATTACCCTGACAAATAAGTAGATTCAGCCCTACCTACACTTGCCAACACAAGTCATAAGCCTGCCAGGTATGCGGTCTGGTTGGAATGGGGCTTGATATATAAAAGGCACCAAGCAATGTAGAAGGCAGTACCATAGGTGCTGTGAGAGCAGAGGCAAAGGAATGCTGAAACCTGACTACAGCTTCTTGGAGATGTTTTCTGGGTTAAACTGTAGAAGATTAAAGGATTCACCATAGGGACAGTGAGGTATTCAGACATAATGATCTATGTATACAAAGATAAAGGAAAAAGAACATGGCACATTAAGAGACTTTCAAGTAATCTGCCATGGTTACAACAAATTCTACATATGGAAACATGGAGAAACGGCCACAGAAGGGTAGGGAATCTAAGTTGTTTAGGACAAGCAGTGATATTAGCCTCTTCCCACATTCTATGCTGTGTGTCCTCTCTCAAGTCTTCATGTCTGTCTGTGCATAGGATCATCATCTCCACGCCAGATCCCTCTTTGGAACTCCAAGCCCACCCAGTCAAACAAACAACTGAGGTCCAGCAGATACTTCTAACCCACATATCTAAAGACAGAATCATCATCTTTGAAAGTTTGACTCATTTTCTTCTCCTCTGTATCTTAATGACTAAAGATATAAACCTTCAAATAAGCAAGCTGAAAACCTCAAAGTCATTCCTTTATTTCTACTCCCCTAATTACAAAGTAGGATCCTGTACAGCCTATCTCCTTACTACATCTTGTAAACTCCTACCTTCTCTATCTCCTCTGGGACTCCTGAGTTTAGCTACATATCTTTATCACCTTTTATCAGGAAGATTCTAATAGTCTCCCAACTCCTAACCTTTATCTAATGCATTTCCAATATGACACTGGAAATAAGGGACTAGAGAAAACGCAAATGATCCTAGGTAGAGACCACGTATGGGACAAAGTCCCATGTATGTGGCAAATGAAGTTATGACAATTGTGAGCTGAGTGTGGTGGCACACACCTGTAATCCCAGAGGCTGAAGCAAGAGGATCCCAAGTTCAAGGCCAGCCTGGGGAACTTAGTGACACCCTGACTCAATAAATAAATAAAGTAAAATAAAAAGAGTTGGGACTATGGCTCAGTGGTAGAGCATTCCTGGCTTCAATTCCCAACATCAAAAAAACAGAAACAAAAACCGAATGTGCTTGAGAATGTAAGTAGTTTCTGTAGTACAAAGAAGAGGACCAAATATAGAACCTTTAGCAATCTCAATATTCATTAGATGAACAAATTAATTCAGGAAACCAGGGAAACCAGGGAGGAGAGGGGTAGTAAGAAATCCAAGAGAGGAAAGGATTTTGAGAAAGGGTGATTCACAAAGTACAACATATGAAGAATGGCAATGGCAATGTGGCTAATGAAAGAAGTTTGCTGGATGTAGCAATCTGAAGTTTCTGGTTGACCTTATCAAAAACAGGATGGTGAACCGGGCACAGTGACATATGCCTATATGTCCCAACAACTAAGGAGGCTGAGGCAGGAAGATTCCAAGTTTGGGGCCAGCCTGAGCAAGGCTCTAAGCAACTTAATGAGACCCTGTCTCAAAATAAACAATAAAAAGGGCTGGGAATGTGACTCAGTGGTTAAGCGCTCCTGGGTTCCACCTCCGGAACCAAAATCCAAAACAACAAAACCCAAAACAAAACCAGAATGATGATATATTAGAATTGTAAATAATAATAATAATAATAAAACCAACAACAACAAAAAAGAAAAATGAAAAAAACAAGGAAACAGAAAAATATTGGATAATCTAAGGAAGCAGTACTGCTGTGAAGGGAGGGAGGGAGGGAGGAAAGAGAAGGAACTGTAGGTGGTAGGAGGGATCTCTTTTTGTTTTATAGCATGCAAAGACTCGAAGATGTTAAGGAGCTCCAATAAGGATGTGCTGAAGATGGGAGACAGAATCAAAGTCATGTGAGGCAGAAGGGGATGAATCCTGTACACAGCAGTAAGACTACCTTGGAGAAAGAGCAGGAGAGCTCACTCTCTGACATAGCGGTATGGGTAATCACCATGCCAGATGACTTTAAAGGTAGAGGGGAGAGGAGACAAAAAAAAATTATGTAATGTGTTTCCCTCATTTTTGAAACAACGCAAAGGGCATACTCATGGTGAAGAAGCAGAGGCAGCATGAAAGGGATGGACGTTAAGTGGTAAAAGAAGCCAGTCAACTGCAGCTGCCACACTGAATTAAAATGTTCATCATCATTAGATGAAGAAAAACCAAATAGTTACCACCTCTATCTTCCAATCATCTACTCTCATTTCAAATTCTGAACCTTGAAACTTGTTTGTCACATACATTTCAGAAGGCAATTATACTGAAATGACAATGAAAATGAAGATACTGCCTCCTTTTAAAGGAGATTATAAAATACAAACTTCATTCTCTCTCCTCCAAAATTTCCATTTCTCCTTGTCCTTTGAAAGGAAGAGCACACCACATTCAACCAGGTCACTGTAATCCTGCATCTTAGTCAAGAGAACTCAGTAAAATAAAATAGTTGTTTTCAATGAAGTTGGCATCAATTACTGCCCGAAGAAGTGTCCTCACAAAGCTTTTAGAAGCCAAACTAAATATGATGGCGTTCCAGAAACAAAAGAATATTTAATGAAGCAAAACTATCAGCTTAAAAATGTCTCAATAATCAAGAAAAGAGTTATTATCCACAAGTTATAGTGAAGTATTTTGTTGTTGCTATTTTTAAAAAATGTTTTTTAGTTGTAGATGGACAAAATATCTTTATTTTATTTTTTAATTTTTATATGGTGCTGAGGATTGAACCCAGTGCCTCACATGTGCCAGGCAAGCACTTTACCACTAAGCCACACCCCTAGCCTCTGTTGTTGCTATTTTTTAAACTGAAAGTTTGTTTGCTGTGGTAGTCTAAGCTGGTTTTCATTTTAGACAAATTAAAATGAATAGTCTTTATTTATATTACAAATATGATGTAAGGATATAAAGCAAGAATTTCTAACACACTATCCATAAACCTAACCCTAAATTTAACAATCTAACATCATATTTTTCAATATTTACATGTATTGCTTTCTCTAAATAACTACAAATTTTTAAATATACCACAGACCATATATAGATTACTTAAGTATTTATAACCTGATATTAACAAACTTAAATAAGGAATAGCAGGTAAGTGCTCAATATATTTCAAGTGAGTAAATAAATGAATGAAGGGAATAAAATGTGGGTCTTTTAACCATACAATCAGTTACAAGATATAAATCAGAAGCAGTATAACAAAAAATTTTTCCTTCTTCAAAATTTATTTTGAAAAAAATTACCCAAGAAAAACATGCATTGTCAAAAGGTATCCGCACATATGAATGTGAGCCAAGAAGCTGATGTACTCATCAACAGGCTCACATAGTGTCCTTAAAGATGCAAGAGTGGGTGGTCAGCATACAAGTAGATGGTGCAGACATAAAAGCTGGCCTGGATGACTGCCCAAAGGAAAAAGAGGAGCAAGCTAGTGAAACAAATTGCAATTAGGAGCTGCAAATTCAAATCCCTGGGCAAACTCAGAAAGATACATAAATCCAGAGATGTCAAGATTTCAATCGATGAGATACCATTTTTAAATGCTATAGTCTTCAAATGTCATCTTATTTACTCATTTATCAAAGTCCTAAAAATCACATAACATGAAATGTTTCTACTCATTAAAATTTAAATGTCAATCGAAGTATCTAAATCAACTTATATAATGATTAAATGTGAATGCTGTATATATGACACATAATTTTTGTAGTATTCCCAAATTCACATTTGATTATCACAAGATAAATAATACTACAAGACTCTCCAGCTTCCCAACTTTGATATTCTATTAAATCATAATATCTGACAAAAAAAGAGTGAATAATCTCAGATAAAAATAAATTTACCAAGTACTGCCAGATTAATGCCTCAATCTCTAAAAGCAAAAGTACCTAAAAGTCACTCTCATCCAGCTACTCCTCTCCATTTCCACTAACCCATCTAATCTAAGACATCATTTTCTTATCCTGACCATTGACTCCCTCATTATGTTCTCCATAATGCAGTCTGGAGTTATCTTTTTGAAACACTCATCTACAAAACTCCTTCAAGTTTTGGCCTCTTGTTGCCTTTGTAAAAGATCAGCCTCTATGACGGGGCCAATAAAACTACACAATCCAGCTCTTATACTCTTAAGTCTCAATGCACACAGTCCACATGCCTCTCTTCTGCTGGAGGCAAGCATCAAAGAGAGATAATACATAGAATAATGTCATACCAAATGCCAACACATGCAACTATACCTACCTGTGTGTGTGTTGTGGGGTGGGGCAGGAACTATAGATAAAAAGCTTGAGTCCTAATCCTGATTCTTTGTGTAATTCAAATTCCTTATCTCAATTTCTTTACCTCTAAAGAAAGGGGACTGCTTAGAAAGACCTCAATTTGAATCTTCAAGCTCTGATTCCATAACTTTCAATACTTACTGTACATGGAGATTTCAGATTCAAAGGTTCTACCTTAAACCTCCACAAGGATTTGTTACATCAACATTAACTTCAACTTTTTCTTTTTAATTCAGCATCTGCAGTAGGCATTTGGGCTCTTTTGGAAAATAACTATTTCACCAAAATCTAGATACCCTTTTGACAGCTGTCCTTTGATTCACCTTTGTTAAAAGCAACAGTGCTATGTACTTCACTATTCAAATACCACACTGTTTTGAAAGCTCCATCTCAGACTCAACTTATTTATTCTACTAAAGAAGCCCTTGAATAGGTCAGTGTTCTGTTAATACTGGCGTGGAAATAATTTAGAGATTATAATCCTAAAAATTCAGAGTCAGTTCAGTAAAGACATAATGTCTATTTGATTTCCTGTCTCACATACTGGGAAGAAGCATAAGTAAGTATATAGAAATGGCTTACAATACTCTGAAATTTCACAGTGAGAAAAATAGACACAAGCTATTAATTATGAAAAAAAATTCTTAATTAAAAAATTTTTAAGTCACCAAGTAATTTGTGTTGAATTTACTAATAATATCATCTCACCTTCAAATTCAAAACCAAATGTATAATTACCCTCTAATGTCCTGCCTAGCAAAATAAACTTTGAGAACTTTATTGACTTAACGTCCACTGCATTTATACATGGATTATATACCTGTCCTATAACAAAGAAAAATTTATGACATGTGAAATAAGTTAAAAATTCAAACACTTAGAAAAAATATGTGAAAAATGGTCAATTCCCATCTCTTAAATGTTTAGTATGTTTTAGTGATAAAAAAGACACAAAGAATTGGCTCCATAGAATATATTTTAACTTATAAATCAGTGTCATGCAATATTTATTTATTGAAAATGTTTCTTAGGCTAGATCCTTATTATTCTTTCATTTTGATTTGCTTATGGAAATAACTGCCTATAAAATCAATCACTCAAAATATAGTTTAAAAAAGTCAGTATACTAAAGTATATCTCAGTATTAAACATTACTTGGCTCAATTGCTTCTTTCCATAAAGTAAAATGAGAAAAACAAAAAATTCCTCAAAAAACCATTTTAGTTATTAATGAGTCTGGTATATGAACTATTCAATTTCCTTTTTCTTCCCTAACAAAAAAACAATACAATGAAAAAATACATATAACACATTAATACTACATATAACACAATAATACTTCTATTAATTAAATGTCCACATTTCCTGAGTACAATGAAAATCAATATTCACAACAATGATCGCAAGCAAAAAATGTAAATTAAGTATAATTGTAGGGTTACTGTTACTGTTATCTATAACTATATTCATATCCACCAAAGAGGAGGCAATCTTTGAATGGTGTGTTCTGTAAATTGCAATAAAAACAAATGGCTACTTTCTTTTTCAAAAAATTATTAAAAATGTCATATTTTTGGAATATAATATAATTCTATAACCCAAAGAGAGTTCATTCAGTCATTTTGAGTGAGGCAACTCCAATTATTTATTTATTTATGTCACATAGCTTCAGAGAAATTCCTTCTCCTTCCCTTAAGCTGAACTGAGAGGATAAGGCAAGATCAAGTCCATCTAGTAATCTAAAATCAACACTTGATGCCATCTACTCAAAAAGTACACAGTCAACATTTTTCTTTATCTTAGATAATGTTTTATTTGATTGATTCCTTTAATCACATACTAGACTCAAATCTCAGATTACCTACATTTCCTTATCCTATCCCAGGGACTCTCTTTGCCTCATATTCTGCCCACCACACAAAATACAAAAGTTTTTTTTTATTATTGGTACTAACTGAAAAAACATGATCAACAAGTCAGGACATGGAACATGTGGCTGGTAAGTGTGCTCATGTTAACCAATGGGGAAGAAGAGGACATCCCTCTCTACTGTGCCACTCCCAGAAGTACATAGGGGAAAACATCTGTCTGATACAGTGCACTGTGGAAAAGCTAGACTGCATACCAAATTAAAATAATTACCAAACAAACACAAAACTCTAGGCAATTGTCCACTGTTCTCAGATAACCATCACAGAAATGTTAAGAGAAGTTGAAAAGGTACAAAAAGTTCTACTTGATTTGTTTACAAATAAAAATTTTCAGCTCAGCCACACAATTATTGATAAAGATGAAATAGTATCTAACTAAGAGACAGGACTGCTAAAAAACTAAAAATAATAAGTTTAAAATGAAAACGGTTATTTTTATATTTTATTAAGGGTGAGAAATGTAAATCTGATTTTTAGATCACTTAGAATAATTTAAAGAAAGGTATAGAATACTGAGTGGATTATGTAACATGATAAATAAATAATTATTAGGTAAGAAATGAAGAGAAAATAATCTCAAGAATAAACCATAAATTTATAACAGCAAGACTTCTAATAAAATGACAAAGAATCTACTTTAATATCTTAAAGTGAAGCTTATGGATCTCTCATTAAACAATGATATCACCAAGGTCTTTATTAAGGGGTAATATAAGACCAGAGAAAGTTTTTCATTTTGAAAAGCAGCGTTTCTTTTTTAATCATTGATTGCTATTTTTTTTTTTTTTAGAATTTCATAGCAAAGAAGTATTGAACTCAGAAAAGATGATGTTGATAAGCCAGATATCTTGTGGTGCATTCTTTTAACTATATCTCATCTTTCTGAACAAATTCATTTAGAGACATTTAATAGTAAGCAATTATCAACTGTCCTCCATAACACAACACTTTGTAGAGCAAGAGGGAGAATTTAAAGAGCAAGAGGGATAATTTTAATCCATTATAACATCTCAAACATATAGTTTCCATGTTCTATAACTTTGCTGACATATTTAAACACATTCCTTTTCTTATGTGTCAATCTGATTAAACCTATGACAGGTGCATTCATTTATCCTGAGAATATTTTAACACCATGGTCCAACGGAATCTTTTTTCCTTAGGTTACCTCTCCATCACTGGCAACAGTTTCCAAAAAGTTTTACAGAGGACAGTCAATGCCATTAGACTAAGAGCACTTGTTTGAAAAAGTTTCCTTCTAACTACGTGCAGAACAGCGGCTTCATTCTCCATCCTGTGTATTTGCCAATGGGATGGGGTGAAGGAGCTCGGAGTCATCAGGGACAAATACCACTGGCTTGCCACTCCTGGTTTACTTTATGCTATCACACCCTTCCCTTAAGGACTATATTAATGGTGTGAAGTCTAAAAAACAGTTGTCCCCAAGTCTGGAGTGGATTACAAATAAACTCTAAGAGTCCATTTACTAGTTTATTGGAAGTCAAGGTTAATTTAAATACACCCAAATATTTGAGTTCTAAACTTAGAATTGTTTTAAAAATAATATAGAAAACCAGGAAAAACAAATTCAATAAATATATTTAGCAGCTCAGTATATGTGAATGAAAATTGATGTTCTCCTTTAAGTTTATATTTAATATTCAATTTCATACTTTCTATTAAAATAAGAATTTCAGTTACATAAAATCCCAGGAAATCCATATTTCTGAATGGAAAATGGCTGATACAACTGATTATCCTTATTATAAAAATACAAATGTCCATATTTATTTGATAATGACAAAGATCATAATAAAAAGCTCCCAATCTGTTTGTTTTTCTCAAATTATAAAAAGGTTTAAGTAATTTTAACCACTTCTGAATATTTATAGAAGGTTATAAATATCTTACTAATTGTTCTAGATTAATATCTATTAGAGAAAATCAAGTGTTACTATAAATTCAGCAATGTTAAGATAAATGACACATTATTATTATTATCATTGATGTTACTGGGGATTAAATCCAGGGCTGTCTTCAGTCCAATTTTTATTTTGAAGACAAGGTCTCACTAAGTTGTTGAGACTGGAACTAAATTTGTGATCCTTCCACCTGAGATTCTAAAGTTGCTGGGATTACAGGAATGTGCCAGTGCCCAGCTTAGTATTAATCTTTATTTGATTACAGTGAAAATGAATTTATCATAGTTAATTTTATAAATAAATTACTTATTTTCTGGGCTTATAAAATGGTCACTTATCTTAAAAAATTATAAATCAAATGCTCTAATATGTAGTACAGCAAAATGTTGAATTAACAGCAATAAAAGTTAATATACAGATGGTCCCAGATTTACAGTGGTTAAACATTCAACTTCTTACTTTTGAAGGTCCAAAAGTAATATGCATTTAATAGAAACTCTACTTTGAATTTTGATCTTTCCCCCAGCTAGTGAAATGCAATTCAATCCTTTCTTGTGATTCTGGGCAGTGGCAAAGAGCCACAGGTCCCAGTCAGCCACTCAGTATTCTACCATGTACTATGCAACTAAGCTATAATGTTCAGTGAGTTAGGTACATTTTTGACTTATGATATTTAAAATTACAATGGCATTATCAGGATATAATCCCACTGTAAGTCAAGGGCATATGCATATACAACAGAATATTGTTTAGCCTTAAACTGAAGGAAACCCTGGGTCTGGGGTTGCGGCTCAGTGGTACAGCGCTCACCTAGCATGTGCCAGGCCCTGGGTTTGATACTTAGCACCATGTAAAAAATAAATAAAATAAAGATATTATGTCCGACTACAACTAAAAAAGAAATATTAAAAAATGAAGGAAATCCTGTCATTTTTTTATAATATGCATGAACCTGCAGGACATTATGCTAAGGGAAATAAGCAATGCACAGAAACACAAATATTGCTTGATTTCACTTGTATGTGGATTCTAAAGAAGTCTAACTCAGAAGCGAAAGCAGAATGGTGTTTGCCAGTGGCTGGAAGGTGAGGGAATGGAGAGATGTTGATCAGAGTACAAAGTTTTAGATATGTAGGATAAGTAAGTGAAGTAGAGTCAAGGTACAATATGGTGACTATAGTGAATAATACTTCATTAACAGGAGGACCTCTGCATCAGTGGGTTTTGAGTTCATATATTCAACTAACCATGGATCAAAAACATTCAGGAAAAAAAGTCCCTGGATACGTCTAAATGCTTCTTCTTGTCATGATTCTCAAAACAATACAGTTTAACAATTCATGGGGGTGGGGGTAAGATCCTGGACCCAATCTCCTAATGCTACAGAGAGACAACTGTTATGTTTTAAATTTATTAAAAGAATAGATCTTAAGGGCTGTGGTTGTGGCTCAGTGGTAGAGAGCTCACCTGGCCTGTGTGAGACTGGGTTCAATCCTCAGCACCACATAAAAATAAAATAAAATTATTGTGTCTACGTAAAACTAAGAGAGAGAGAGAGAGAGAGAGAGAGAGAGAGAGAGAGAGAGAGAGAGAGAGAGAGAGATTGATCTTCAACACATTTACTAACACAAATGGGAACTACATGAACTACATGATGGATACGTTAATTAGCTTCACTAAAGTAATCATTTCACAAAGTGCACATATACTCAAGTATCCCACTGTATACAGTAAGTATATACAATTTTTATCAGTTATGCCTTGATAAAGTAGAATTTTTTTTAACTTTTGTTGTTGTTGTCAATGGACCTTTATTTTATTTATTTACATGTGTGGTGCTGAGAATCGAACCCAGAGCCTCACATATGCTAGGCAAGCGCTCTACCACTGAGCCACAATCCAGCCCCTAGAAAAATATTTCTAAAAGTATATTTGTAAAAACATGACTGGGACAAGTATTCTGCTGCACAGGCTAGCATGCCTGAAGCATATCTGAAGCAAAAACAAACAAAAAATGAAAACCAAAACCCCCCTTTTTAAAAATCAAATTAAGTATATTGAAGTCAGGATAAATATTCAATATAAGCTAAAAAATAATTTGGTAATATAAGTTATATTATTAAGTAAAAAAAATGACAGGTTACCTAAGATTTTTAGTTCTGTCCAAATATACCTTTGCTGAATAATAGGCAGAAGCTGGGGCTCTGCCACTGTTATCTAGAAGACTTTCAAGGAGTAACAAAAAATGGGGTATGACATGAAAATAGAAGAGAGATTAGTGGAACAGAGGAAGGGGATAGAAGGGAAGGGATGGGAAAAGAGAAGAATGGTGGAATGCAATTGACCAGGCTATGTTATGTACATACATGTAGGTACAACAATAAATTTTATCTTTATGTGTATTTATAGAACACTAATTAAAAAAAAAAACTACAAATACACATAGAGAAGACCAGTAGAGTAAAGGAAGGGGAATGTGCAAAGGAGGGAAGGAAAGGGGAAGTACTGGGGATTGAGTAGAGCAGATTATATTCCATGCTTATATCATTATGCCATAAAGAAACCCAATATTATTTATGACTATGACACACTATTAAAAAAGAAATTAAAATAGAAAATTCATTTAAAAATGGGGTATGGGTACCAAGGACAAAATTTAAATATCATTTTCTGGTACTAATATTTATATCTCCTACCATAATAATGTTCATTTTTTGGTGATACTAAATGCAGTTCTCAAATTTTTCATCTCAAAAACCCGAATGCTCTAAAATGTATGATTGATACTCACCTTGCAAATAATAACCCTTTAAAGATTAAACATTTCCATTTGGGTGAGAAGAGGGGAGCACAAAAGAATCAATAAATGCTATTCATTAGTTTATGAGACCATTTTTATTTCCTGGGATATAACACCTGCTTAACCACTAAGGAGCTGAATGAACTGATGTACCAATAAGTATATGAGGTTAAGAATGGAAGTAAAAATTGGAAAATTAAGCACAGACATGTCTAAAAAGATATTCATTGCTCTCAGATTGTATAGTTCAGGTTTCTAAGACAGTCCTCTGTTCTTCCTTTTAACTCCATCTTAGCCCTCAATCTATACCTACTCTCTGACATCTAGACCTCTACCATCCTTGAGAAGATCTGACTTGGGAAATTTAACTCTGAAATTCTCAACCATTAGTTAAAAGAATAATTTAAGACACCCAGTCATTAGAAAAGCAGCTGCAGTTATTTTACTTTGTGAAAACTGCTTTTGGAAACAGTTTTTGACACTGGGGCCTCTATAATAATTCAATTTTTGTAAGATAAGACACAGTGAAAAGACTCAGACCCATTCCAGTGCCTTGCAAAAGTCTACACACTTGTGTGCCCACAAACATGAGGGGAATTACCAACACTCAATAAGTACTGGAATCTGATCTTCTAAAGCTCTTAGTTCCTTCATTTAGCAATATTTAAGAGGCTTCTGCTTGGTAACAGACACTGTCTGTGGAGAATGGAGTTTCAATGGTAAGAAATCAATAATCTTTGAATTATATTCAGGAAAAAAAATAAAGTATGAAAGCATGCCACTTCATGCTTAGGGAGACAGGTTCATGCAGACACAAAAGAAAGCCAGAGCAAAGGCCATAAGAGACTGTTTAGTGTGTGTTTCCTCCATGAGACTGAGATCATCAATAGCAGGGTGTGCTCCTGCCCTGGGTTCCCAGCATCTATCACGACTGGCATACTGCAGAGGGTCAAAAGAGTTTGGAGAACATTTGAGAAGTACTGGTACTATAAAAAGATTCAAATATAATGTCTTCTTCCTTATCAGCATGGTCCTTAGACTCATGCATATTTATTGAGCACCTGTAGGCATTGCTCTACCACTTCACATGTATTTTCTTTCAACTTTCAAAGTCCCTATTGGTTAAAGTAACAGAAGACAGGATAACATTATACACTGCATGCCTACTATTTGAACCTTATTGGTATTAGAACTGGAAAGTTATTTTGACTCTTAAGTAATTAAAGATAACTGATAGAATAACTAAAAGAAGGTCAACAGGGGAAAATATTACTATTAATAATCATTATATCTCTATGTTATATAAGTTTTATTTTCTGTATTCTCTAAATAGCAATTATGTTTAAAATCTGAAAGAAAGTGAGCAGACATTTACAGATGTACCAATGAAGAAACCAGGTGCAAGAAGGCCAGGTGACCTGCCCAGAGTCTCTGATGGGTCAGAGGCCAAAGCCACAGATGATAGGAAGAGCAGACACCCAGCACCTGTCCACATGAGGGGTGGAGGTCCATGAGTCAGGTAACAAAGTTGTTGATCAAAGGCTAAGCAGACAATGCATTATTTAAACTAAAAGCCCTGGGTTGTTTTTAATTGTTAACATTAGTAAGCTAAACAGTTGTATAAGCATGTCTCCAGGATGGTCCATGATCCTACCCAACCCTTACGGGTACTTCATACCCTATAGATACTTCTCTATCCTACAAGGCCTTTGTATCCTATCAGTGGTGATTGTGAAGTTGTTCTTAAGTATGATAATAAAGAGAGGAGCAAAGAGATTCAAAGACAGAGTGCTACCCTGTACCTTCTCTAACACTTTAACTCCATCTCATTTCTCCTTCCATTTTAGCGGAGACTACATGCAAAGACTGAACTGCACATGCAAACAGAGTAAGAGAATGGCAGAGAAACCACTGGCCAAAATCCTTGAAGGTTTGGGGTCAAGGGGCCAAGAAGCCCTATATTTTTAACTCAGCTAGGTTAACTGTGGAAAGAAAGTGATGTCACTAAATGGCAGACAAAAAAAAAAAAAAAAAAAAACATGCACTCTTTAAGTAGTGTTTGATTTATGTGTAGTAAAAAATAGAATATAAAGCCCTTGTTCAAATTTTTAAAATGACTCTCAGTTTTTCTTGACCTGACCTGAAGTTTCCGGGGTTTTCATAAACACCTGTTTTCACACAGGAATTTCTCTTTCCAAGCCCTCAGCAGGTATCTAACCACTAAACCACATCAAACTATTTACGTGAACAAATCACTTCTGGCATCTCGCTTCTGTCAGAGCACCTACAAATATCCTTTTACAGTTTTTTTCGAAAGGAATGAGGTACAGCACAGTGGTGGTGGAAGCTAAGGGTCTTGGAGTGCCCTAACTGAACTTCGGGCCACTTCTGCTATTTCTACTGCTAAAAGGATGATGGATCAGAGAAACAGAAAGTCAGTGTCCTGCTGGACACAGGGATGAACACACAAGCTTAGTTCTGGCATTTTCCCTCAGTGGGCTGTCTCACCAACAGATCCTCACTTCAGAAATTTAACTCAATTAAACATTAGGGATGAAAACATGCATAACAGAGAAACCAGTTTTCCCCAGCTGATGAATAAAATGAGTGATCTAGATGACCTTTAACACCCTTTATCATTCTTAGCTTATGAAAGAAGAAGAATATTCTCAATCAAAATTTTATGAACCTTAAAAGAAAATTTTGAATGTAAAAAAAATCCTCAGAAGTAAATTAAAAAGATAAATTGAAACTGGAAAAATATGTGCCCACTATATCACAGAGCAGAGATTTAGATTCCTAAGCTACAGAACACTTTTAGGAAAAGTGTGTTAGAGATATAGTCTTAATTATACGAAAAGATGCTCAACCAAGATTTTTGTAAAAAGAATAAAAATTAAACTAAATTGAGATTGCAATTTTTACCCCTAAGGTGGGCAAAAATCTAAAAGTTCACCCAAATCTGAACAACATATCCAGTTGGTATGGCTGAAGAAAAGCAGGCAGCCTCATATATTGCTGGTAGAAATAAAAAATAACACATCTAAGGAAAGAAACATACTGATACCTAACAAAACCATATATCTACTTGCTGATCCACAAATTCTAATTCTAAGGATGTCTTCCAAAGATATTCAGACAAAAAGCTTACATAAACAAAGTTTTTCACCGTAAAAATACTTGAATTAGCAAAGGTCAGAAAATAATAGAGATGAATACCAATTAGGCAATGGTTGAGAAAACTATGGTACATCCATACAATGTAGTGTTATGAAGCTGTAAAAAAAGAACACAGACCATCTTTATATAATCTTATGCAATGATTCCCAAGATAAACTGTTACACAGAAGCAGCAAAATAAAGTATGCATAGATGCCATTTACCTAAGAAATAAGGATGAAATAAAAATGTGAAATATTTTAATAGTAAGATAAATTAAACCCATTTTTCCTATTTTTTATTGGTACATTATCATTATACACAATATTGGGATTGTTACTTATTTGTGCATGCACATAACATAATTTGATCTATTTAATTTCCCAGAATCTCCTCCTTTTCTCCCCTCCTCCTCCCTCCCCATGGTCCCCTTCCTCTCATCCCTGGTGTCCCTTCTATTTTTCATTTAAACACACACACACACACATTAATAAAACAAATAAAAAAACAGTTATATAACCTATAGAATGAAGGTTTTGAAACACAGGGTAGACAGGAGTGGAGGAAGAGGAGGAGAAGGAGGAGGAAAAGAAGAAGAGGAGGAGGAGGAGGAGGAATGGAGGAGGAGGGGTGGAGGAGGAATGGAGGAGGAGAAGGTGGAGGAGGAGGAGGAGTAACAGAAGCTAGACTACTCTGAAATTTTCTTACTTTATAAATCTGACCTAGGAAATATGCAATGTATGCTGGAGCTGGCACGTACTGGTTCTTGGTAAATATTCAGGTGCTTTGTAAGCCAGGTATCTTAACATGGTAGCTTCAAATTGGCCATGGTGGTAGTATTTATACAACAGAAATCAGCAGGCCATCTTCCTCACCCCCAAGGTGGATGTTAAACATTTATCAGCACATCACAGGAAATGCAAATATGTTAGCAAAGTATAAAAGAAAATCAAAGTTGAAAAGAAAATCCCTAAACCCTGAAAGCAAAATGAAATAAACCTAATGATGAACCGAGTGGTTAGCATCTATTTTGAAATAAGCCATTTCAAGTGACATTGAAATACAGTAGTTTGACTACACAGCTTTTGCAAAAATACTAAAGAGAATCATAAAAGTAATCAGTTTAAAAGTTGAACTAATTTTAATGATGATGTGAATGTTGGTATAGATATTCAGAACAACTAGGAACATGATGGAATAAAGTGAATGTATGCTTTATTATCATGAGAATTGGGATCCTCTGGGTGGGGCTATGGACATATGCACACAAGTTCAGGGTCACTAAGAAAAAACTCTGGTCCTGAATGTGAATTAGATATATCAGAATAATGGCATGATATCTTTTACATTTAGTTAACACTGTAAGCATGAATTTCTTGGCTCTGTGCACTGAAAACCTAGAAACTATAGTCAACCCGCGAGCAGGGTGCATCCCTGAGACTCAAACAGCCAGACACCCATACTGTGGTTTTTACTTCTATTTCCAACTAACAGAAGTAAGACTCTGTGGAGAAATGTCTTACTACAGATCTGGGCCAGGAAAAGTACAAAATACTGGAAGAAAAGAAGTTATAAAAATTACTAGGGCTCAGGAGCAATCTGAAGAGGCTCTTACTGGCCAAAGATGGGGAAAAACATCTGAATATATATATATATTCACACACACACACACACACACACACACACACACACACACACACTGTAACTCAGGATAAATATATATAAAATAATTCAGGATAACCATAGTTGAACAGAGTGTTTTTTAATAGAAACAAAAAAGGAAGAATGATAAAATTAGAATATCACCATCTTATAACTTATAATAAGTATAAGTAATTAGACTTAGTAACACCAGAGAACCAGCAACAAAGGGCCCTCCCAATAGAAATATACCAAACCACACTCTCTAAATTGGTAAAATATTCTTGCCAAAAGCATTTGTGTGTGTATGTGTATGTGTGTTTCAAACCTCAATGAGAGCAACACTGTATGTCTAACTATCAATCAGCAGAGGAGCAAATTAAATGACAACAATATCCAGATTGCAGGAAATTGCCCAAGACAGATAACCCAGCTTTTCAACGAATAAGTTGCAAAGGGGGAAAAAAAAAAAAGAGATGCAGGTAAGAAACCTAGATAAAGGGGATATATCAGTTGATGGCAATTAAGGAAACCTGATTTAAACAAATAACAAATCAATTTTTTTTTCTTATAGTGCTGGGGACTAAACCTAGGGCTTTGTGAATACAAGGCAAGCACTCTACCAACTGAGCTATACTCCGTCCAATAAATCGATTCTTTAAAAATATATATGTGTATATATATAAAATATACATGTACATATCTATGTATATGTTTGTGTATATATACATGTCTATAAGTCTATATAGGTATATGCCATACATACAACAGATAACTGGGGAAATGTGATGGACTAAAGCATTGATGATATTAGAAAATGATTAATTTTTTAGATATAATGAATATTCTATTTTAAAGAAAAGGCGTTTTTAGTCTCTGGAGAAATATATTGAAATATCCACTGGTGAATCAGTATAACATAAGCGATTTGTTTCAAAATTTGAGAGGGGATGAATAGAAGGTAGACTGAGTTGAGATTAGTTTAAAATGATTGACTGGAACACAGGCATTCATTAGATGCAGTATCCTCACTTGTAGGTAAGACCAAAATTTCCTATAATAAAGTTTAAAAAATGAGCACAAACAACAAAAAGGTAAATAACTAATATTAATAATCTGGTAATTATACCATATCAACATCCCAACATTAGGAGTAGATCATGATTGCCTAAGGAGTTTTTGCAAAATTGAGTTTCTGAACCACTACTATCTTCATGAACTCCAAAGATTGAACAAATTGTGTCATACTCCTCAGGACTGCGAGAATGGGAAAAAGAGGTTGAGAACATTGTGTAAACACCTTAGGGCATACACACTATTCGTCCAATATTTATCCCAATGCCTGACACTTAAGAGGTACTCAAGAAATATTTGATGAACTCATGAATGACCTAGGGATATACAAATGAGCAGACAAACTTAATAGCAGGTATAAATGCTCAATGTGCAAAAATATCACCCATAGTTGATTTAAACATCACTAAGAAGAAAATTGGTTTTACAAAGCAAGACTCTTTCAATGGAATGAGTTTCCTTCATAAAGCCACAGACTAGTCACTTCTTAAAGCTCCAAGTAAACACCAAGAATAAAAATAGTTTTAAATACACAATTGGGTGGGGTGTGGCTAGTAAATATTCTGATTCTACAATCTGTTTTGCACAAGAAGTGCTTCTTATGTGACTAACAAAGCAAACAGTAGTCAGATTTTGTGTGCTGAAATAAATACACTATTTGTAAAAAGGGTTGAACGTCCAAGGCTTACCAACGAAGACACCACATTTCCCAAAGCTAAAGGGGAATATAGAATGACAAATACCCACATATATTTACATATCCCCAAAACATACAACCACCTAGTATGATTTTTTTTTTCTTTTTGTCAATCGAAAGAGAGCCAAGTCTACCATATGACCATGGGGAACAAACTTGAGTGCAAGAAAAATCCAATTTTAAATCTTAAAGGAGCTTAGACACCACCTCGTTCAAACTTCTATTTGTTAATGAAGAGACAGACATCAAGAAAGTTTAAGGTATAAAGTTCTGAAAATAGAGTACCACAGTGAACAAATGGTCTACACAGGTGCAAAGTGCTAGGTATGTAGGGCTGGGAATCCATCTTCTAAATGTTCACAGGAATAATATCAAATGGTATTATAAAAACGTGCCTCTGTGTGTGTGCATGCATGCACTTAACCATATATACACACAAAATACTAAAATATGCACACATTTCTAATAATTCCTTTCAAAACAAATTCTTCAGCCTAGCTCTGAAAAGCACCTTATAATCTTATCTACTTTGTCAAATCTTGTCCAAATAAACCGTAAACAAATGGAAGACAGCTGTTTTCTTTCACTTATCTTTTGTAGTTTCTTACAGATGTAGCCGAGTTCATATAATTAAAAAACCATTCCATATAACTTCCAAATGATGAGACTGATTAAAATAAACTATCCAATTGCCAATAACCTAAATTAATATAAAAGCCATATTTCAGCCAGGCGTGATGGTGCAGGAGGATTACAAGTTTAAAGCTAGCCTGAGCAAAAGTGAGGTGCTAAGCAACTCAGTGAGACCCTATCTCCAAATAAAATACAAAATAGGCCTGGGGATGTGGCTTAAGGGTCAAGTGCCCCTGAGTTCAATCCCTAGTACCTGCCCCCCCCCAAAGCCATATTTCATGTATATCTGCATATTGCATAAAGACATGCATGACAATGTAGATTTTTTTAATGTGCAATCAACAAATGTTTAAGTGAGAAAAGAAAGAGAGAACACTGTAAATGAGTTTTGTATTTACATTTTTGCAAAGTAGCATACAAGGCTTTATTTAAATACCACAGGAAACTGCCTGCAGGGGAGGAGTGAGGGAAAAGGAAGAGGGAAAAAAACCATTATTTCAATCACACATCAATCCTCAACCCCACTACTTCAATTCTAGGGAGATACCAAAAATTATCTATTCTGTATCTGGAATTTTTCTTCTCATCTCATTTATCTGTAAAGTTGACTGGACTTGGATCCAAAATGACAAAATTAAATATGATGCTAAATTTGGTCTCTGAACTTCCTGTCTTTATTAGATGTTGTAGGATCCTGAAAACTGATTTTAAGAGTCTCTAATATTGTTAAAGAGAATACTAACTAGTAAAGTTGACAATGATGATGTTTATTTCCACCTTTGGGGGAAAAATGTTTTTAATTGAGATGATACAAGATCCCTGAAGGAAATTGCGATGTAAGCCAAGAGTATTTTTAAAAAGCTAAAAGCAAAGTTTGAGGATTTTTTTTTTATTTCTGAAATGAACACAGCAGCCCCATGTAAATAAATGTAATATGAGATTAAACATAATATAAGTTAAGGACTCTTGCAAACTTTACTCCAACTCTAAAGTAAAATCCAAATTTAAGCAAGAATATCTGAGTCCATATCCAGAACAAAGTGTATTATTGGGAATAAAGAATCTAAATTCTTCAGAAAGAATATATTGCTAACTCTACTAGCAAATTCACAAATATCCTGCATTTGACTGAAAATTTTTAAATATTTAAAATGAAGAAATTAAAAAATTTTAATGTTATTACTTTAAATTTCTTTTACTAACTTCTGAAGACTTACACTAAAAGCCTTAAATGCAAAAAAAAACAGCATACCCACAATTTCACCATTTTATTTTTTTCTCTCAAGCCCATAAATATATAAGAATTGAGCTAAGCTATGTTTATAAAAATTTAGGAACATTAATGGATACATTGGTGGCTTTATATAATAATTCAAGAATTTAGATGATGGTTTAAATCCACATCCTCCTCCAAAAGAGTTCTTCCCCTATTTTTATATATTACCAAATATTTTCAAACAAACAACACAATAATGTGCTTTTCAAAAATAATAAGGGGGAATCATCATTCCAACATGAACTAACATTAGAGTAAAAATTTCTAAAATAAAATTACAGAAAAATGGGTATGGTTAAAACTATTAATATGTATTTAAGACAAAGAGTTTATTTTTCAATAAGAAAACAAGAAAAAATAGAGGCCAACCTGATTTTTGTATGCCTGTCTAATAGAACTTTCCACCATAATTAGTGCTTCCCACCTCTGAGGGGAGGGGCTTAAGCTCAGAGTAACCTCAGGCAGTGAGAGGAAGACTGTATAAATACCTAAGGGCAACTTTGGAGAGGGCATCTTCTGCACTGCCTACCTGAGCAGAGGAGGCTTCAGAAAGCCACCCAGACACTAGCTCCAGAACTTCCAGCACCCAGGTAAGTCTATGGACTGAGGGTCATTGTAAAATTCCATGTTAGTCGGCTTGAAAAGAAGCAAGTTAATATTGAAGTAAGTTAATTCTTTGGGGTCCTTGTGCATTATTTTAAAAAATGGCTTTCTACTAAAACATACTCAGAGAGGTTTACTTGTATATAAAATATAAGTCTATATAAAATAATCCCAATAAAAACCATACTGTACAAACTTATCCTAATCTGCATTTCAATGTATTTAGAAACTACTAGATATTTCAGGATATGTTTAAGATCCAGAATGACTTAATATAGTTGTCTACTGATGATTTATTTATGTTTATTTGTAAATCACTTTATTTTTACTTGATTACTTGAATATAGCTTCCCCAAATAAATATGATATACATTCACAGAACTAAATAATTATCTCTCATTAATTTATGGAATATATTGAAATTTTTATAAAGGACTGTGTTAAAAAGCAGTTAGTTAAATAAAGAATTCCAACTGTGCAATGTTAGAAAAATGAAACAGGTCAATACAAAGCTATATGAAATAATTCTTTTCTGTTTTCCAGAATCCACCTGAGAATATGCTGCCACAAATCGCCCTTTTGCTGCTAATGTCCTTGAATTTGGTTCATGGAGTGTTTTATGCTGAGCGATACCAAACACCCACTGGCATAAAAGGCCCACCACCCAACACCAAGACCCAGTTCTTCATTCCCTACACCATAAAGAGTAAAGGTAAATTGAATTGCATATTTTGCTCTAGTAACTAGCTGGCTGCTGCTTTCTACAATCTTAATGATGATATCTTTAACAAAATGCTTTCAACTCTGGTATTATCTATTGAAAATTCCTAAATTAGTCCAAATTACAACAAAATAATTTGTGAATGAAGAACAAAACTCCTTGTACAATAAATATAACAGAAAAATATTAAAGACTTTTAATACATGAAGTTTCTTCCCTAGAATGATACTTTTGTACAAATAACTATCTATAATCCAAATATAATAATTCAACCAAAAGTAATTAAATTTAAAATATTTAAAAATAATTACACAAAGAGAATAGAAGGCTAATATATCTAAATACTTACACACATTTACTTTTTTAATTTAATGTTTTTTAGTTGTAAATGGACACAATACCTTTATTTCACTTATTTACTTTTATGTGGTGCTAAAGATTGAACCCAATGCCTCAGGCATGCTAGGCAAGTGCTCAACCACTGAGCAACAGTTCTAACCACACATTTACTTTTAAAACACGTTCAACTAGTCTACAAATATACACAATAAGTTTCAATAAGCTAAACAGGCAAATGAAGTAGCAATCCTCATAGCTATTTATATATCCCATATAGTTTAGTGGTTAAATGCACAGTACTAGCTGTGTGACCTCAGGTAAGTTATTTTTCCTCCCTGTGCCTTAGTTTCCTCATTTGTAAAACAAGAAGGAGCGATTGATCTCTAAGGGCTTCCGTGAAGGTTATCAAGAGAGTTAATACCTGTCAGGTGCCTTATGTTTCACTATTACTACAATACTAATAAACTACTAATAGTACTTCTAGTTCTGATTACTACTTTACTGGCATAGTCTTAGATAAATTTTAACTTTCCTCTTGAATCTATTCCTCATCTGTATGGCTTTCTCTGCTACTGGGAAGAACAATGAGATAATATATATATATATATATATATATATATATATATACATATATATAAAATACTAAGAAATCCTCAAAGAGCAATGACAAGGCCTTATCCTCACTGATTCTACTCGACAGCATCTAATACAAACTGCCTAGAAAACATCAACTGGACAATATAAACTGATTTCAGGCTTCAGGTTCCCTTTCCACAATATTTTTTTTCATTTTAGTTATATATTCTGTCCTGTACATAAAGCTAAAGCCATTTGTAATAAACTTTAAATAATATGTTTTGGGGAACAACCAATTTAAACAAATGGCCTTGTTGAGAAGAAAGATGAAACAGAGTATTTCATGAAAGGAAGCCTAATATTTAAAAACAGAGGCACAACAGATATTATTGAATGTATTAAAATATAAATAAATTAAGAGAAAGAAAAAGCCAGGAAAGAAAGAGTAAAAGATAAGGACATGCTACCTCACTTGAAGCAACAAATGTGATGTGAAATGCTATGACAGGCAACAATGGGTTCAGTACTCTCTCTGATCACAAATTCAGACTCCTAAATACCTTACCAAAATCATAATAAACAATCTTGAATTAAAAATAAAATGCACCATTGTAGAAAGTTAAACCTATTTCTATCTTCCCACCTTAATGTACTTGAACATCCTGGCTATTTTTGTAGAACAAATGAAAACATCTTGTTAAATAAGAATTTCAGAAGCTATCCTTTAACATTAATCCTCCTTGGTCTCTTCTTGATAACATAAGACAGAAAATCAAACGTATCATCATCCACATGGCAGGCACTAATGTATTACAAGAAAATGTTAAGCTGATAACAGAAATTCAGAATTCATATGTAATTCCTAGGCACATATGTTCAGCACAGGCTAAAAGAGGATCCCATTAAAACACTACTAAATCATGCTGCAGAGGATTCTACAGCTGCTAGGCAGACACAGGTAACACATTCTGACACAACCAACCACTATTTCAGTTTGTGGACATTTAAGAAACTTATTAGTAGGTTGTCACTTTTCCTTAAGGATGGTGCCACCCTAATCTTGTTTTTTCAGCTTGCAAGCTACAAACAGGGGCTCCAGAGATTCAATAGAAGTCAAATTCTGTCTTACACCAAGAGGTTTAGAACCATTAGGGCAACATTTCAAGTAACACAGATCACCCTGTTATTGGAGTTCTGGCCTTAAAAGGTGCCCAATACGATCATTTTCAATAAGATATGATATGTTTTACCTCTTTTAGCAGTGCAACAGATTTCTAGTTGGACAATTATTTCGGTATGAACATGATCCTTATAGCCAGATTCTGAAGCAAACCCCTAACAAATATAGTCTGCATTACAAATGCTATTTTATTCCAAACCATTAAGAAATCCCTTACCTATTCTACTTGTAATATACTAAATCCAGTTTTACATATAAATCCATCATGAACATGTACTAAAGTCAGTGAATGAAATGTGTGTTAATATATGGAAATGTCCATAAATTAATTTCTCATATAAATCTTTTTCCTGTTGTAAGTTTCTGAAAGTCCATGGGAAAAGCTATGTTTGAATGTCTGAAAACTGAAATATAACTAATTACTACAAATACAAAAGTTCCTAAATCTAAAACAAATATCTTCCTATTTCAGCATATTTAGTTCAATTATTTATTCTATATTTTATATAGGTCAAATGCTTTTTAAATCTCAGGAACACCTCTACAGCTCTACCTAATAGAAATTAGTACCTACTCTTGGCTAACTATTTTTTATATAGCAGTCAATTAATGAGAGGTTTTTTTTTCAATTTTAATATGTTTATGTACTGACAGCTAATGATTCAAGGGAATTAATACTCCAAAATGCTTTTAAAGGCAATTTACAATTCTTTTCAATTCATTTGATAATAGCCTGCATTTTGAGTTTTTAAGTTATTAAAGATTTAAGATTTAAGTCCACTATTTTTTTTTAAACAAATGTGACTCAAAAGTCACAGCTATAGGACTAGGGACTTATTAGCTCAGTGATAGAGCACTTGCTCAGCACACATGAGGCCCTGGGTTTAATACTCCACATTGCCCCCCCCCCAAAAAAAAAAGTCAGGCCATAAATGATTTTCAGGATTTAAGCAACCTATCCAACTAATATTACATCATTAAGTCAATATTACTATGAACAGTTTTTCAACAACCTAAGAATCTAAATAATAAGTTGGCATCTTATGTTTCTGAACATAAACAGAAAACAATTTTAATACAAATTCTGTAGTAAATATTAAAAATCACATGCAACTTTATGTCATCTTGGCTAACTATTTAAGAATTTCCCTGATAAAAGAAGAAAATTTTATGTAGATGATTAGGAAGATTAATGTCAAAAGACTAATGTGGTAACACTTCCCTAATGCCTGCAGTGCCCTGCTACAACCCACCTTTGAGTGACCAAAATAGCCTGGGATACCTCTTAAAAGCTCTTGTTATGTAGTCACTCATTTCACTCTAGGATTGAATCCTCCATAGGACACAACTTGTGCTTTCCCACATTTGTGGCCTTTTCACATCACAGGTACTAAATAAGTGATCACTGAGTTTAAGTTTAGCCCATCAGAAGTTAAACCAATAGCTTTATAAAATCAAACAACATTAATTTGCACTTAGATAAACACTTTAATCCTATTTTATGTACTTACCCATTATATCTGATTAACTAATTCTTTGTTTCAATTAAGTCCATAAGGAAAAGAATAAAAAAACACAATATATTCTGAAGTTTAAAAAAAATCAGCCTAAATCTGAAGTATTCAGCAGGGTGTGGCAGATGTAAATTAGAATTAATTCCATTACTCATTTATGTCTTCCAGGATAGCTTTTGTGAGGGAAAAATCTTTACAGCTCTATAAATTTTTCTTATTTATTCTCCACTTGTCTTTCTCTTCCTTTTCTGTCAAATATCTTTTTTTCTTACCTATGTAGATGATTTTTCCAAAATAAATGTGAAAAATTGTCCACCTTACTCTTATTCTGAAGAAATCTTCAATGTCAACTTATCTTAGATCATCAGGTTATGAAGAAAGTGGTAGCCATGGAAAACTCTCTCTTTAGCAGTAATTTTAAAACACTATAAAATGAATCATCCAGACCTATTTAAGCTTGGTCTAAGACTAGTATGGAATGAATGACATCGCACCGCCCTGTCCTGTTTGACATTTTGAGAAACACTGATCAACTTTAATGTTACTAATCATAATACTGGTGTGTCTTTTAGGTGTAGCAGTAAGAGGTGAGCAAGGTATTCCTGGCCCACCAGGCCCTGCAGGACCTCGAGGGCACCCAGGTCCTTCTGGACCACCAGGAAAACCAGGCTATGGAAGTCCTGGACTCCAGGGAGAGCCAGGGTTGCCAGGACCACCAGGACCATCAGCTACCGGGAAACCAGGTGTGCCAGGACTCCCAGGAAAACCAGGGGAGAGAGGACCATACGGACCAAAAGGAGAAGTTGGACCGGCTGGTTTACCAGGACCACGGGGACCACCGGGGCCTCCTGGAATCCCTGGCCCAGCTGGAATTTCTGTGCCAGGAAAACCTGGACAACAAGGACCTGTAGGTGCCCCAGGACCCAGGGGCTTTCCTGGAGAAAAGGGTGTGCCAGGAGTCCCTGGTGTAAATGGACCGAAAGGAGAAACAGGGTATGGTGCTCCTGGCCGCCCAGGTGAGAGGGGCCTTCCAGGCTCTCAGGGTCCCATGGGACCACCTGGCCCTCCTGGAGTAGGAAAAAGAGGTGAAAATGGGTTTCCAGGACAGCCAGGCACCAAAGGTGATCGGGGTTTTCCAGGAGAAAGGGGACTGGCTGGCCCACCAGGTCCCCAAGGTCCTCCTGGAGAACGAGGACCAGAAGGCATTGGAAAGCCAGGAGCTGCTGGGGCTCCAGGTCAGCCAGGGATTCCAGGGGCAAAAGGTCACCCTGGGGCTCCAGGAATAGCTGGGCCACCAGGAGCTCCAGGCTTTGGGAAACCTGGTTTACCTGGTCTGAAGGGACAAAGAGGACCTGTTGGCCTTCCAGGGGGTCCAGGTGCCAAAGGGGAACAGGGGCCAGCAGGTCATCCTGGGGAGCCAGGTCTGACTGGACCTCCTGGAAATATGGGACCCCAAGGACCAAAAGGCATCCCAGGCAACCATGGTCTCCCAGGCCCTAAGGGTGAGACAGGGCCAGTTGGGCCTGCAGGACAACCTGGAGCCAGAGGAACAAGGGGTTCTCCCGGCTTAGATGGAAAACCAGGGTACCCAGGAGAACCAGGTCTCAGTGGTCCCAAGGGTAATCCAGGGTTACCAGGCCCAAAAGGTGACCCTGGAATGGTAGGACCTCCTGGTCTTCCAGGCCCTGTAGGCCCAGCAGGAGCTAAGGGAGTGCCTGGACACAATGGTGAGGCTGGTCCAAGAGGGGCTCCTGGAATACCAGGTACCAGAGGTCCCATTGGGCCACCAGGTATCCCAGGATTCCCTGGATCTAAAGGTGATCCTGGAAATCCAGGTCCTCCTGGTCCAGCTGGCATAGCAACTAAGGGCCTCAATGGACCCACTGGACCACCAGGGCCTCCAGGTCCAAGAGGCCATGATGGACAGCCCGGTCTCCCAGGGCCTCCAGGACCCCCTGGGCCCCCAGGCCAAGCAGTCATGCCAGAGGGCTTTATAAAGGCAGGACAAAGGCCCAGTCTTTCTGGGATGCCTCTTGTTAGTGCCAACCAGGGAGTAACAGGAATGCCTGTGTCTGCTTTTACTGTTATTCTCTCCAAAGCCTATCCAGCAATAGGTGCTCCCATCCCATTTGATAAGATTTTGTATAACAGGCAACAGCATTATGACCCAAGAACTGGAATCTTTACCTGTAGGATACCAGGAATATACTATTTCTCCTACCATGTGCATGTGAAAGGGACTCATGTTTGGGTAGGTCTATATAAGAATGGCACCCCCATAATGTACACCTATGATGAGTATACCAAAGGCTACCTGGATCAGGCTTCAGGGAGCGCCATAATCGATCTCACAGAAAATGACCAGGTGTGGCTCCAGCTGCCTAATGCCGAGTCAAATGGCCTGTACTCCTCTGAGTATGTCCATTCCTCCTTCTCAGGATTCTTAGTGGCTCCCATGTGAGTACATTCTCATGGAGCTAACTAAATCTTCTGCTTGGAAAGGTGTTCCCTAACTCCATCCCACCCCATAAAACGCATACAGAGGTAGGCTGAAAATAATACAATTTTAATTTTCCAAAATACACATTTGAATTTTTAGACCAACTAATTTTCCCCTGGTAAATATAAGCAGCAATGGTAAATATGTGAAGATCCTCATGAGTTTCTAGTCAGCAATCCTAAGCCTCTTAAGAGATTTTCTGTGAACTCCTTCAATATTTAAAAATTTCTGCTGTTAAAACAAATTATCACACATAAATACCCAGAAATAGGCTTCTAAATTACATTAAATTTGGTTTCAGAAACTTAGCATTTCTTTTTAAAATAGCTTTATTCTAACAACTAATATGAGAGCTTTTAGGAAACATTTGGGAGGTATCACATAACTTAATAGAACTTAAATACTTGAATACTGAAATTCAAGACACTGTATACCCTAAGCTATTTCAGATGGTGCATTATATAAGGCTTATATGGCCCCTTTCATTAAGATTGATTCAAATATATAGGTGCATGTATGCTTTTTTGAAGCTCTCATAAGAAATCAAAATATTGTGCTAAAATGAAGGTGCTTTCGTTATGAACTTTTCAAACTTTTTTGGGATTGCAGAAGAGATTTTTAAATACCCAGTAAAACCTGGAACAGGTGTCTGACCTATTCTTATTTATTTAACACAAGCAATTGATTTGATTTGATCCCTTAACTGAGTCTTATGTAATATCATTGTGTGGGTTTAAATAACATTGGCAAATGGATCTTGTGCTTCTTATTCTGATGAAATTATAATTAATGTCAAGCATTTCAAAATCTGCTAGAAATGAAAAGACATTATTTATTTATGCTCTGTACTGTATTTTTATATTATTGTTTAAAACTTTTAAGCTGTGCATCACTAAAGCACAAAATATTTAATCTACTCATTTACAAAGCAATAAAATAACATTAAAAGATTTTTATGCTGAATTTACTTGAAAGTAACAATTTGCTATTTCATCCATGCTTTTAAGGCTATTCATTTTACAAAGTTAATGAAGAGAAAAACAATAAAGTAATATGCAGCTTTTATGATTGTTATCAATTATGTCCCTCTACTGAAGATGGGCATTCCATATCCCCAGAACTCAAAGCAGATTGAGAAGAGGCACCCACAAAACCACGTGAGGCCTAGAAGCCAGGGTCAAGGGCTAATAAGTGGGCACAGAGAAGTGACAAAAGTCACCCCAAGGTAGAGCTTCTTTTCTGGGAGGCAAAGTGACAGGTGTCAGAGAAATATATAATTTGAAAAAATATTCTGCAATTACTATTTATTGCCTTGGCATGTTTTTTAGTCATAATACTTAAAATTATTTTGATGGCTTGATTTATATTGAAAGGAAGGCAAGCAATTTTTATATGTCAATCCAAAGGCAAGGATTTTAAGATGAAAAACACTGCTCTTCAGCATCCATCAGCCCACTAGTTGAATCAGGGCAGTCTGTTTCTAGTCACTGGGATGAAGTCATCTATTTATTCCTTAGAATTAGTCTTTGAGTAATGTGAGCAAATGTTCAAATGAAAACATAAAACCCCAGGCTCAAGGCTGGCCGAACCCCATTCTGGCCCCACCACTACTGTTCCTTAAGCAACAAGTATGGAATTTCCACTGGCAGATACTTTGCCCACCCATCTATAACTACTATGTTAAAGGTTGCAGGCATTACCAATCCTCACTCCCAAGCCAGAACACAGCAAAACTGGAATATTTCGTTCTAGGGAATGCACGGAACAACTCAATGTAAAAGAACAGCATAACGAAAGCACCTACATTTTAGCACAATACTGGCAGGCATATGAAAGATACTTGAATATTGGCAATTATGACCAAGAAACAGACATGAATAAAAGAACCTCTTAAAACTAGAACTAACTTCACAGCAATATTTAAGATCAAATTAAATCCTCACTAAGGAGCATAGGAAAAGAGACGACTTCTATCTAATTCAGTAGACACACAGTATTTAACAAACATGTATCAGAAAGCCTCTCTTTGTTACTTACCCTTAAAAGCTGACATTTTAAAATTGTGTTGTATACCAGCAACTATATCCTTCCAAAAATCAAATGTTTTTTGATCACTGTTCTGCTAAAAAAAAAAAAAATTCCATATGTAACAAATACAATAATTCTGTTTCTAAGCATAGTGGAAAGGGATGGCAATTATAATATTACTGGATTCTAAGGTAAGGATTTATGTTTTAGAAAACAATAGGTTAATAATGTTCTCTTTTACTTTGTGTTATTTTAGAAAGAGAACTCTTCTGTGAAAATTACTATACACACACACATATACATATACAAATGTATATGACTAAATATTAACATAGCTCATGCAACCCAAAATATAAATTTTTATAAAGTCTAAAAGTCATAGAATATTTTAAACACAAAGCAAATTTAGAGTATAGTATGGTTTGAGATATCAGAATGTGTTACTTAATGTACTGTGCTATCAATGGAGCCAAGAAACCTGAAGCCCTAAGGCCTAGAAGCTGGTTATTTCAGATTTTGTTGATCCTGAATCTCAATGTAAAAGAACAGCAAGTCATTATAGGAGAGATGAATTAGGTTCAATTCCAAATCGTAAGTCATTTTTATGAAGAATTTTTTTAACCCGAATACAAATAAATATTACATTTAAAAAAACCACACTTCTAAAGCCCTTTGTTTCCTTGGAAACATTGACCAGTGTCTTATCTAAACAAATACTAGACATTTGTATACAATTAAACTATAAATTGCTTTACAACTGATACATTTCGGAATGGCAGCATAGCTCAGTGGTACAGTACCTGCCTCTCATGTGTGAGGCCCTGGGTTTGATCTCTAGTACCACAAGGAAAAAAAAAATTGAAACATTTTGTTTGTGGTAACTATAAAACACTGACTTGGGCTGGGGATGTGGCTCAGTGGTCGAGTGCCTGAGTTCAATCCCTGGTACCCCCCACACAAAAAAAGCAAAAGATTTGAATACATCATTGCGATTTAGAAAATATGTGCAAAAAGGAAAGCAACTCTGAAATGTAAACCCATTTACATTCATAGGTTTTCATCTCAAACTTCATCTTGATATGTAGTACAAAGCAAAAGTATGAATATATTAAACTGCGCTCAGAAAATGAATTTAAAAATTTCATCTTGCTGGGCACTGTGGTGCACACCTGTAATCCCAGTGACTCGGGAGGCTAAGACAGGAGGATTATGAGTTCAAAACCAGCCTCAGCTATTTAGTGAGGCCCTAGGTAACTTAGGGAAATGCTGTCTCAAAACAAAAAATGAAAAGGACTGGAAATGTGGCTCAGCAGTTAAGCACCCGTGGATTCAATCCCTGCAATAACAACAACAAAATCTTACCTAATTTTTCTGGTTTTATATTATTTAGAATGCTTAACGATACATAGAATGTTCTTAGTTGCCTTTACTCTTTTTTATTCTGCAAATGAAACCAAGAAAATATTCTTTCAGATCAGTTCTGTATTTTCTAGACTTTTGCACTCCCTACTGGAGAACATATTTATGTTCCCTGGGGGGGAAAAAATGGCCACTGCTATTTAATTTCCCAAAAATATTTTGATCAAATTTGCCATGTCTTTCTTCCTTGGTCACCTTTGAAACCACAAAGAATAAAGTAAATAAAATCTCAACTCAAAAGTTACATATGATAAATCATCTGATTTATGACTGAACACATATCAGATTTTTTTTAAAAAAATCAATGTTTACTCACCTTTGTTAAGGAATCCACCACCCTGGCACACAGAAGAGCTCCTGGCAGGTCAAAGTAATTATCGTAAAAGTAATATTTTCCTAAAAAAAGAAAAAAACACACAAAAATTTCAAAATTGGAAACAAATTAATGCCTCATACATGAAGGATACAAAGAAATTTGAGGGAAGAGACAATGGACTGTGGTTTATTTATTTGTACAGCCCCCATTTCAATTCAAAATGGCACTAATACAGGCTCCGTGTCTGTTAAGGAGCATTTAGTTTAAGCTCTGAGGGCACTATCTAAAAGGTAAAATATGACATCTACAAACATGACACTACAAAAACACAAACCAACTTCTCAAACAATGACAAGTGTAACAAAATAAACCTAGTAGTAATAGTCAATAACTGCAACTAATTTCTGGTTACTACACTTTCTGAAGGAGAAAGGTACATTTTAACACTGCAGTGTGGGAGAAAAAGAACAAAATAGCAAAAAAGAAAATTAGAATAAATGAAAAAGTAGCACAAAGAATATTTAATAAGGCCTATCTATCTAGAAAAATCTTTTAACTATTCCCTTTTAATTTATGCACATCAAAGTTTGAAAATAATTTTTTGAAAAGTCATTTTATAATTAGTCTTAATGATGCTTGTTAAAGACACTGGTTAAAAAAAGTGAAAAATAATTTAAAATATGGTAAAATAGTGCTGAGAGTATAATTTAGTGATAGAGCACTTGCTTAGCATTTGATCCCCAGCACCAATAAATACACAGGAAATTAACAAACTAAGTATTTTATTTAAAAAATTGAGTTGTCTTAAAGAATATGAAAACTATATGCAGGATATATTGCAAATATAAAATGGAATAGGAAGAAGTCACAATTTATGCTATCAATGACACTAAATTCCAAAACAAATAGCTTTGTGAAGAGTTCCACAAATACTGCTTTTCCACACCAGTGCTGGTTGGTCCATCAAAAGTACTGCATTCAGCTGGTATGCCAGCAAATTTCAGTGCAATACAAGAAAGACCAGGGTAACTGATGAATTAATACTATACCCTGTGAGTACATGGTGGATTATCTTAGGAAAATGCAGGAGTACAAGACAGGTACACTCACTCCAGGATCTCATGGAAGAGAGCAATTAAATTTATTTTGTATGGCCTTGGGAGTAGAATTAAACCTGAACTCTTACATATGCCACTTTTGGATCTGTTGTCCCTGGACAGTACTTCTGATGGCCCATGTCATATCCCTGGGACCCACATCTGAGTCTAGCCACAGCTATGCTGAACAGCATCAACCTACCTAAAACACAATAGTGTTACTTGCTTTATCCTAAAGGTCCTTGGCCACCCTCAACTAATGGGATTAGAAGCCTGTAAATGAATATCACAGCTTCCAGTCTCCCAGACTGACAACCCTTAAGAGGTATTCTTTGTGTATCTCCTCAGAAGTTTCAGTGGAATTCAGTGCCTAGTGTCCCTTAGTTTTACAATATTTAATTGACAATATGCTTGATTACTTTTTTAATGTAAACAAAGTGCAAATGGGTTATGAAATTAAAGGACTTTTTTTTTCTTATTTCATATTTCAACATTAAAACAAAGTTTTATTATTTAAAGACATTGCCTTTCCTTTATTATGTTGCCTTTCCTTTATTATGTGTCACAGCCTGACTCCCTGGGCATTGGGTACTTGGATGGTCTTGGAGTTTATCAATTTACAGTAGATAAACTCCAAGACCATCCTTAGGATGCTCTGGGGTAAAGTAAGCACCAGAGGGAGATGTTGATTCAAGAAGGTACCGCCCTCTAGTGGACACAGCAGTAAAAAATACTCCACTTTCTGAATAAATTTTCAAAAGAAACATTTAGCTATGTGCCTAGCTTTTCTGGGAGAAAGGAAAAGCTTATTTACAATTGCTAAACTCTGGAGAGAGAACAGCAGCTCTCCATCATCATTTTGAGTAAAAGGTTTTGCACTCAATTTGACTCAAGTTGTATGAAAACATTCTATATCTGACCCTACTATGAAGTCTGTTTTTCATATCAACTTATTTTATTATGAACACGTATACTTCCTAACACATTCAATCACTACAAAAACACATACTTACTTCTCAAACAATGACAAATATAAAAAAATAAACCCAATAGTAATAATCAATAATTGCAACTAATTTCTGGTTACTACACTTTCTGAAGGAGAAAGGTACATTTTTAACACTGTAGTGTGGAAGAAAAAGAACAAAATGGCAAAAAAAAATAGAACAAATGAAAAAGTAGCACAAAAAATATTTAATAAGGTTTATCTATTTAAAATTTTTTTAACCATTCCCTTTTAATTTATGCACATGAAAGTTTGGAAATAAGTTTTTGAAAAATCATTTTACAATTAGTCTTAATGATGCTTGTTAAAGACACTGGAAAAGAAAAAAGTGAAAAAATCATTTAAAATGTGGTAAAATAGGGCTGAGAGTATAATTTAGTGATAGAGTACTTGCTTAGCATTTGATCCCCAGCACCAATAAATACACAGGAAAATAAAAAGGCAGAAGATACTCGAATTGAAAGTAAGGAAGAGAATTCCGGAAAACAGAAGTGGTGTGCAATGTGAATATGGAGAGACATGAGAGCTGGAGAAAGGAATCCAAGGACTAAGCACACGACAAAATTGATAGAAAATACAGTATTGGTAAGGAATGTATTACTGCTAAGTGTTAATCTATCTTTTCTAACCCAGACAAGTGTAAGTAAAAGGAGCATCAATTAAATTTTAAAACAGTGTGAAATGCTGCTAACAGCATTCTGAACCAGCTGCCAAAAGGAAATCAGACATATCTAGAAAAAGAAATCCAACCTACTGTTATGAAGTCGAGGTTGTTCCTTATATGTTGTGCCCAGCAAAGGACATAGAGGAGGGTCTTCTCTATATTCTCACATTGCAGATTCAGGTTCCAAAAGAAAAGGGTGTAAGTGGTACAGCTGCCCATTTGGGTCCTACCTGAATGGCAAGGCACACCAGTGTCAGACACAAAATGCTTCCACTCCTTCTTGCCATATGCCTCTGCCAGGGCCTCTGGAGTCATCATCTTAGTGCCACGGCTTGCCCTAGTTTTAGGAGATAAAGCAGACTGCTCATTAATGGCTCCTTTGAATGCCTGTTCCTCTAGAACTGAGGTTGTTGACCCCAGCTGCTGCCAGAGCTATCAAAAGTTTTGTTCTTTTTTTTTTCCCTGTTTTCAACTGGGTGACTTCCCTGCTTACAATTCTATAAGGCATTTCTACTGACAGCTATAGCTCTTCCTCCATTTAATATATCCACTAGCAAGTGATTAGGAGCAGCTTGCTCTGAGGGCAACACTGTGTAACCCACCACTTTTTCCTAGAGAAGCTGTTGTTTCACGAAATAATGAGATGAACATAACTCAAACAATTAGAAAACGACCATGTGGACTGGGTGGGAAGTTGGTTCTGGTACTCATAAGAACAGCAAGTACCAGAGTTAAAGCACAAGTTACACCAAGCCACAGGAGGCGAGGGAGGCACCAGGCACCTGGCACCAACGGCAGATGACTGTGAGCACATGGTACTGCAGAGACAAGGGAGGGCAACCTGCCCACTCAAGGACACAACACAGCCAAAGTATGGTGGGGTGTAGCAAGAGGACCAAGGCAAAAGAGAACAAGACAAGAAAGTAGCTCTTGTGCATGTCCCAAATACTGCTTTTGAATCAACTGGGCCTGGTTAAGAGAAATTCCTGTAGGGAAAAAAACAGTTGATATTCTTTGTAGTTTATTATGAGAAATTATAATGACAGGGAATACCACTATCATTATCTTGGTACTATCCTGTAGTAGCAAGATGATATGAAAGGAAACAAGGGAATAAAAAAAGCAAATGGGGGCTGGGGTTGTGGCTCAGAGGTAGAGGGCTCACCTAGCATGCGTGAAGCACTGGGTTCAATCCCCAGCATCACATAAAAATATTGTGTCCACCTGTAACTAAAAAATAATTATTAAAAAAAACACAAATGGGGGGAAACCACAGATGGGCCTTTATTTACAAAAAGATTGATGTTTTAGAATGCTATATGTTTTTTTTTTTTTTTCCCCATTCTCAACGAGGCACTTTATTTTTGGAATTTCTACCAGACCCCTATTGTAGAATGCTATATGTTAATATGGAGGAATCCTGAATGGGAAATTTCATGAGAAGGCAACTGCATTGTTGGAAGAAAGAAGGTATCAAGAAGATAAGCTAAGAAATGCAGAAGAAACTTAAGGTTAGCCAGAACTTGAATAGGGAAGGACAGACCCTGGCGAAGGTTGACAGACTGACTAACAACAGTGAGAGAATGGCTGAAGGTAGCCAAAAACACTATACCAAAGTGACCATGGTCAAAGCTGTGCCATTCTATATATATGTATGTATACATGCATATATACAAGCGTACACACTATCTCTAGTCACCTGAGAAAAAAACTTACACAAATAAATTACAAAATAATCAGAGGCGAGGCCATACCTGCTCTAATTAGAAGCACCTTGGGGAAGGTCTGGGAAGACTGAGAAAGAAGTCATGTCATGCAAAAAGAATGATATGTTCAAAGACAGAATATATACAAGGGTTCCTGGGCTCCAAGTCTTCTTTGACTCTGGCTGTGTTGGCATATGTAATAAATGGCACAGCTTCATGGCCATGGTGATCTAATTATTAGTACTTGGTAAAAAACAGATGCCCATTCCCTAGTGCTCTCTGAAAGGCTCAAAAGCAGGGACAGCAGCTACTTCATGACTGCTTTCCACATGGTTACTAGCACCTGAAAGGGTTGGGTACACTCAGAGATGAGAGAAGAATAGGAAGTTAGTACTGACTATTGAAGAGAGGGAAAGGTTGGACTATAGGAGTCTAGAAAAACTTCCAGAAGGAGCTGGGATGCAATATGAGCCCTGCATGATGAATGATGTACACTTGGATAAATGGAAGAAAGGAAATATACATAGACCACCAATCCCTACTCAATATCCATTCCCCCTTCCTCTTCAATCAAAAGAATAATTGTTTTATTCTAGGCACCTACACACCTAGCTAAAACAGAATAATTCCCGAGCTCTTTTGCAATAAGGGGTGGTCAATAAGATGAAGCAAGTTACTAATTTTCTATTGTATTTCCTGCAAATACTTCAAACTAAATTTAAAGGAGCTAGATCTTTAAATCTAAAGCTTACAGATTTATATTTAAATGGCTCAATAATTCATACAAAGACACACAGGCAAACAAATTATCTGTCATCTGATTAACTACAATAAAAGTGACTTTTTATTTAACTTATACCTTAAGAATCATATAGTAATACTGTATAGTAACACTGTATCCTGGAGAAAGTAAGATTTTAATTTCACAACTAAATTTTATTACCTGAGCACGGTGCCATTATCCGCAAGTTTAATGAAGGTCCCATCTTCCAGATCCAATGCCAAACCCTTGCAACTAAGAAAAGTTTGACTGTTAATCAGTTCATATATTTAGCTAACTTAAGAAATAATAATCTATATTATTCCAAAGTTACAATGTTACAAAGGGATTCTCTTGCCCAGGCAAATGATATGTTAATCAAACAAACAAAAAATTCAAGAATTATAAAATTAAATATCTATCACAAAAGAGGCATATAAGGAAAACTGTTAAATAGGCAAAGGGCAGTATGTTTAGTTTGTAAAACCTTTAGGTTTTAGAAAAGACAAATCTGACACTCAAAAGAGAGAGAGAAAAAATAACCCGAAAATTTTCCTATGCCTCTGTTAAAATGTGCAAATGTTATTTAAAATACACATATCTCTCTCTCACACACACACACACACATACACACACACAGATCTGTTTTCTACAAGTTAACTTCTCACTACTTTCTTTAGGATTTGTCTCAATTTAGGTCCCCTCTGGGCAAGCCATATTATTGAAACCAAGTAAAATAAAGTCAGATATGAAGTTTTAAGTTATTTACTATAAAAGCTTTGTGGGATCTGGGGAGAAAAATGAGTATAGATTTATTATATGAAATAATAAAAGGAGGTATAATTACCTACAAATACCAAGAGATTACTAAAATCAAAGGCTGCAATAGCAGCATTACTTACATTCTTTCTAATTTCCAAAGCCAATTGTTTCATATATTAGGATGTTTGTTTTCTTCCTTTAATTTAAGGGATATATCAAAAGACTAACCAAATATCATAGGAATGTATAAGACTATTACACATGCATTTTAGTGTTTTAGTGTTACTATTAATTTCAAACTGAATTAATTATTTATTCATTCATTCAGTTCTTCATTTGTTGTTATTTATTTATTTATTTATTTGATACAGGGGTTTAACCCAGGGGCACTTAACCACTGAGCCATAATCCCTTTTCATTTTTTTTTTTTTTGTTTTGAAACAAGGTCTTGCTAAGTTGCTTAGGGCCTTGCTAAATTGCTGATGTTGGCCTTGAACTTGTGATCCTCCTGACTCAGTCTCCAGAGCCATTGGGATTACAGGTGTGTGCTACTACTCAACCTCGCAGAACAATTTCAAGTGGCTTATGATTTTTGTTTGTGTCATTAAAATGAGGAAGAAAGATATAGGAGGCTTTGGGAAGCCGAGAATCCTAAACCAGGAATGAAGGGGGCAATAAAAGGTAAGCAGGTTTGCCCAACCAAATTACCAAAACCAAAAGTTCTAGTGAAGTTACTTAAAACATGATGATTCCTCCTCTTTTACTATTCTTTTATTTTAGGGATAATAAGTCAAATTTTTTACAAAGATGTAAATTTTAGATCTTAATAAACTTTGAAAATTTTAATTATAACAAACCATATCTGAATTAGTCACCTAAGCTCTTAGTTTCTTTTCGGATCTAATTAAGCAAGTCTAAACTTGTTTAAAATAGAAAATATTTTAATTCATTAGATGCAAAACTTAGTGTAGAAGGCATTTTGTCTTTTGACTCAATTTCACATTTTGCTTTCTACATTTATAGAAGAGGAAACAGTAAAATTTTATCAGCAATAATTAAAAACCACAGGGAATGTGCAGACATTAAAAAAGAAGAAGAAGAAAAAGAAGAGACTTACCAGAAATCCCAATCCTCTGGGGTCACAGTAAGCAATTCCTTATCATACCCTTTCTCCTTGACTAGGTACTGAGCAAAGCTATTATAAATGAGCTGCAAATAAGGAAAGGAAAAAGAGAGATTAAATATGAAATTCAGTGTTCATTCTAAATTTCACAGATGAAAACTGAATGAAATCACTAATGGAAGTAAGTGGGAGGAACACACCTGTAATTATAAAATTCTGCAGTATAATCCCCCTTCACGAGCAATTTATCATCCCCTGTGAGCCCCAGGCAGCTATCCTCTGTCTAAAATTATACCATCAGTATACAATTATAAAACCAAGGATGATTATTAATCTTACTCCCAAATTCTAATGGACTGGAGATCATAATCAAGTCTTGACAAAGTTTTGCAATTTATTTAACACATCACCAAGACAAAAAACATGTTACCCAATCTCATTACATCTGTCCTTTCTTTCCATCCTTGCTGGGAAGACTCCCTCTCAGGGGCCTCTCAGAATGAAATGCACATAGAAACCAGGCAGATAATCTGAAGGAGGAATTGTGAAGTAATGAGCCTCTACTAGGTACAGGAAATCTCTCTTATTTTCCACCAAAAGAAAAACAACTGAATAAGAAGAATAAAGTAAGCCTTTGGAAGCAAGCACAATGGTAAATGCTGACTTCTGATGGATCTGATTTCTCAGCAAGTCCTAGATATCTGAGTGAAACACCCATTGTTTGTTTATAGAACTGGCTCAATTTTTAAAGGACAGCATATACCAAACAAAAAGTGGACCAAAGGTGAATGATGGTACAAATAGGCCCTACCCTCTACCTTAGGAGAGTATTTGCAGGTCTGAGTCAGATGAACTTGAACTTAAGGCAGTGGTCTGGGTGTGACTGAGCTGTGTCCAGAAGGACACACTGAACAATATGTGAGAGCATGTTATGCACAAGGGGAAAAAAGGTATAGTGCAAATGAGTGGCCTCTTTGTGTTAATGATGCTTACACGAATACCTGGAAGATACAGCAATGAGTTGGGTGAATCAGGAGAGGATGGAGAGCAAGCCAGGTGCAGAAACTGAGGGGCCTGCACACAGCTGGAGTTGGGAGTTTGGGTGGAGTGTGTGTGTTAAGAAATGGGAATGGAGAAAGCAAAGGATCCAGTCAAATAGGGCTGTTCTCTGTCATAAAGCTAATTAAAATCACTAAACAAGTATTCCCATCCAATGCAAAGTGACCCTAATCCAGGTCAACGGTTAACAGACTCACAATACTTCAACACAATATTGCAGCAGTTCTCAACCCTGGAGGTGACTCAGAACCATAGGGGCTGCTTCCTAAAACCACCCCGGATTCCTACAGGGTTGGAAAGGGCATCTAAGAAATTCCTGAAGCCCCTAGAGTACTAAAAACCACTGACTCACATATTTTATGGATATTCACTATATTGTTAAAAATAAATTAAAAATGTATTTTTAGTTAGACATAATTATGAAAGCATGGAATATAATTGCCCTAATTCAGTCCCCAGTACTTCCCCTTTCCTCCCCTCTTCACTACCCCCAATTACCTTCCCTCTACTGATCTTTCTGCTATTTACTTATAGTTGCTTTTTTTTTTTTAGATTATTGCCTTATGGATATACACTATGGTGAGGTTCACTGTGGTATATTCATATATGTACATGAAATTTAGGTTTGATTCATTCTACTGTTCTTCCCTCCCTCTCCCTCAATCTCCTTGTATGTATAAATAAAAAGAACCAATAAAATTTTACACACACATACACTATGAAGTTTTATTCAGCCACAAAGAAGGAAATTATGTCATTTGTAGGAAAATGGGTGGAACTTGAGAGTATCATGTTCAGTGAAATAAGTCAGACTCAGAAAGTCAAGGATTGTATCTTCTTTCTATGTAGAAAGAAAGAAAAAAATAAAAAAGGGACCTCATGAAAATAGAAGAGACCAGTAAAGTTGAGAGGGATCAAAGAGAGGGAGGAAGTGAGGGAAAGGGGAGATACTGGAAAATGAAACTGATCAAATTATATGGTTATATTGTATGTTATGAATATGTAACAATAAATCCCATTATTATGTATAATTATAATGCATCAATAAAAATAAAAGTAGATGCCAGGCGTGGTAGCTCTGGAGGCTGACAGGAAGATTATAAATTCAAAGCCAGCCTCAGCAACTTAGTGAGGCCCTGAATAACTTCAGGGATCCTGTCTCAAAATAAAAAATAAAATGGGTGGGGGATATGGGTCCGTGGTTAAGAACCACTGGGTTCAATCCCTGGGGAGGGAGGAAGGGAGGGAGGGAGGGAGGGAAGGAAGGAAGGAAGGGAGAGAATATTCTCAATTCCTTGCTAAAGACTTGCATGGTTTCTTCCATATTCCCTAAACTTTTTCTCTTCACTTTTATTTAGACAGCAAGATTATTTTGATTCTCCAAAATATTAAAAATTCTAACCATTTCCTCTATTTGCTTTTACTGAAAGAGAAGCAAAGGGAATGGGAGGAAGGCAAAAAAAAATGTAGTAGAAATAAATATGGGCCACTCTCAACTGTTAAAAACTGCTAACATATACAAAGAAAAAAGAAAAAGAAAAACATCTGCTGAAGAAATTGAATTCCAGCTAGCATCAATTCTTCATTTGGGATAAACTCAGGATGCTCCTGCATTTTTTGGCAGGGATGGGGGGCGGGGAACCAGGGATTGAACTCAGGGGGGCTCCACCACTGAGCCACATCCCCAGCCCTATTTTATATTTTATTTAGAGACAGTGAACTGCTTAGCAGTTCACTTTTGCTGAGGCTGGCTTTAAACTGGTAATCCTTCTGTCTCAGCCTCCAGAGCTACTAGGATTACAGGCATACACCACCACGCTCAGAGCTCCTATATTTTTAAATACCTTTACTTTTCATTCTTTAGTTTTCTTTTTTGCTATACTGAAGCATTCATGTTAACTTATGAATTGATGACCTATGCATAATTAAAATCTTAAAGACAGAATAAATGAACTATCTTGATTATTGTTGAGTGATAGAATCTTTTCATTTCCACAGTCTGGTGATATCCTGAATTCCCTTTATTTTTTTCCTGTTCCATCTTCAGAACAATTCAATCTGTTAAAAAATTACTATCATGGGCTGGAGTTGTGGCTCAGTGGTAGAAAGCTTGCCTAGCATGTGTGAGGCACTGGGTTCGATTCTCAGTACCACATTTAAATAAGTAAATAAAATAAAAAGGTCCATAAACAACTAACAAAAATATTTTTAAAAATAATAATTATCATGGCATAGACACATTCCTATCAAATCAACAACTGCTATCATTAAAACGCCTGTCACATTTTAAAAAATGCATTGAATCAGATTGAGGTACAAAGTATTATGGACAATAAAAGGTACACATCATGATTCTGCCTTCAGAGACTAGAGCCATGAAGTGCTTAGTGCAGTGCCTGACATATGGGCAAATCCAATTTAAGTATTTGCTATTATTATCAGTTGTGTGCTAATCAAAAAGATGAGAACAAAACACCACTCAGAGTTATAGAGTTTGCCTATTCTTGCCATAGCCTGTTTCAGTTTACCTGCCTGTACACTGCCTGAACACTGAATAGAGTTTTCCTACACCTAACATCCAGTTTTGCATACTGTTAGACTTGCTTCAGGTCATGGCACTTAAAGTCTCGGGTAAGAGGAATTTCTCACCCTTTGATGAGAAATTGATGATCACTGTAAGATATGATCAGATGCCTTCTTGAGAAAAAGTGTCCCTGTCCATCAGGGCTGTCACCAGGGGCATCCAGGGCTGTTACCTACTTTGTGGAGGGAACATTTTCATTAACAGGAGATAATGCAGCAATGTGCAAGGAGCAGAGAAAGACAGTGTTGAGAAAAGCAGAAGAATCTGTACCTTGAAACCTCTATTCTAGTCCTAAAGTCTTGGTTCTTACAGCTTATTCTTGGACCATGCCAGTCACCTAAGAAGCCTCCAGGGCTCAGGCCCTCCATCACTTCCTCCCACAGCCTGAATTGCCACTTGCTTCCTTAGTCTCACATGACTAATAAGAACGCACACTCCATGCAGTAAGTACAAATTGGTGCCTTGTGGGCCATAGGTAGCCCACAAATCGTGTGTGGTTCCCACCTAAGGTTGCCAAGTAAAATAAAGAATACCTAGGTAAATCTGATTTTCAGATGAACAGCAAATAGCTCCCTCCATAAGAATGTCCCACTTACTATTTGGGACATTCAAATGTTCTCATCATTTGAAATTTGAATTTAACTGGGTATCTTAGATTTTTCTTTGATAAATCTGGCAACTCAGCAATGCTGTTGTGTGTGTGCATGAGGCGGGGGAGGTAGCATTTGAACACTTTTCAAACAAGTTCAAATTTCTAGCTTGCCTCAAAACCTTAAAAAAAAAAAATAGAAGACCTGGCAAGACTGAGCCCCTCTTGGTTAATACCAGCAGGAGTCAAGTGTGGCTGCTCCTTCAGGAGGGGCACACACTTTACTGGCTGCCTGAGACACCTTCCCCCTCACATTTTGGTGAACTGCCTGGTATTAGACCTCTGTGTGCAAATCCAAGATATAGGTGTGATCCATCATCTCTCCTGGGATGCCTTTCCTGAGGCACCAGGTAAAGAGATACACTCATGACTGCATTTGCACAATACTCTGCACTTGCTAAATGCCTAGGAGACTTCAGGAAGAGGCTCTGCAGCTCCCTAACACCAGACCACTGCTGACTTCTGCAACCTTCACCTTTTAAACAGCACCTAGCAGTTCGTGCTATTGCTCCTCTCTAGGTCTTTGCCTTGGTTGTATTTCCTCCACCTGAAGTACTTCTCTCCACCTCCTCCACTGCCTCATGGTGGTGAGAGGCAGAAACCCACAGCCAGACCACCTTGCTGGGGAACTCTGGAAAGATCCTTAACCTTTTTGTGCCTTGTAGTTCTCATCTCTGTGTACTGACTATGACAATAATACCTAACTCCAGGGACTTTGTGAAGACTAAATCAACTCATATATGCAAAATGCTTATTAGAACAATGGCTCTATTATAACTACTTATTAGAATGCATGTTATTGATTCAATCTTTTCCCAATTATTGGTTGGGCCAAGTATGCCCAGCACAAAGTTGGCACACAGAACAAAAAGTAAACTGTCCGTAAACTGTCACACAGTCTGCCCTGGAGGAGGTATCACTTTAAGCACCAGGGGAAGACCTGACAAGTAAACAGGAAAAGTTAAAATTCTGTGGTAAGTGCTATGGGAAGTTGGGTTCTATGGAAAGCTGGAGGTGGGACTGCGGTAAAGGGGTAAATTGCAGGGTCGTAGGGTGCTAGGGATGGCTTCCCAAAAGGAACAGTATCTAAGATCAGACCTGACTGCATAAAGAGTCACTGTGAGGAAGAACCAGGCACCCCAGGCATAGGCAGAAGCAAGTAGCAAGACCCAAGAAAAACTGTCCTCATCATAGGGACTGTAGCTTTTCACCATCTTTGGCTTATTACTGGAGGATTCTGCCCACCAGGGACTGAAGGCCTACCTGTAGTTTACCTCCATATCCCTGACACCATCCTGGTGCTCAGGATAATGTGGGACTTTAATAAAAGACTTAAATACCAAACATGATCCCAAACTCAGTAGGTTACTATTTTCAACCACTAAACATCACTTATATTCAAGGCTTGTGGTAAAGGGTATCTTGTAGTACAGTAAAAAAAATTCTTATCTGAAATTTTATGATCATGCATGCACAAAATTGGCTCTTAACCTTTCAGTGGTTTAACAACATCCCCTGTAAATGAAGGTGAGTACAGAGGAAATACACAGAAATGTGACTATGACCAGGAATGTCAAAGGCACAGAGAAAGAGAAAATACGAAATCAAAGACCTAAGGGAATAAGTGCCCAAAGAAAAAGGAAGAAAAGACTTCTAACTCTCAATATGACTAAAGAAAACAATAGGAAAGCAGAAAAGTACAGGAACAGTTTTGAAAAGTACATTTTTCAAAGCATCTGTGCAGAGAAAACACAGGAATAATTCAGGCAGCCACTCATTTTTGACCTTGGAATACCTAACTGGGGTCGTGACATGACTATAATGAACAGATCCTGCTGTCTGCACTAGTGATTTGGAATCCTACCCATAAAAGGTGAGGTTTCCAAATAGTTTGGGTGGAAACCATAAAAGCAAACACTTGTTTTTTCCAGGGATTGCTCTAAGCATTACATGCGTATGCCAACTTAATCCTTCCAAAAATCTTCTGAGGTAAACCCAATTATTAGCCCCATTTACAGATGAAAGAATTGAGGAACATGGGTTAAGTAACTTGCCCAAAGTCATAGAGCTAGTCATGGCGGAGTTGGTGTACTAAGCTATGTAGTCTAAGGGATCCCTATGCGCTACAAAAAAATCCTGTTAATTTTTCAAAATTTGTTTCCTGTAAAGCCAAAGGAACAAGTGAGAAGTCAAACTTGGCATGATGTTAGGATTAGGATTTATTCAAAGTGCGTGGGGCACGGGGCAGGTGTAATAAATGCTTATTATAGTCTCTTAGTAAAGGCGAAATCAGGGCTAAGTCTTAATGATTTTCTTGGCTCGGTGTTCTAATTCACTACACAGTCTCTCTGCGACTTTGCTTAAACTCTGATAGGTGATCACCTGGATACGCAAAAGTTAAACCGCAGCCACGGAAAATCAAATTGCCAAACCAGGTGCCCACGCCCAATTGGTGCTTGGGACTCGCAAAGAGGCCAGGAATCCGTAAAGACGCCTAAGTCTCCTCGGCCCTTCCCTTGCTCGCTCTAGAAACCGTTTTCCCAGGCCGATCTTGCAGAATTTGCCTCTCCAGTTCCCCTTCTTTCCCAAACCCCTCTCAAACTCCGCACATCCTTCCCGTAGGCAGGGAGCTGGAGGCACACTTCCGCCCGGTCTCGCGCTGGGGGCGGAGCTCTGCGCCCGGACGAGCGGCGGCAGGCCCACGGCCGCGGGAGGGAGTTCTAGCCCCAGGCGCCATGGAGGCTGCGCGCCCAGCGCTCTGGGCAGCCCGCGCCACTCACCGGGGCGCTCTCGGGCAGGTTGTAGCGACACAGTGTGTGGTCCAGATCGAAGCCGACCACGTCGCAGGCGGCCAGGGAGAAGTGCTGAGCCATGGCTGCGCTGGGAGCAATGGCGAACGCCTCAGCTGGGGAGGGTGCGAGGAGCGCGGGGACAGACGCTACGGGACGGGACCCAGCCGGACACGCCGGGGCGGGGCGGGGCGAGGCGGGGCGGGGCGAGCGGGCGGGGCGGGGCGGTGCCCCGGGAACCGCGCCGCGCCACTCCGGCTTCCCCAGTTCTAGAGCCCCGCCCCCGGACATGCTTCTTCCCGCCCCTCCCCGCCCCTCGTGTGGCCAGCGTCTGGTGCTCCGCCAGGCTTGAGCTCACGCTGGTGGCTCTTCTGACACTTGCAAGCTGGCTCTGGCTGCGTGGTCCCTGGCCTGGAAGTCCTTTAGACCGGAGGACACCTGAAGCGGAGCCACTACTGCAGAAGTTGAGGAGCGCAGCCAAGAACCTGTTGGCATGTAACCTTTTAAGGGTTATGGCAGAATTAATCAAAACTCCCTTTCATCTTCAAGGTGCTGCGGAAACCAGCAGATCCTAGCTAAACCTGACCCTTTATTCTTGTGGGCAGAATAGTGTAATAAGATGGTGGAGAAAATTTTATCCACTAATAGTCCTCTGATCCAGTTAGCCTACAGTTTGGTAGGACTTTCCACCCACATGATCGCTGATGGTGGGCTGAATCAAAAGCTTTATATTCTAGGGTTCCCTAAGTAATAAAACGAACACCTATTACCCCCCACCGTATGTTACAAAATGACACTGGTTAATATTAGTTGTTACTTGATGAGCCTATTTTTTATCGTAACGAATTCTATGAAAGGACATCAGAAACGTCATAAAAGTATATAGAACACACTACAATAGAGACTTATTTTTAAGCAAGGTTTTAAGACTTAAGGAGTACAAAATGATTTGAGTGACATTTTGCTTAACTTCTTCCAATATTGTATATAGTTAGTATTTTATAGGTAGAGAAGAGTTAATTCATTATGTACAATGGATGCCGTCGAACATTTAATTATCTCAGAAACCCCTTCTATGTGAAGGACTAGACATTAAAATTTGTACTATAAGTCTCTTCATTTAAAAATAAAATACAAATCTATTGTTTTTATACTGCTTCTGTTTTAAATTTAAAGGGACACTTAATCCAATGGGAAAAATCAATAGTTATGACATAATGATAATATAAATCCTTTTGAATCACATTTAACCCTCAAAATATTAACTCTTGGGAGGCTAATAGAACAGCCAAGGGATTAATTTAGTGCAATAAATAGTGCATTTGAGTAGGATGGTTATAATGCCTAGTGGACTCATTTGATTGTCTTAACCCTTAAAAGTAAAACAAAACTCTCAGGAATTAGAATAGGAATAGGAATAGGAAAAGAGTTCTCAAGAAGATTGAGCTGTTCCCTGATAAGAGCCCAACAACCACTTTACTGTCTGAACTAAAAACCTGGATAGTTTCATAGATTTAACCCATTTTCCTCTTTTTTTTTTTTTTTTTTTGAGTCTCTTGGCCTTGGAGGAGTTCACATTCCTTTTTTGTCATCTGCAATGAAGTGTATACCAAAACCTGACCTCTAGATAGGCTATGCATTGAAGGCCATGAGTCTCCTTGATGGATATCTTATTATATTATAGGAATGGGCACTTTAGAGATTGTCTTTGTAAGATAAATGCACTAGTATACTCATTTCCAGAAGGAAGAGTGTAAAAGTTTTGTTTCTTGATGACATAGTAAAAACTTCTCTTTATGACACCCCCATCCCCACAATGTGCTAAACTGGGGACAGGAAATTCTTTGGGGCAGGGGAGGGAACATAGACACTCTTCAAGAAAAGACCCCACAGTCTATAACCAGGTGGTCCTGAAACTGGAGTTAAAGCTTAGATAAGTTCATCACAGTCATATCTACTTGCTGAATAACAGTTGTTACATTTCTTATATGCCTAATATCCACCTAAGAACCCATGTGCTAGAATCCAGGTCATTTATATTTAATGGGAGAATTTTGCAAATTATATGATCAGATGATTCTGGAGCATTGTACTCCTCTTTGAGGCCCACTCAGCTTTTCTTGATCACGATCTCATGCCTCAGTCTAAACATCTCTAAGAACATGTTTTTCTTCCCCCATTCCCTACAGAACCCTGAGCTTATATATGAACATTCACTTTGTTTCATCAGGCTTATTTTCAAATAAAGATGTTTCCTTTCCCTGAACATCAAACTTTTAGCACCCCTTTATAAAACACCACAGCATTTTTATATCAACTAGAACTTCAATCATCTACTTAGATAGATAGAATATGCCAATTAATTTGTTTCTTTGAGTGAATGTTGTATTTATCAGTGTAAAAGTGACCTGTATCCCCAACAATTCATATGTTGAAGTCTTAACCCCCAATGTGACTTTATTTGGAGACAGGGTTTTTAGGGAGATAATTAGGTTAAATAAGGTCAAAAAGGTTATAGGCTTATAATCCTATAAATGCATGAAGAAACACCAGATATCACAAGTGTAGAAGAAATACACTCTTTCCTGTGAGAACGCAGTGAAAATGTAGCTGTCTGCAAGCCAAGAAGAGAGGCCTCACTAGAAACCAATCCTGGTGGTGCTTTGACCTTGAACTTCCAGTCTCATGAGAAAATTTATGTCCAAAACTGCCGCAGTCTGGCTGGGCACATGATCAGGAGCCACTCACAGCTTTGTAGATTCAAACAGCAATTCTTTATTCCTGAACTCACACCGGCCTCTACACACGTTCTGGGGAAATCCAAGTTCTGCCTCACAATTCACGTCCCAAATACTTTCTCAATTCCACGAGAACTCAACGGGAACTCAGGCAGCAGGATACGCCCTATTCCCAGCAGCCATAACCTTAAACCTGGAACTGCCTTAAATCCAGATTATCCTAAACCAGGAATGCCCTAAACCCAAATTATCCTAAACCAGGATACTTCCTAAAACCTGCAGGATACACCCTAAACCTGGATCCACCCTCGTCCTTGAGCAGGGTCACGTTTCTCAAACACACATGCAATGTCACAGCGAATTTCCAAGGCAAGTCTATTTAACATGGGGTACGCTGGCAAGGAAATTTCGATGCGTCATTCCTACTTGGCAATGGCCCTCAGCACAAAACTACCCATCTTGTGGTAGTTCTGTTTAGGCAGACTGACTAGACTCAATCTACGATGAGATTTGACTAATTGTTGATGGTTTGTTAAAAGTAGCAAATAGTATTTGCCATTGGAAAGATCTCTAAATTAATGTTATTTGTTGATTTTTTTTTCTTGAATTTAGGTACTTTTGCTTATGCATAATATTTTTTAAATTTTTTTAGTTGTATATGGACACAATACCTTTATTTTATTTATTTTTATGTGGTGCTGGGGATTGAACCCAGGGCCTCATGCATGCTAGGTAAGTGCTTTACCACTGAACCACAACCCTGGCCCCTTGCTTATGCATAATATTAAATTTTAAATTTAGGTACTTTCACTTATGAATAATGGTAATACTATCTTGTGCAGTGTTAGTATTTTTTAAGTATTCCATTTAGGGAGTTTTATAACTATAATTATAATTTTTAAAAGCTCAGAAATAAGATATTATAATTTAATTGATTTTCTAGAGTCAAATTTCACAATTGCAGCTTTTAATAAAGATATTACTATAAGTTAGCAATTTTAACCTTAGGTATGACTTTTATTTATCATTCATTATTTACCTAAATCACAACTTTGTGAGGATTTGGCTTAAGTTTTAGATTCCAAAATAACGCATTCAATGACCTTTAGTGTACTTATAATACTGCATTTTAACACATGCACTGAAAAAACGTTACTTTACAAACTCTTATTTTGGGAGAGAGGGAAATGACCTCTTTTTCATTGGTTTAAAATACGATTTTCTAAATACTCCAAATTAAACAATAGAATGTTCGACATTTTATATAATGTAAGCAATTCTACATATCTTCTCTGGGCCAGATAACTTGCTTAAAATATAACAATAAACATTATTTAGTAATTTTAAAACAAGACAAAATATACAAATGCCTAAAAATTAATCTCTATGGCACTTTTAAATATTAGCCTTTGAACTAAGTAGAACGGAAAACTGATTTGTAATACTGCATAAGGCCATTAGGTGGCAGTATTTCTGCACTAGGAATGTTTTCAGTTTGTTTTCTTTTGTAATGTTTAGATCTTTAAGCTTCTTAGTGAAAATATTTCATTTTCTGGTCTCTAGTTCTGCTCTTGACACAAGAAAAGAAGCCTTCTTAGGAATTTCACTGTGTTTCTTGTGGGTGTGTTTATTTTTGATGATAGAGAGGAGGATGTGACGGGATGAAATTCTTTGGTGAAAACCTCTTATATAGATTGTGTTTGGACAAAGAACCAAATGTTTAAAATATGAAAAGAGTTTCTCTTGGAGAGAAAGCTAAAACATTAAACAGAATAATTGTGATTCAAAATAATTGTGATCTCAAATGATGGAAAAATGGGTTGAAATTTTATTAGGACATAGGTTTTGGAAGTAGGTTGAGATAATTAACAGTGTATGATGGAGAATTTTGATTTACTAAGCAATTAAATTGGAAATGAAATGTGGATAGACTCAAGGTAAACTCAGCTAGTTCCATTTAAATTCTGGGTCTCTTTGACAATAACTTCACAGTTCTTCCCTTTGATTTTGACTTCTCCTTTTAAGGGTGTTGAGCTTCTAAATTGCAGAAGGGTTGGTAACATACTGTCAAAGAATCTGGAGAGAAGTTCTTGGTCCTTGGTCAGTGACATTCATATTCATGGCTTTTCCTGAAACAGACCTATCTGGTTGCTTTTGGTTGCCTTTGGCCACTCTGGCAACATCAGTAACCATCCCTTGTATATAAAATATAAAATTTCTCTTGTTTAAGTGTTGTCAGAAAAATGTCTAAACTTTAACCTAAAACCTGAGCCATTTAAAACTTGCCACTCCACACTCAGTGAACCCAGCAACTTCCTTGCATAGTTGCAGAAAATCTTCAATTTAAAACTACAAGGGGAAAAAGCCTATGCTATGGCGATAGGTAGGTGGGTGGCTATCTCAGGCCCTCTTTCTGTCTAGATGTGGCCCACTGTTCTGATTCCAGTCACTGTCCCCATGTCAGAAGACACGGTGGAAAGGTGTTTTCTCTCAAAATTCCTAATGCAAATCAAATCTAATTATCTGCTTTTGGATCCTAAGCTCACATGGAGGGTTTTCTTGTTTCCCATGCAAGGGATATGACCATTCAATGGGACAGAGTATAGGACCCAAAAAGGAGCTTATTGTCATGATCTCTATCCTATTTTCCAATTTAATACCTAATTAAATTTGAATGTCCCAGATATTACATGGGACATACTAATACTTAAAAACTACTAATACTGAGATAAACTTTGAGATAAACTTTTTTGGAATTTTTTCAAATTGATTTTTTTTCAGAAGCCCAGAATATGAAAAATCAAATGTGCCTTAATGTTTGTCATAGGCTGAATTGTATCTCTCCAAAATTCATGTCAAAACCATAACACTTCATACCTCAGATGTGGTTACACTTATAGGGCCTTTAAAGATGTGATTTAGTTAAAATGAGGATTTAAATTGTGCTGAATCCAATGTGACTAGTGTCCTTATGAGAGAAAATTCGGACCCATAAAGGATGCAAAGGAAAGACTAGGTGAGGACACACTGAGAAGGAAGGGTTACATGTGAGAAGGTACCATCTACAAGCCAAAACAGGCCTTGGAAGACACAAAACCTGCTGAGACCTTGATCTCAGACATCTAATCTCCATAATTATTTAGAGGGTATCCCAGAAATCAGCAGTATAGCAGTAGTAGTACTAGTAATAGAAGAAGAAGAAGAGGAGGAGGAGGAGGAGGAGGAGGAGGAGGAGGACAAAAAGCCAATAACAATTTTACAAAAGGGCAACATCAAGATCACCTTTACAGACTACATTAGTTCATTTATGCTAGAATGTTTCATGAAACACAGAGGATGCCTCCTAGAATTGTCTTAGGGAGACTGGATATATTTATCTACTGATTTTCCTGCTCTGTCATTGTTGAAGTTACCCACCAGCTTTCAAGCTATGCTTGAGCTCAGATTCCTATGGCCACTGATAAGGCCCTTGGGCACAAAGAAGAAAGATCTTATGGAGCTCTACTGAGGTGGGTCACTGCAAGTGTGCTGAGTGTGATCTCACTCACAAATGACCAGGAGCAAACTGCAACTGAAATCAGAATTGTGGTAAAAGGATGTGGTGTGGTGCACCAGCGCCTTCTACTGTGTCAGCCATTCTTGTAAAACCTGAATCACTTCAGTATCCTTTGCAAAATTTGTTCCACTCTATAAGAATTTATCTGGGAACAGTGTGTCCATGTGTAGGTCAGTTGGTCTCTGATCAATCATTCAACCTGTATAGTCTCTTTCTGTTTTTGTGGTCTACTCAGTATATTCTCTGCCTTAGTACAAAAATGATAAAATTTGATGGAAACTATCAAAAATGTTTTCTTCCAGTGCTTTCCAAATGTGTTGATATCATGGCTTACATAGAAACTGGTAATGTTTACTTACCATGCTGGGACAGTAAAAAAAACTAGCCTAGGTTGGTGGGGAAACCAGGGCTCATGAAACTCTGGGCTTATTCTAAGACTCACAGGGTTGATTAATATCTAAGCATAAATATACTGAGTATGTTCTGAGAAAATTGGTTGAAATACTCTATTGAAAAACCTTCTATTTTCTAAAATAGTAGTAAATTCAAAGGTTCTGACTTCTTAGTTCAGTTGATAGCAAATGTTTATTGAGAATCTATTGTATACCAGGCACTATGATAGTTATTAGAATACAAAAATAGATGTAACGGTGGCTTCCCTAGAAGGGCCTGAAGTTTAAAGAGGGAAACAATACAAAATCTGATAACCACAGTAAAACAGTGTACATAAAACACAGAGAAGCAGCAGCTGGTCTGATGCATCTTCCACGCTTCATGTTTTGTAGCATTATACCCAAAGTATTCTCTGCACCCTTTATTCCCTGATTTTCATTCTCATGCAAACCTTCGACCATGCCATCCTTGGAAATAATAGCAAGTATTTTGTCTAGCTGCAGGAACCAGAAGATATCTTTACTCCCTTGCTCTTGCATTAGCCTTTTCTCTCATGTCAGCCTTTTCCACTGGCTGGAGGTTGTTTCAAGCTGGGGATTTTGTCATGTTCATCTATGTACCTCAGTTCTTAGTTTCTTAATGTCTGTGTTATCCATTGTGAAGTTTTGGATGGCTGCAAGGAAGCCTTTACTCAGAGGCAGCAGGCATTTTATTTCACTGAAACCCTAAATCTAATGTTCTCAGTAATCAATTTTTAAAACAAATTTTTTTAGTTGTAGATGGACACAATACTTTTATTTATTTATTTATTTGTCTGTTTATTTATTTACTTATTTATTTCTATGTTTGAGGATTGTATCCAGTGTCTCACACGTGCCAGGCAGGCACTGTACCACTGAGCTACAATCCCAGCCATCTCAGTAATCAAGTAATCAGAATTCATATGTCACAGATCTATAACGAAGATCTTAATTGCTTAGAGCCACAATAGCACTCTGTGTTCTGACAACCATTAATTTTTAGTTCTGTCAAATACTAGTGTAAGTACATCCAAAACTAATTTTTAATTTGATTTATTCTAAGAGCTTACATGCAGTGGATGTAAATAATTATGGGATAAAGATAGCCAAAGCTAACATTTTAGGAACCTAAGAATGAGCTTATCCAGTAGCACTGGCTTTTAAAATAGTCTGTTTTAGCCAGCTTTGCACCACTGTGACCAAAGTTTCTGACAAGAACATCTTAGAGTAGGGAAAGTTTATTTGGGACTCATGGTTTCAGAGGTCTCAGTCCATAAATGCTGACTCCATTACTCTGGGCCCAATGTGAGGTAGCACATTGTGGGGTGGGCCCAGCAGAGGAGGAATGCTGCTCACCTCATGGTGGCATCTGGAAACAAAAAGAGAGAAGGGAATGGGCCTCAGGGAAAACATACCCTGGAAGGGTAAATTCCAGCGACCCACATTCTGCCATAATCTACCTACCTACTGTTATCACCTTGTCAGTCCATTCAAACTAGGATGAACTGCTTAGGTCACAACTCTCTTGATCTAATCATTTTATCTACAAATATTCCTGCATTAACAGGAACTTTTGGGAGCACCTTATATCCAAACCATAACAATATCATACACTTTGAAGTAATTGCTGATATCAGTTGAATGAATGCCCTTACAGACTGTTACAATACACAACACACATATATACACACATATGCACACACACAGCATATATCTATATACTAACCCACACCAATCACCACCTAGTTCTTGTATTTCCCCTTTGAAGATTTTAACTCCTAGCTCATTGTAATTTTTTCTATTCTACTTCTTTTTTATTTTTAAAGATTCTACTACCGTAGCCTCTTAATTCCTGCAACTCCTCTTTGATGATGATCTTGTCATTTTCACTACCTTGACTACCCACTCCCACCTCCTCCATAACCTAAAAAGTAAATATAACTCTCTCTTCTGTTTTTCCAGCTCATGTTCTCAGGCATACAACTCCAATAATTCTTCAAGGTCAGTAGCATCTACAATCTAATAATACTCACCTTTTCACTGTCCTCCACTGTTTTTATCTTCTCATTTCTTTTTACCTAAGCTATGAATATTCATTATAATCATTTCACTAACACATCCTTAATTCCTATATTTCTTGATTATAGCTTTCTACTCAAGAAAATCACAACCCTGGTAGTCATAGATTTCAACAGTAGTCATTATTCTCCTTTTCCCAGGTCCAGGTCCCTTGGTAATATGACCATGCAAACTTTAGAGTTTATTTTCCACTCCTTTGATGTGGTTGAGACTTGTAACTTACTTTGGCCAACAGGACACAGTAAAAAATGACATTTGTCAGTTCTGAGCTTGAGTCACAAGAAGCCTTAAGATTCTACTCTTTTGGGAAAACCTGTTCCTGCCATATAAATAAGACTAATCTAGTGTACTGAGTAATGATGTATTATCCCACTCACCCCAGCCATCATAGCTTGTAGTCATTGTACTGCCAAGACACACAAGTAGGGCCATGAAAAACCAATCATGTGTGTGCAGACCACAGACCATGTAGTGAGCCCAGCTTTGATTTGCTGATATTGGTCCATATCAATAAGACTTGATGGCTGACAATGCCACCTGAATAATAATAGTATTATTTAAGCTACTGAATTTGATTATTATGCAGCAATAGCTAACATATACATAAGTTACCTTTTTTGGATTAACAGGTACACAGGTTTGATTCTGTTTTTTGTATTTACACTTGAGAAATTGATCCTAACTGAAAAAAAACTACATGCAACCATTGTATGTAATTTCAGTGAGTACTTATTATAGGAATCATACTCTAATGCACTAGTGCATTCTCTGTAATATTGCCCTAGAAACTCATTTCATATTTTTCCACTCTTCAAACTGCTACTACCTCCACCCTCATCTTCACTGTCATGTATTGACCAGGTAATTTTCCTAGACAAATAGAGGCAATTAAAAAACTATCCCTTAAGTGCCTACCAACCATATTAATCCATCTAATCACATCCATTCTTAGATACTCCACTGTTATGGTTTAGATATAAAGTGTCTCCCAAAAGCTCATGTGTGAGATAATGCAAGAATTTTCATAGGTGAAGTGATTAGTGTAAACTCATCAGTGGATTAATGCACTGATATGGACTAACTGTATGCAGGTAAGGCAGGTGTGGCTGGAGGAGGTAAGTCACTGGGAGTGTGCCTTTAGGGTTCATATTTTATCTCTGATGAAGGTATCTCTCTCTGCTTCCTTGTTGCCATGTCCTGAGCTGCTTTCCTTCCACCATAATTTTTTGCCTAACCTCAGGCCCAGAGCTATGGAGTTGCTGACTATGACGGGGTGACCAGCACCCCGACAGAGCAGGTTCCTGCTCAGGAGGTGTGAGCCGCCAGGGAATAAAAAGTCTGAAATAATCAGTAAGAAATAAGACAAAGCCAAAGATTAGATTTAAAAAGTGGAACACCTTATGGGTCTTCCAGTCCTGACAGGAACTGGAACTCAACAACTGAAAAAGGCCCCATTCTTTATTTAAGGGCAGTACATCAAAGGCAGGAATAAGGTTTCATGGGAGGAGTCTTGTTTTGGTGCTTGCTTTTCCATGTGGCAGGGGTCTTGCAGTAAAACAGGTTGATTGGCATTTGGCAAGCTACACCCATCTGCGGGAGGCTGTCCAGCTCTACTTCTCTCTGGAGCTGTGTTTGAACTTGAGCACTAAGCTAGAACAGGGTACCAATGTGAATTGGGCATTCTTGAACCAGTGGATTCCGTCTGGGAGTTCCCCAGACAGGGCTTCCCTAACTAATAGACCCAACGCTGCTCAGTTCACCAGAGGCTCATAGATGGCTTCCTGCAGCTGACTATGAACTAAACCTCTGAAGCCATGAACCAAAATAAACTTTTTCTTCCCTACCATGTTCTTGTCAGGTCTTGTGGTCATAGTGATGAAAAAGCTGACTAAAATATCTACTTTGCCTCGTGTTATCACAATGATTCTTATATTGTGGCTCTCAGATCAGTAACTATAACTGGGTACTTGTTAGAAACAGAAATTCTTGAGTCTCACTTGAGAAATACTGAATCAGAAACTCTAGAAGTGGGATCCAGCAATCTGTATTTTAATAAAATCTTTTGGTGATTCCCATGTGTGCCAATGTTTGAAAATCACTGCTACAGATGATCTGCATTTGTATGTATAAGGCTAACCCTCTTTAAATTTTTTTTTAATTACTCCTAGGTTATTCTCACCATAATACAAACATGCTGCTCTTTTTTCTCATCTTAGAACAAAATTTTTTTCTGGCACCAAAAAAAATGTCTCTGTTTCTCTGCTTTCCTTTGATGAACACTGGAACAGTTGTCTGGCTCAACGTCTGCAATCCCTACTCTCCCATTCTCTTTTAAGCACATGAAGATGAACTTTTGCCTCCCACACTCCATCAGAACTCTAAGGTCATCGGTGTTATTATTTGCTCAATTCAATAATCAATATCCACTCCACATTTTATTTTACCCATGAGTGTAATTTGATGATTGATCTCTTCTTCCTTGGGAAATACTTTTTTAACTTGGTTTGGAGGAAAAACACTACTCCTTCCTCATGGGCTGCTCCTTTATTCCTCCTTAGTCTCCTTTGATGGTTCATCTTGTCTTCCTGATGTCTTAACTTCTGAATTCTTTGAACCTTTTCCTGCCCTTCCCACTGAAGTATTTTATCTTCTCTGCATCTGAACTAATGACTTAAAAATTACATTTATGCTTTGGAAACCACTAAACTTATATTTGTAGACTTGGCTTCTCCCCTGAAGTTCAGGTTTATAGATCTAGTTGTCTACTTGGCACCTCCATTTGTAGACTTAATATGATACTTTAAACTCAATATGCCTAATAGTGATGTCCTGATATTTCCTCCAAAACCTATTGCATCTGCAGTTTTCCCCATGCCATTAGTGGAAGCTCTATTTTTCTGGTTTCTCAGGCAAAAGTGCTTGGAGCTATTCTTGATTTCTTTCTTGCTCTTACATCTCATATATAATACATTATCAAATGCTGCACCTCTATTTAAAAAATATATCCAGAATCTAACCCATTACTAACCAACTTCATTCACTGCTAACAACTAGAGCCAAGGTACTATCATCTCCAATCTGAAATATTACAGTAGCTTCCTAATAGGTCCTCCGGCATTTATGCTTGCCTTTCCCTGTCTCCATCTATTCCCCACCCAACAGATAGAAAGGTTCATCAGGTATAAAACAGAGTTCGCCTTTCCTCTGTTTATATCCTTCCGATGGCTTTCACCCTTATTCAGCATCAAGCCTAAGCTATGGTGGAGGGCTGCCATTCCTGCACTGACTAGACTCTGTCACCCTGTCTCTTCTGTTAGTATTCTATCCTTGCTCTCATTCTGCTATGATCAAACTTCTTTCTGTTCCTCAGATTCACTGTGCAAACTTGTAATCCTTGCAGTGGCTTGCCACTATTTTCCAGGTATCTATGTCACTTCTTTATGATTTTGCTAAAGTAACTCCTTCTTGGGTAATAAGTTAGATTTTAACCTCCCACCCTCCTTCCTCTTTTCTGTGCGCCCTCCACAGTTCTTATCACGTTTTAAGGAAAATATTAATTTTGCTCATTATGTTTATTGTTTATCAACATTTTCCTTCCTCCTACTGTAATGTAAATCTTCATGTGAACAGATTTTTTTTCTTTTTGTGTGTGTCTATGCTGAAGCTACAGCACCTATAGCAGTGTATGGCACAGAACAGGAATTCAATGAAAGCATTTGAATATATGTGTTTCTCTTAACATAATTTGGCTCATATCAAATACTCAATAATATAATCATTGTTACTATATATTTTTTAAGTGCTGCACAGCATTTCTGGGAAATAATTTTTACAAGTGAAACAGTGGAATGAACAGGATATATATTTAAACATTGCTAAACTGTATTCCAAAATGACAGTACTGATTTGCACCCCTACAAAAAAAAAATGTTTGAAGACAGCTATTTTCTCATATCCATACTCAAATGGATGTTGTCAATATTTGTAATTTTTTTTTGTTAAATTGGGAAAATAATAGCTCCTCAATATTGTTTTTTATTAGTTTATCATAGTCTTACATAATAGTGGAGTTCATTTAGATACTATGCAAGTATAGAATATAATTTGCCCCACTTGAGTCCCCAGTACTTCCCCTTTATCTTCCCTCCTTCCTTTCCCTGTTCTCCTTATTCTACTCTACTGATATTCTTTTTATTTATTTATAGCTTTTAAAAATGAATTATGTATATCATATATATATATGTATTATATATATATAATACAAATATATATATGAAATTCACTGTGGTATATTCATATATTAACATAACAATTTGATCAATTTCATTCTGCTGTTCCTCTTTTCCTATCTCTCTTTCCTCTCCCTGTACCCTTTTCATCTACTTCACTGATCTTCTGTCTATTTCCATGGCATCCCCTGATCTTTTTTCTCCCCGCTTATTTTGCTCTAAATTCCACATGAGAGAAAACTTTCAACCCTTGACTTTGTGAGTCTGGCTTATTTCACTTAGTATGATGTTCTTAAGTTCCATTCATTTACCAGCAAGTACCATAATTTCATTCTTTCTTATGACTGAGTAAAACTCCATTGTGTATATATACCCCATTTGCTTTATCCATTCATCTGCTGACAGGTATCTGGACTGTTTCCATGGATTTTTTGAATTGTGCTGCTATAAACATTGATGGGGCTGTATCCCTACAGTATGCTGATTATAGTTCTGTTGGATGAATTCCAAGGACTGGGGTAGCTGGTTATATGGTGGGTCTATTTCTAGTCTTCATATTGCTTTTCAGATTAGTTGTGTACTAATTTGGAGTCCCACTGAAAATGTATTCACTAGAATTTATTATCATTTGTATTCTTTATTTTTTTTAGTTATTGATGGACCTTTATTTTATTTACTTTTTAAAAATGTATATATTTTTAAGTTATACATGGGCACAATATCTTTATTTTGTTTATTTTTATGTGGTGCTGAGGATCGAACCCAGGGTCTCACACGTGCGAGGTGAGCGCTCTACCGCTGAGCCACAACCCCAGCCCCAATTTTATTTACTTTTATACAGTGCTTGGAATGGAACCCAGTGCCTCACACATGCTAGGTAAGCACTCTACCACTGATCTACAATCCCAGGCCTATTTTTGTATTCCTGATAATTGCCATTCTGCTCGTATTGTTTTAATTTGCCTTTCTCTCATTACTAATCACTTTGAGTATATATTCTAAGTATGAAGGGCCTTCTATATTTCTTTGCCTATACAGTGCCTGTTCATGTCTCTTGCCCTAAGGCTATTATATCTGTAATATGTAGGAGGTTTTTATACAGTGAAAGTACTGATCTACTGTCTGTTTTATTCTCTATTGTCTCTTTCGTGTTATGACTTTTCTTGTGGCCTCTTTTGTGTTAAAGAAGTTACAATGGGCTGGGATTGTGGCTCAGCGATAGAGCGCTTGCCTAGCACGGGTGGGACCCAGGTTCGATCCTCAGCACCACATAAAAATAAAGGCATTGTATTGTGTCCATCTACACCTAAAAAATAAATATAAAGAAAAAAAAAGAAGTTACAATTTTTCATGTACATAAATCTGCCAAATGTTTGCTTTAAGGCTTTCTGTGTTTAGAAAGACTTTTTCCATACCTAGACTTAAATATTTTCTTCTAATATTTTCTGCTATTCTTGTATTACACTTTTAATCTAGCTTGAATATTTTTAATTATTATAAAAACTATACATTTACTACTATTTTAAATAGATATCCAATTGTGTCATACCTTTTATTCAATAGGCCTTCTTTTCCTCATAGAATACATTCAGTCATTAATTCTGAGTGGAGACAGTGTGAAAGTAACACAGGAGAGCATCTTTATAATCTCATGATAAGATTTATTAAACAATGATAAAATCCATAAAAGAAAAAAATTTAGAAATGTATCTACAATTAAATTGTTTTCTGTTTACCAAAGACACCACTAATGGTGACAAAGTAATCCTCAAAGGAGAAAATGTATTTTCAACATACATAATTAATAGAGCTTTTATCTAGAAAGAATTACTGCAAATCAAGAAACACAATACAAAAACCTAATGCAAAAATGGGCAAAGGACCTGAATAGATAATATGTAAAAGAGGGCATATAAATGGAATACTAATAAAGATGCTCAAAATCACTGGAAAGCAGAAAAATGAATATTTTCTCAGTGAGAAGGCACTGCATTCCATCAGATTGGCAAACATTAAAAGTCTGATAATACAAGTCAAGTGAGGATGTAATATAACATTAATTCTCGTGGTTACTTGTTGAACTGTAATTGGTACAACCTTTTTTGTAATATCTAACAAAGGTGAAAATACCAATAACCTATAATACAATAATTTCACTCTAAAGAGAGAATTGTGCATACTTGGGTAACAACAGGCACTATTCAAAATGGCTCCTTACTGGACCACAAACCCAAAGTACAACTAGTAGAACATATGGTTGCAATAAATCCACACAAAGCTACATCACACAGCAATGGAAAAAAATTGACTTTAATTTTTTTTTTTTAGTTTAGATGAACACGATATCTTTATTTTTTTTTATTTTTATATGGTGCTGAGGATTGAACCCAGTGCCTCACACATGCAGGGCAAGCACTCTACCACTGAGCTACAACCCCAGCCCATGAATTGACTTTTGGTATATATAACAAACTGGGTGAATCTAAATAACACATAATGTTAAGCAAAAGAAACCAGGAAGAATAGAACATATACTGTATGAGCCAAAGGGGGGGGGCAAAATTAATTATATCTTTAGGGATGGTTCATTATGTTGTGAAATGTGAGAAAAATGGAAGTTAATTGAATTTCATAAAAGTGAGGAAAGCGTTTGGCAGTAGAGTGGTAGTGGTTAATGAGGTTATGATCCAGAAGTTCCCGCAGGGAGGGGACTATTAATGTGTTGATGATTTTTTTAATTTTAGAGTTAATTTTGCAACAAATTATGCTGTATATTTTAGTTTTATGTACTTTTCTGTATATTGGCTTTATGTCACAATTTCCAAGGCTTTACCAAAATAAGATATTTCACATACGGTATTGTGAGGATAAAAATAACTACCATAAAGCCTGTCATCATAAAATCCCTCAATAAACATTAGTCATTAGAGTCTATGTGACTATCCCAAATTCATATATCCAGACTGGTTAGGCTGTTTTTGTTCATATTAATCCAGGGGCATTAGAAGCAAAACAGGACACTTCTCATAATTGTTCTATTATCTTTGGCTGTGTGCACAAACAAGAATATTATCCAACAAGTTAAGTATCTCTAACAAATTTTGAGATGCCATGTTCATAACTGCTATCCAGCAGATGGGACCTTTAAAGATCAAAAGCCCATTTTGTTTGCTATTTTCACTGTGAATGTATTTTCACTTGGCTTATAAGACAAGTCAGTGTCCAGCTGTGTGTAACTGCTATATAGTATGAGTTCACCTGTTAGGGTAGGACAAATGGAAGCATCTGGTCAGGGGTAGTGGTTGCATTAAGATCCATGATGAAACAAAGGAGAAGCCCAGTCTTCTCTAAAAGGAAGAGGCATAGGCTTTCTTCAGTGTCTGGCAGAGCCCTGGTATCTAGGAATATTCAAAAACTTGTTTGTTCCAGGCGTAAGGGAATGTATACTTGAATATAATGATCAAGAAAGAACATAAGGGGTAATTACAGTTTAAATAAATCAAAGGACAGAGATGTCATAGTTCAGAGAATGATTAGACTGAATCAGCACTCTTGAGTTCATCTATAAGGATCAAATTACAAACAGGATTTAGACACCATATTGTCTGAGGAGCAGGCTAAAGTAAAGGGTAATTTTTGTAAAAGGAGAAGTGACTCCTTGGGTACTCCAAAGGGGTGAATGTCTAGAGTCCAAGACAGCATTCTCATTGGCACTAGCAAGCCCTGTAGGAAAAGCTCCTCCCAATGCAGCAGAGGAAGTAACATCTTTCTGCATTAGATGCCTGCTTGGCCCTTACTGTGTGATCTCAGGTCCATTATATAAAGCCTCAGCCTTGGTTTTCTATTTTTGTAGTGAGGGTGAGTGACAATATCTTTATCACAGGTAAAAATACATAAAATGGAATGCATGATGTGCTCTATTTCTTTATGAATTACTACATTAATCTAAATGTGATAAGTACTTAAAACTTTTTCATTTTCATTTCTTTTATATTTTAAAGAGTCAATCTGACGCATGGATGATTTGGAATTATCCTTGGGTATCTGAAAGGCCTTATTAGTTGGGGTCTTTCAGCTACCCAAGGATAATTCCAAATTATTAAATAAAATGCAAATAAAATGCAAATGAAATATAATAAGAATAATCTGTAATGTTGTCACCCTTCTTTCCTTGATCTGACCAACATATTATTTTTTCTGACAAGTTCAGATTTCACTTTGCCAGCAAAGTGAAAGACATTTAATGATGGCTGTCTGTTATTACTGTTATTAATTTAATTTAGATTATCAGTGCACAGAATACTCATAGTACAATAGGCATATTAACACTGACTGTATCTGCAAGGTCATTTGAGCAGTCAGCTCACTAAACCACATTAGTCAGGAAAAACACATGAAAGAGTTGATAAGATATGTGTGATCTTTAAGCATTTAAGTTCATTTATTAGTTTTTGTCCTCAAAATAAATGCAAAAAGGTTTTAGACACGTCAATGACCAGAAACAATTCAGCATGATGTTCACAGGTTACACCACACCTTCTCTTCTTTATCAAAGCTATAGTTCTACAAAGACTGAAATGAATGAGAAAAACAACAACAAATTTTCCTTTGTTAAACAAAGACAGCAGAAATCAAATTTTGCAATTGTATTTAAAATCCAGGAAAGGACACAACAGTTGCAACACAAGTGAAGTACAAAATGAAGTGTGGTTCAATAGAAGAGAATGAGTTAAAATAATATAAAGATAATAAATAATTTTGATTTTTGCTCTTTGGCATGTATAAATCTGCATAAATAAATGGGACACATGTAATTTTGCATATATACATATCGATGACACCCATTATAACACACTATCAGGAAAAAAATTGATAATTTTCTTTAAATAATTTTGAAAAAAATCTTGACTCATGTGGCAATAGTCTTGTTTGATGAGAGTATTCATAACAGAAACAGATGTGTAAGACACTTAGGAGATGAAAACGTATGAAGAAGTGACTCAGTTTACAATGCTAAAAAAAGAAGAATGCTAAGAAAACCATAATGAAGATGCAGAGGAGTTTGCAAGAGTGAGTCAATGTCAAGGGATGTCAAGGAACCAATGTTAGATGAAGCTTATTATGTGCTAAAATCTTGTATTCATCATCTTACTATATTTTCACATTCTAGAGTCTACAGGGTCATGCATATTTGGTCTATTGTTACTTACTGTCATTCTCCTCATTATGTTCAATCCAGGCACAGTGGCCTTTTTTAGAGCACTTAAAAAGTGAGGGGCTCCTTCCCATGACATGATTTTGCACATGGGGAGTTCCCTTGTAATAAAGCACTCTACACCAGCTTGTCTTACTCTCCCTGAAAGTCTCAGCTTAATTGTTTCCTGCAAAGGAGGTCCTCAGCTATCAAGACCAGGATGAGGTCTTATTCATAGCTTTTGTCACAATTGAAATTACTTTGTTTGAAATTATTGGTTTGATTTTTATCCTTTATGCCAGGTTGTAAACAATATAAGGGCAGAAACTTTGTTTGGTTCTTATTTTTATTCCTCAAACCAGACAATGATTAGCATATAATACTCCAATATTTGCTTTCTTAGTGCTTTTTCCAAATATTTTAAATTAAATTGTCATATATTTACATATTTCTATCTGCTAAATGTCTTGCATATCATAATGTCTACCATAGGGTACTCAATAAATATTTGTTGAATGATTTTCTCAACCTATAATAGGGATTGTTATTATCTCTAGATTATACATGAGAAGCTGGAGTCTTTACTGGAACACTAAGTCATTCTGTTGAGACCTGTGGCTTATACCTGTAATCCCAGCTAGTTGGGAGACTGAGGCAGGAGGATTGTACCTCTGGAATCCATATCCAGTAACATCACCAAAAAAAAAAAAATCTATTGAAAGAAACCAATTCTAGAAAAGTTTTTAGTATTTTTTTTTTAAGCTGTAAAGCTTGCATCTAAATAATTCCACTCACACAAAAAAATGTCCTTAGTATATGGGAGATCCTTAGTACCTGGTAAAAATAAAGGACTGTTGGTTACCAACATGCCACATATAAATCACAAGCTTCCTAGCATTAAAAGCATGTAAATGAAGCTGTCTGCCATTAAGAATTCACTCAGATCAGGCCCAGACAAAGCTTTAGCTTTGCAGAGTGCAATGGTAATACCTTCTAAGCTGTATGCAGACTTTCTCAAACCTCAGGAGCCAGATCTCTGAATTGTGAGTTTGAAATTGTGTTAAATTTCCTTAAAGTAGGTGAAATACCTAACCCCATGAAACACCAAGAGCTGGGATAGAAGCAGCATCTGCATAAGCTTTGCTGACCGTGCAGGAGTAATGTCAGAGCAAACACTCTAGTCTCCTTCGTTTCAGTATGGAGGACAGAGGACAGAACAAGTAAACTCTCTGACAGCTTCCTTCACCCCAGCAGCAGCCAGGAGCCAGGATTTTGGACACTGGTGTCAGCTCTCTTATTAATTCCCTGAGCAATCCTTGGCATTGTAGCCAAACATCATTTTAAGCTCTCAGTCTGTCAACTCTGGAAAATTCTTAGCTATCTTCTAGTGTTGTTGTGGGAATTGATTAATATTTATGAACACATTTAAGTGGAAAAGTGCAGTATAAATATTACTGCATGAATTGAAAAATTGTTTCCTACATAATATTATGCACAAAGAAAATAAGCTGTGGACTGTAGTGTCTTCTTGGAACAGTTCTAAAATGGTGATCAGTTATCTGTTGCTCCCCCTTTCATCTTTAATAAGTTTAGTGCCTTTGTAATTTAGTGTTTTCAATGAAGATTTCTGCTAAATTTATATTTTATTGTTGTTATGTGTTGATGCATTTTGCTTCCTGTTCAGTTCAATATATCTCTTTATTTCCAGTTAAAATTTGTAAATCATCGACTACAATGGTTCCCCCTTGAAATTTGTCCAGTGTGCTAGGCACATTTGTCATTACTTAAGAATAATTATGGAAATCCATTGCTTAAAAAAATAGATATTTCTCCAGTTCAATTTATAGTACATCAAATTTCTGTTGCATGAATTCTTGCTCCATTGTTGGATTTGTAAGCATAAAGTTAGAATTATATTTGACTGGAAGAAAATAGGATTTTAAGTATAATAAAATAATGCTTAAGTATTTGCTGAAGTTCATGAATCATATAAAATAGAGGACTAATCCCTATCTCATAAAATATATGACATATTAACGATAACTCAAAATATTCATAATGGAATTTTTTACAAATGGAAAAAATAAATATAAAAAATGCAAAAAGATAGTGCATTTCAGAATGATTACTTTTAAAAATTCTTCCTATATATGCCCTGTTATAGCAGGGGGTAGCAGTCATCTTAACAATTTAATATTTAAGAGTTAAATTCTGTATTGTATCTAAGTTTAACATTAAGATTATTTTTGTAAATGTTCTCCCATTTTTTTTTTATAACTCTAACCTGCACAACTCTTTTGAGACAGCTGCTATTTTAGTTTAGCCACTGATAAGGTCTAGTACATTGTCTGCCACCTTGAAATGCTGTGGTACATAAGGCTGACAGCCACTTTCGTGTCCTGGGCACAGTATCTTAGTAGAGTCACACCGATGCAGGGTCTGGTTCTCAATAATACATGTTTAGAATATTTGTAAAAAACAGATTATCCAGAAATCATCAAATTTGTTAAATATGTTCTAATTAGTCAAATTCACAGAAGAATGTTCTATTAAATGCAATGTCTTAATAACAAGGACACTTGGTAGAGCTAGTAAAATATATTCAGGAGTTAAAAAATGAGAAGTTGCTGAATGAAGACAGAACACAAAAATGGCCTTATAAATGATAATATTCCCATAAAATATCCCTGAACATGACCCTTCCTTACTCAAGTTTTTTTAACAATATCTAATAAATAATATCAGAGTATAGTAGAGACACATCAATACATTCTTTTTGTGCCAATCTTCTCTTTCAATATTTTTTATCAGCTGGCATACACACAGGATCCTTCCATAATTACATGATAAACTTCTTCATGACAAGCATTACATTTTTTAGGATCCATGTTAAAGAAATATTTCTTTTGGGGGGAATACCCCAAGCCTTTTGTTGAGAGTTAAGAAACACACTAATCGTACCAACAGCTTGTTTAATATTTTAAAGATGTTTTTGCCCTTTTTATGTTCAGATATCTAACCTTACATAGGTTATCAGTCAGTATGGATTAGGTTAAACTCCTACAAGGGACAATCCATAAATCTCTGAGACTTAGAACAACAAAGGTTATTGCACAACTAACTTATCTATCCAGTCAGTGGAGGCTCTCAGGTTTTGCTTAGCTAGGGATTCAGGCTAATAGATTACCTTTCATTTGGAACATTGTCGTCACAGTAGAGGAAGGAAACACATTCAGTTTCACGTTTCTTCTTAAACACTTTTACCCGGAGATGATATACATTCATTCTAATAACATTTTATTGGTTAAAACAGATCCTATGACCACGCTTATCTTCAAAGAGATAGAATAGTACAATTCTTCCACATACTTGAAGGAGGAAAATTGGAAATAGTTTAAACAGCAATAATAAATGGCAGATCTAATAATTTTGATTAATTTTTCATTTAAAATATTTCTTTCATTGATATACAATATTTGCAAAAATATTTATGGGGCACAATGTGACACCCCAATACCCATACACAATGGGTAATGATCAAACCAGGGTGACCGATAGTAAATGACCGTTTACCTCCTCGGTCATTTACTATCCTTGGATTCCCTTCCTCCAGTTCTCTGTAAAATGTACAATAAATTGCTATGAACCCTAATCACCATACTGTGCTGTAGGACACTAGAATTCATTCCTCTTCTATAACTGTATTTTGGTACCTGTTATCCAATCTGCTTTGATGCCTCTGTCCCCTACTCTTCCTAACCTTTAGTGACCACTTTTAAACTCTCTCCTTCTATGAAACTTACTTCTCTAGCTTCCCCATATGAACAAGAGGGGCAGTGTTACTGTGCCTGGCTTATTCCACCTAGCATAATAACTTTCAGTTCTACCTGTGTTGCAACAAATGACAGAAGTTAATTCTTTTTTATATTTGAATGATTTTTTCCACTATGCATATATACCACATTTTTTTTATCCTTTCATCCACTGATGGACACTTTGGTTGTTCCATATCTTACCCATAGTGAAGAGTGCTCATTAAACATGAAAGTGCAGGAATCTCTTTGATAAGCTGATTTTATTTCCTTTAGATATCTACCCAGTCATGGGGTAGCTAGATCATATAACAGTTCTATTTTTAGTTTTTTGAGGAATCTCTATATTGTTTCCCATAATGGCTATACCAACAGCGAACAAGTGTTCCCTTTCTACACATCTTCTTCAGCATTTTGTTTTTTGTCTTTTTAAAAATAGCTACTGTAGGGCTGGGGCTGTAGCTTAGTGGTTGAGCGCTTGCCTAGCATGTGTGAGGCATTGGGTTTCATCCTCAGCACCATATACAAATAAATAAGTAAAATAAAGACATTGTGTCCCTCTACAACTAAAAACATTATATATATATATATATATATATATATATATATATTAAATAGCTATAGTAACTAGGGTGATATAATATCTCATGTGGTTTTGATTTGCATTTTCCTGATGATTAGGGATGTTGAGCATTTTTTTCATATACTTATTGGTCATTTGTATATATTTTTAAAAGAGTTGTCATTTCAGATCATTTGCTCATTTTAAAGTTGGGTCATTATTTTCTTTTGTTGTTGAGGGTTTTGTTGTTGTTGTTGTTTTGTTCCTTGCATATCCTGAATACTAATCCCTTGTCAGATAAACAATTTTCAATATTTTCTCCTGTTCTACAGGTTTTGTCTTTATTCTGTTAATTGTTTCCACTGTTTTACAGAAAATTCTTAGCTTAATATAATTCCATTTGTCTAGTTTTACTTTAGTTGCCTGTGAATTCAGCATCTTCCAGAAAACCATTGCCTAAACTGACGTATTGAAGTGCTTCCCCTTTGTTTTCATAGTTTCAGGTCTAGTACTTTCATAGTTTTGGTTTTAAGTCTTTTTCACCACCATTTGTTGAAGAGAATGTCTTTCCAAAGCATGTTTTTAGTGCCTATACAGAGATGGGTTGGCTGTAGACACATGGGTTTCTGGGTTCTCTGTTATGTTCCATTGTATTATGTGTTGCTTTTTATGTCAATACCATGTTGTTTTGGTTACTATAACTTTGTGCTGTGCTTTGAGGTTGAGTATTATGATTCTTCCAGTTTTGTTCTTTCTGCTTAAGATTGCTTTGGCTATTCGGGGTCTTCTGTTTCTCTGTATGAGTTTTGTTGTTATTTTCTATTTCTATTTATAATTCCATTAGCATTTTGACTGGGATTGCATTGACTCTGTAAATCACTTTGGGTAGCATGGACATTTTAATAATATTAATTATTTCAACCCATGAATCTTGGATTATTTTCCAGTATTTTGTCCTCTTCAACATTTTTCAGTATTTCTAATTTCCACTGTAGAAATCACTCACTGCTTTGGTCAAATTAATTTACAGTTATTTTATTTACTTATTTATTTTCATAGTTATTGTGAATGGGATTTCTTTCTCAATCTTTCTCAGAAAGTTCATTATTGGTGTATAAAAATGATACTAATTTTATATGTTGATTTTGTATGCTGTAATTCATTTATAAGTTCTAGTAGGTTTTTGTTGGAGTCTTTAGATTTTTCAATGTATAAAAGCATGTAGTATGCCCCTTATTTCTTTCTCTTGACTTATTTATCTGGCTAAGATTTCCAATTTCATGTCAGATGAGACAGATGAAAGTGGATATCCTTATCTTGTTCCCAATCTTAGAGGAATATATTTCAGCTTTTCCTCATTCAATGTGATATTGACTGTGGGTTTGTCATACATAACCTTTATTGTGTTGACATACATTAATTCTATACTTAACTTTTTGAAGATGAAGCTTTTTATTATGAAAGGAAATTGCTTTTTTTTCCTTTTTCTTTCTTTTTTTTTATTGTATTGGGAATTGAACCCAGGGGCACTTTACCACTGAGATACATCCCCAATCCTTTTTATGCTTTACTTTGAAACAGGGTCTTGCTAAGTTGCTGAGGCTGGCCTGGAACTTGTGATCTTCCTGCCTCAGCCTTTCAAATTGCTGGGATTACTGGCATGCATCACGATGTTCTGCTGAATACTGCATTTTACTGAATCTTTTTCTGCATCTATTGAGGTGATCACATCGATTTTTGCTCTTCATTCTGTTGATATAATTGATGCACTATATTTGTTAATTTGCATATGTGAACCATCTTTATATCTCTGGATAAATTCCACTTGATCATGATGTATAGTTCTTTTGATGTGCTGGTGGATTAGATTTTTTTGAGGATTTTTGTATCTGTGTTCATCAGGAATATTGGTCTGTAATTTCCCTTTCTAGTTCCTTGTTTAGTTTTAGTATGAGGGTAAAGCTGGACTCAGAATGAGTTTTGAAGGGTTCCCTTTCTCTCAACTTTTGGGAGTATTTTGAGAAACATTGGTGTTCTTTAAATGTTCAGTAAAATTCAGCAGTGAAACTATCTAGTCATGGGCTTTTGTTTTTTGGGAGATTTTATTACTGATTCAATTTAAATAACCATTACTGGTATGTTCAAGTTTTCTGCATTCTAATGATTCAATTTGGGTAAATTATGTATCCAGAAAAATTCCCATTTTTTTAGATTGTAATATTTTTCTTTTTAAAGAGTGACATTCTTTGCCCCTATTTTCTTTCTTTCTCCTCTTCTTCTTCTCCTTCTCCTTCATTTTCTTTTCTTCTTTTTTGTGGTTACCAAGAATAGAAGCCAGAGGCACTTAACCACTTAGCCACATCCCCAGCCCTTTTATATATTTTATTGAGAGACAGTTCTTGCTGAGTATCTTAAGGCCTCCTAAATTGCTGAGGTTGGCTTTGAACTCGAGATCCTCTTGCCTCAGCCTCCTGAGTCACTTGGATTACAGGCATGAGCCACTATGCTCATTTTCAAGTGTAGGGCTCAATCATTCAACAAATATCTGTCATTTTTCAGATTTTTTCCCAAATTCTGTGGGTGATATAAAGATCAAACAAGTATAGATCTAAAGAATCTTGTGTATAATAGAGTATAATATCTTTCTTATAGCCCTTTCTACTTCTGCTTCATAACTCTTAGAAAAATTATTATTTCTATAGCTGTATGTCTAATACTGTCTCATCCATACACTAGTCTATAAATTCTTTTTTTAAGAAATTCTTTTTTTTCCCAAACATACATATACATATATATTTAGTTGTCAATGGACCTTTATTTTATTTATTTATTCATTTATTTATATGTGTTTCTGAGACTCGAACCTAGTGCTCACACATGACAGGCAAATGCTCTACCAATGAGTCACAACCCCAGCTCCATAGACTATATATTCTATATAGAATATCACTATATCTTGTTTTATGTCTACTTACTCAAAAATCAGGCACTATGCCTAATACCTAGTAGGTGATGCTCAATAATTATGCAGTGACTAAATTATAGAAAAGAAAACTATTTTGGAATTTGAAGAGGGCGACATTACTTCCAAACAAATTTACACCTTATTTAGATCTGTGTCACTGTTTGCACTGATAGTGTTCATCAGTCACATTTTTTGTTTGTGATGCTGTCCTTACATAAAAGACATAATGCTTCATATTAGCCCAGTGCCTAGCACATAATAGGAGCTCATTAAATATTTCTTGTCTCAGTGAAGCAAAGGCAGTAAACCTTAAGGACTACTGAAACAAATAATTGTCAATAGACAAGTCACAGTTTATAACAGCCACTGGAGTATGCTTCCTTTCAACTGGTCCATTGTATGGTTTGATCTTCTAAGGCATGAGTGTTACAATTGCTTCTGATAGACTAGCAAATGAGTGCTTTTGTCATTGGATAAAAGTTTGATTGCATCTGACACTGACCAGGCAGTGAAGCCAGTAAATGGTCTCTACTGACTGAAGATGGACCCTCCAGTAGAGGACAAAGAAGAGAATGATGAAAGGGAGAGATTTTTCACTTTCTGTACATCGGGGCTAGGTTCGTAGAATGGAGTTGTAACTCAATTCATATGTGCTTTTTAAAAACTTGACAGTGAAATTTCTAATGACCAAAGAGACATACAAGTGTGTATGGTCAACCATGTTGTAATGTGTACTGCTTTGTGGAGGTGAGAATAGTACACAGATTATAGGCTTTTGCATTTAACATTAAACTATATGCATATGTAACATTATGTACACGGGGGACAAGGTATGACTTGTGGTTTAACTTCAACTGAGGAAAAGCACACCACCTGTCAATAGACTTTGATTATATATTGAACATGTTTACTTTGATTATTATCTGAGGAAAATTAAACCCCTGAGACTTGGATACTTTCCTAAAATCAGCACTTGCAAGTTTCAAGGCCCAGGACACCAATTACAAGTCTGTAAAGTGCTGTACCACATATGACATTATATATTATGCAGTTTAACAGATTTTTCAATATAACATTACAAAACATCATTATTATGAACTTAGCTATTAAAATTCCAGCACTCAACAGATAATCTAACCATTCTAAAGAGGCTTTTATTATTTTTGAAGACCTATTAGAGGTATTTATTGAATTTAATAAAATACTTCTTTGAGTTTGACTTTAAATAACAGGAATTTATGAGAACAATAAGTTTTTTTAAATAGAGAAGCAAAGGAAAAGAAATGCTTCAAAACACAAAAACAACAGTAACCCTTAGTGTGAACAATAGAAATCTGAACATGACTGCTTAGAGATAGTCCAGTATCAAAATAAAGGTAAGTATACTACCTATTCATCCCGAGACCAAGAAAAGGCTTCACTGGACAAGAAATTCTTGAAGTTCTACCCAAGTACTTGGCGTGGACATTGGAAGATTCTAAATCTCAGAAGTTTAGTACAAGAATTTCTTTTTCTTAGATTCTATATAAAGTCATGCATGTGTGGGTAAGAAGCAATGCATTTGTTTCTGTTATTGTTGCTTATGACTAATTTTTTTAAAAAAAGTAGTAATGTTTTACAAAGCTCTTTTAATTTTAAAGTACTGATTAGATATGTGGCAAAATTCTGTTTCCCCTTGGGTTAGCATTTTGTTACTGCTATTGGGATTTTTGCAAACGCTACCTCAGAAATGCAGTATTGTAAGAAAGGGAAGCCTGTGGCTCAGGTTATAGATTTGTGTTCATTATAATTAGAAGGATATAAAGTGAATTACTATTAGCGTAATATAAACCTAGACTGGGGTTCAGGAGCTAGGGAGCCTAGCCCTGGAGAATTGAATAGTCACTTTCCACCTTGAAATGTACCTTAGCTACATTGTTTTCTTCTTCCATTCTGGAGTCAGGAGTCATTGGTGTCAGCCAAGGACAGCTCAAAATACTGTTTTTATTTTTTTAAGTGCTTTTTGGTTGTCAATGGATCTTTTATTTTTTTAATTTTTATTTATTTATATGCGGTGGTAAGGATCGAACCCAGGGTCTCACACATGCCAGCCACAACTCCAGCCCCAGAATTCTTTTTTGACTGGATTTCTTGAAGAGAAGCTGTGTGGTGGTCAGAAAAGACCCTCTTGTATTGAGCTGAGGATTCCTGACTTTATCATCAATAATACCTCAGTGTCCTGAGGCAAGTCACTTTATTTCTAGGCTGTTATTATTTTTTCCATTTTAAAATGATGTAATTGAACTAAGTGGTCTTTCAAATATTTTACAAATATTTGCAAATTGTAGGGATTAATTGATAACAATGTTTTCAAAAGTAAGCAGTTGTCGTTGAGGAGGATGGGCTGATGTATCATATCCTTAGAGGTATGAGCTCTAAGTGGAGTGTCTCAATTCCTTCTCCATAAACGGTGGTCCTCAGATCAGCAGCCTGGGCATCACCTGGAGTGTTGGAAATGCAGCCTCCTAGGCTTCATCCCAGACCTGCAGACTCAGAATTTATGTTTAGAAGATCACCAGGTGGTTCATATACACATTAACGTTTGAGAAGCACCGGGCTAGATGAAGCTTTCAAATGTGGATGTCTACCCAGGAGTAATTGTGGGTCAAGGGTGAGAGGGACAAGAGGAAGTCCCAGTGAATTTCCCTGGACTATCTGTGGGCCTCACCAGCTTGAGAGTGTTCTTGTTTGATCTATAAAATTAAGCAGAATTGAGCTTATTTTACACCTGGATTAGGCCTCCTAGATATACCAAATGAAGTTGTCTTTTGGTTGATAAAACACACCAGTTTTTCTATTGCCATTGGTCTTTATATTTGCTTTTCCTCTACCTGTGACCCTTTCTCTTTCAAACTGTTTTCTACTTGGATAACTCGTATTTTCTTTAAGTTTAGACATCACATTTTTTAAAAAACTGTTCCCTTCTTCATGCATGACTGTCTGGGTAAGCTTTCTTTTCCATATGTCCCAAGGTGTATCAATGAGAAAAGGACCCTCTATCTCATTAATCGACAAATTATAGCTGATGCACAGACACATGTAAAATTCATTTGCTAATGATGCTGTCAACCTGCTCTACTCATACAGATCTATTCTCAGACTTCAGAAGCCCTTCCATATTGAAAGCAAGAGCAAGCAAGAGACTCTGCCATCCCTACCTACAGGGTTGGGGCACAACTATGGCCTTAAAGCCAAGAAGGTTCTGGCAAAAAGAACATAGCCCAAAATCATAAGTTCCAGAGTTTCTACCACTCTTAAAAGGCAAGTAGAAACACTTTTAACTTTGCTTCCCTGTCATTAAATTCCTTTCTCCTTGCCTTGGCATGGGGTGATCACCCACCCACTGGAAGACAATATCTGACCAACAACCACTGTGGCTAATAATGGGTAACTTGCAATTAGATTAAACTGTTTCGAGAATCTATCTACTTTGGTTTTTTAATAGAACAGAAGTAATTTAGTGTTATATAAAAGTATTTTATTCTTAAAAATGTTATAATGCACTTTGGTATTTTGGAATCATTGACAAAATTTTAATATAAAATATCATAGGACTGAAGCATACTTTATTTATTGCCAGTTGTTCAGTTGTAATTTTTACTTTAGCTCAAATGAACTAATACATTGATGTTTTGATGAGAGAAACATATGGATGAATGTCTGAGGAGAAAAGGAGAGAAGAATATAGCTGGAGAGGCTGAGAAATGGGATTAAGAAATGATGGATGGGATAATAGTCATATGAAGAAAAAAATATGGGAAAAAATGGAGATGTTTAAAATAGGTTTATCAAGGATGTTTTCCTATGCAGAATATACTGTGTTTCTTTCATATAGATACAGAATCATAGTTTTAGCTATATATTTATTAATGCTTTTGAAGTTGGATGTGTGATATGGATTTTGCTTTTATTTATAGGTGGGAGGGGAATGATCTGAGAATGTGATCATTTCCTAAAACTGTTCTAAGTGTCACAAGAAGAAGACAGATCAGGCTGGCTAGTTGCATGTTCTTTATTCTTATAATAATTTCTTATACTTACTGGGTATACACGATGTCCTAGATAGGATATATATATATATATATATATATATATATATATATATATATATATATATATATATATATATGTATCTTCTCATTTAATTCTAACATCTTTCTGAGGTACATGTTATTGTCAAGGAAATGACAGCATTTCATAGATAAACAAACTAAGGCTAAGAATTGGATAATGTTATCTCAAAGCCAAAGAGTGACAGGGGAACAGGAATTCTTAAATAGTTTTATAGCTTTGTGTTTTGTTTTGAAGTGCTGGGGATTAAACCCTGGGCTCTGTTTATGCTAGGCAAGCACTCTATCACTGAGCTATAGCTCCCACCCTGAAATTCTTACCCACAATCCATTCTGCCTCTGCACGGCAGTGTATGAGGACACCCCTCCCCAAGTCCAGAGTCACCAATACAGCTAACAACAGCTAACAACAAATGAGCGGTGTGACTTAAGTCCATTCCTTCATCCAGTTGTGATTCTATCTGACCTAGTAATGTACATTTAAAAAATCCTTTTTACAATAGTATTAGGTAAGAATTAATCTTTGACAGGAGTTAAACTATAACAGAGGTGCAGCTCTGCTAATCTCACTTTGCACACAAGGTTTGAAATTAGCCAATAAACTTGAAAGATTAACAGTAAGAAGCATACTGACATCCTACAAACATTCATGTTAAGTCTGCCCAATCACAATTTTTTTTTTATCTCATGCTTGTCAAAATATCAAAGAGAAGGGCTTAAAAGAAAAACAAAGAAACAAACAAACAGACAAACAAAAACCTCCCAACAATCCAGAGACTTCCAGGTCCTTCGATTGTCTGTCATTTGGGAGAAAGTGTGTTATGTCTAACAGATTAGAGAGGCTCCTTAGTATTACTAAAATAGTTTTGCTTTAGATCAGAGTAAAACCCATTTTATGAAGTACATGGCCTTGGCAAAATCAATTCACCCAGTAGACCATGGTTACCTATCCCCACTTTATTTTTAAAAGTGTTATCTACTTATTTTTACAGTGCTAGAATTGAACCCAGGACCTCACACATGCTAGGCAAGTGCTCTACCACCAAGCTACACTTCCATCCTGATTTCCCTTTTAGGAAAGGCTTCTCAGTTGCTTCTGGGAGATTGTAATGCTAGAATACTAATGTGGTCTTATTAGAAAACACATTTTCTACCTAAACCTCTTTGCAGGTATCTTTAGATTTTTTTTTCCAAATCTAGATATGCTATGCCTATTTCATGTCTTAGGCAATGTTAAACAAAGAAACAAAGAGTTTTAGTTTTTTTTTAAGCTGAATTGATTTGCTTGCAAACAAGAAAACTCATTAAATGGACCACTGTGGAGAAAATCCATGGGTTTTCAGGTGTTAAAAATGAGGATGGTAATGTTCCTTGAATATTGAAAATGCACCCTCTAGATAAGACAGAATGAGTCCCATGTTCAGTGTTGGTTGGATGTTTAATGCAGTCCATTGTTGTTGGTCAGGAATGACACTATAATTGTTAATAGTAAAGATCTAGCATGCCACGGCTCCTCAAAGTTCATGTCCTTCAACTGTTTCAGCTATTTAGATAGCACTAGTTGTGATAAAATTCAGCATTTGATTTTGATGTCTTCCAAGTGCTACTGTTAAGTAAAAAATAGAAATTATATATGAAAAAAGAAATTGAGTTTAACTTGGGATATATCCCCCCACACAATTTTGAGCCCATGTCGACCTTCTGGAAATCATTGCTTCCCTTTAAATTCTAAGTCTCAATTGAATATGTCTAATGGGTTCCTCTTTCCAGAATGAGGATTATGCTCTTTAGCTAAGTAAACTAGGATAAATTTAGAATTAAGTTGTTACCATCTCCTTCAAATACTAAGGCTATTCTTTCACCATCATCATCATTTTCCTCTGAAATAACTCAAGCTCTTCATAATGTATTTCCCATCCTTTAGCTCATTTTAACAGATGTTTGTCATTTCCCCTGGTGTCAGGCTAATGTCTAAACCCCAAAAGATGACTAATTGAGGGACTGGTGGAGGCTAAGATGAAACAGATGAAGAATCCCAAGGCATCAGCTTTTATTACAGCCAAAGGAAGTATTTGAATTTCGTCTAGAAGAGAAATTTAAAAAAAATAATTGAGCTGATGAATGATGGCAAGACTCAGGTCCAAGGGGTAAGATGAGACTTTTTGGGGTCTAATTATTTAATGGCATCAGACAAAACATCTGGAGCCTGAAAAAGTTTCCATATGAATCTTGGCATCAATCTCCACAAAAATGTACAGGCATCATTATTTGACCTTGGTTATAAGATAATATCCAAAAAAGGGATATTCCACTTTTTCTTTCATATTAAAAAATGGTACTCTATAATTAGTACAAGTGTCCTGAATTCTCTTCTAGAAATAAGAGTTTTCCACTGAACTATCAGTATCTTTTTATCTAATGCAGCTATATAAATATTATTTGATCAACAAAAATATGTTTTTGATATATCAGCTGATTATATGACAATTATTGTTTGATCATCTGTGGATAGCTAAGTTTTGGGGACATTGCAGTGGTGAGGGTAGACGAGGTCTTTATTTCACTGGAAGCAATTTCTAGTAGGGGTAATTGTATTAAACAGACAGGCAAAGAAATAGACCACAAAAATACAGATTGTGATGAGTGCTGCAAAAGCACAATTGTGCTGACAAGCTGTATTAGTTCCCTTGGGCTGCTGTAACAAAATGCCTAAACTAATGGCCTAAAACAGCAAAAAATTATTGTTTCTTGGTTCTAGAGGCTATATTTTTGAAAATCAAGGTATTAGTAGGCTCACGCTCTCTAGCTAGCCTCTTCTAGTGTCTGGGGTCTGTGGTAATCCTTAGTATTCATTGGCTTATGGATGATCACTCCAATAACATGGCCATCTTCTCCCAATGTAACTTCATGTGGTGTTGTCTCTGTGCATGTGTGTGTCCAAATGTCTCCCTTTTAATCTATAAACTTGTCATATTGGATGAGTGCCAACCCGAATGACCTTATTTTAACTTTATAGCTGCACCAGGACCATATTTCTAAATAAGGTCATATTCGTAAATGCTGAGAATTAAGGCTTTGACACAAGTTTTTTTTTTTTTTTTTAGGGGGGGAAGGGGTACACAATTAAACCCATGGCACATGATAAGAAAGAAGCTAGGCTGAGCAGTTTTGCAGCTTTAGACAGAGTCGTCAGGGTAATCTCTTTAATGATATATTATTTAGGCTGAGAACAGAAGAATCCATCCACATGAAGAATGTGAACAAGAATGTTGTTGACTGAGGAAACAGTGAGCAAAAATTCCTGGTCAGAAAAGGGCCTTCTCTATTGCCTTGGTGAGCAGAAAAGTGGCTGCTGTGGCTGGACCATAGAGAGTCAGAAGAATGGTGCCCAATAGAGAGAAAGGGGTAGGCTGGAGATACCCCAAAGGGCCTTATTTCCAGAGACAGGGAATTTGGAGCTTATTTTATGTGTAATGGGAAGCTATTGAAAAACAAATCTAGTTTATATTTTACAAAGATTATTTTTGGCTACTATTTGGAGAATAGATTTTGGTGGAACAGAATTGAAAACAGGAGACCACCTATGAATAGAACCACAGTCTAGATTCTCCTTAGGATATTAGGAAATATAAGACATAAGTTCCAAGTAGGAACATAAGAACTGGTAATCTATCCAGGAGTTCCAGAACATTCTCTGCTTCATCTGAGTCTCTTTAGGGTTCTAGAAATTATAAATAAACCTTAAATAAATATTAAAAAAGGAATATAAGAAACCACCTTATGTCTCAAGTACAGAATAATATGTATGGCTGGGGAAAAAACACATACACAGATACTAGACTTTATAGGCTCTTATTAACTATGTTCTAGATGAATGGTATTCATTAATTTTCACTCAACATAATATATTCATTGAGTGCCCATTAACTATTAGGCATTGTGCCAACACTGTAAACAAAAAAGTCTAGAGTAAAAATGATAAAGAGGTTAGCATGAGCTGAGTGAGACAGACATGAAATGGATAATAGAAATAGGTATGAGAGCTGGGCGCAGTGCTACATGATTGTAATCCCAGAAGCTTGGGAGGCTTAGGCAGGAGGATCAAGAGTTCAAAGTCAGCCTCAGCAGAAGTATGACACTAAGCAATTCAGTGAAAACCTGTCTCTGAATAAAATACAAAATAGGGCTGGGGATGTGGCTCAGGGTTCCCTGAGTTCAATCTCCAGTACCAACCTCTATACCCCAAAAAAGAAATGTGTATGAGACATGGTTAGGGGACACAAATGAGGGAGTAGTGAATTCTGTCTAATTAGTTGGTCAGGAAAGAATTGATAAAGATGGACACACTTTTTTTTTATTCTTATAGGTATCAAGTACCCATATTTATCTGGCAATACGTTGGATGACAGTAAGATAAAGGGATAGGGGTTGAGGTAATCATATCATGTAGAAGACAGGCTTCAGCAAAGGGCAACAGGTGCAAACAAAACAAAACAAAACAAAACAAAATTACATGTTTGGCTACATTGAGAGAATGTTATCCAGAGTATAGTTTGGAGTAAAACTAGACATAGTAGAAATTTTTCTTTTTATTTTTTGTGGTTGTTTACCATATCAAGCTCTTTTTGATGTGTGAGAAGTCTACCACTCTGTGAGCTGGGGAGGAAGAATTCAGTCTTCCTCCATGAAAGATCTGTCTGAAATCTGGTGCTGAAAGCTAGCTCAGACCTTGTGGAAAAGACAGTGTTATCTAGTATACAGTGGTGATGGAGCCAGTAGTAAAGAAGCCATCAACCTCTGATGGTGTAGTTTCTTTTAACTTGTCCTTATAGCCAGACTTTGAGGGCAGTCTGGTCACCTAGCTTCCCTTTATTTTTGTTGGCTTGCACACCTTCAAAGACCACTCCCTTCAACTAGATCCTACTTCCTACAGTTTCACCACCTCCCAATAGTCTATTCAATTATGAACTCAATGGACTTATCCATTGATGAGATCAGAACCCTATAATCCAATAACTTCCCAAAAGCCCCACCACTGAACTTGGCTGCATTGCAGACAAAGGCTTCAACTTGTGTCTTTGGGAGGTCATTCAAACCATAACATACAATGGAAAAGACTGAAGTTAATGAAAGATGAGATGATGAATGTGACTTTCAATGCCATCTTAAATATGGCCTTCATTCTCAAGGGGCCAGTAGCCACTGAAGTTTTGTTTCCTTCCTTTTTTATAACTTTAAAATTTTGATATAATTTTATATTTGCATGTAGTCAATACATATAATACAGAAACATTTCATGTGCACTTACCCATCTCCCTCGGTGATGACACCTTGCAAAACTACACTGCTTCATCACAACCCAGATACTGGCATAGTTACATGGAAGACACAGAATATTATCATCCATTTTAGTTTGGATTTAAAATATCCCCCAAACAAGGACTCATACATGGGTTAATCCATTTATGGGTTCACAATTGAATGGACTTTTGTTAGTTAACTTTTCTTTTTAGCTGAAAGTAACAACTAAGAGGAGAAAAAGTTTATTTTGGGATCACAGTTTCAGAGGTTCATTTCACAGACTACCTATGAGAGAGAGAGAGAGAGAGAGAGAGAGAGAGAGAGAGAGAGAGAGAGAGAGAGAGAGAGGAGAAAAGGCTGCAGGGAAGATGAATCCTTCTAAGGCATGCCCCTTCCCAGAGTGACCTACCTCTTTCAGCCATGTCCCACTTGTTCAGTTTCCACTCAGTCCATTCAAACTAAGATGGACTGCTTTGGTCAAAGCTTTCAAAATCTAATCATTTCACCTTGGAATATGCTTGCATTAAAATAGGAGCTTTTGGGGGATACCTCATATCCAAACCGTAACGGGATTATTGGAAGATGGTAAAAACCATGGAAGGTAGGGCCTAGTTTGTCACTGGGAGCATGCCCTGGAAGTGTATATCTTGTCCCAACTCTCCTTTCTCCTGTTCCCATTTCCACACTGCCATGAGATGAGCAGCTTTCTTTCACCACACTCTTCCACCATGATGTTTTGCCTCATCTTAGGCCTAAAGCAATGAAGCCAGCTCACCAAGAACAGAAAACTCTGAAACCTGAGCCAAGATAAATCTTTCCTCTTTGTACTTTTTTTCTCAAATATTTTTGTCACAACAATAAAAATCTGATTTATACATTATCACCACAAGAATCCCTCATGTTGTCTTTCTATAGCCACATCCGTAACCTCCAACCTTTCTGTCAACCATTAATGTATTCTTCATTTCTATAATTTTATTTCAAGATTGTTTTATAAAGTGAATCATACAATAATGTAATCTTTGGGGATCAGTGTTTTTTTCATTCAACATAATTTTACACATATTTACCCAGGTTTGTGTATATATACATATATCTATATCTATATCTATATACACACACACATATATATAGACACAAACATATATATATATATATGTGTGTGTATGTATAAACATATACATATTTTATTGCTAAATATAAGTCCATGATATGTATCTATCACTTATTGAAGGACATCTGAGTTTTTTCCAGTTTAGACCTATGATGAGTGAAGATATCATAAACATTTGAATGTACATTTCTTTGTGACCATAAATTTTCATTTCTGAAGAATGTGTCCAATATTATAGCTGCTGGTTTGTGTAGTATTTACATGTTTAATTTTATATTTTTAAAAACCCTGCCATTTATATATATAAAAAAACCTTGAGAGGTTCTAAAATTTCATATTCCTATCAGCAATTTCTGAGTGGGAATATATAGAGAGCTCATGCTCTAGCTTTGGAATGAGTGGATCCAGTCTCTCCACTTCGTTACCATCCTCACTTGGTGGTGCTGTTTTATTTAAGTCATTATTATAGGTGCATAAAGTTATCTCATTATTTTAATTGGCCTTTCTTGATGATTAATGATTTTGAACATTTTTTTCCCATGGGCTTATTTTCCATCTATTTATTTTCTTCAGTGAAATGTTTGTTCATGTCATTGTACCTTCTCAAATTGGATGTTTTGTTCCTTACTGTTGAGTTTTGAGACTTCTTTGCACATTTCAGATATTTATTCTTTTTTTTTTAATTTTTTGTAGTTGTAGATGGACAGATTGCCTTTGTTTTATTTGTTTATTTTTATGTCATGCTGAGGGTCAAATTCAGTGCCTCAGGCATGCTAGGCAAGCCTCTACAACTGAGCTACAGCCCCAGCCCCAGATATATATTCTTTGTGAGATATTTAGTTTAAAGTACTTTATATGTTTTCTCTCATTGTTTTCATTTCCTTAACAGTTTTTCAGGGATCAAATTTTTAATTTTGGTGAGGTTTATTAATTTGTCCTCTTATGAATAGTGCTTTCTTTGTCAAGCATCTAAGATCTCTGTCTAGACTTAGATTCTGGATATTTTCTTCTTTTCCCCCCCCAGAAGTTTTATAGCTGTACATTTTACATTCAAGTCCATGATCCATTTTGAGTTAAATTTGTATAATATGTGAGATTTAAATTGAGTTCCTTTTTTGTGTGTGTCTTGTGGAGGTTCTTCTTCTTCTTTTTTTTTTTTTTTTTTGTCTATGGGTGTTCAACTGATCCAACATCATTTGTTGAAGGCTATATCTCTTTGACTGAATTCCCACCCCCACCTTTTTCCATTTTTAAGATCACCATAGGTGAAAAGAAAGTGTAAATATTTGTGATACATTTTTTGATTCAAGAAAAGGAATGAGTGAATTAATATCAAATAGATTTGGAATTTCAGTGAATTTATACAACAAAGCTATCAGGGAAAGCAGGTAGCAGCATAATCCCGGAGAAGAACAGTGGGTGATTTAACAGAGTTATGAGAAATTGCAGAAAACAGCAGCTGACCAGATCGGCATATAAAATAATGCTGAGCAGTGCTGAGGGCCTAGCAAGAGCTGGAGACTGACAGTTTATCCTGGGATGAAACTGAATAGCTGGGGGATTTTGCATAGCAGGGGAATGATGAAACTTATTTAATGTTGTGTGTATTGAGGTGGGTATATGGAATCCAGTACTTTCTCTCAAGAGTGAAAGAGATTATTTTGGGGCAGGAATGAATGAAGGAGGGATGGGATTTTTTATTCGTACCTTGAAATGTAGGCTGAAATCTGCTGGGAGGAGAAGGAATATGAAGAAAAAGAATGCCAAAGGAGGCAGAATTAGATATGGGAACAGATAAGTCTTATTGGGAGACCTAGTAAACCAATTTGGCTGAGCCAAGGGTTACTGTGAGCCCCTAATGGAGAGGGATGTTGAAAGGGTGCATCTGATAAAGACTGAGTGAAGCACAAATTCTTTAGCTTTGAATTTCTTCTAGGCAATGAGCATGTGTTGAAGGTTATTGTGATTAATCTGGTGGCAATTTGCTATAAGAATGGGGCTCAGAGGGAGGGATGGAGAGGGAGAGATTTAGGAGACTGGCAAAGGAACCCAAAGGTCAGTGAATCAAAAAAAGGAAAGGAAGGGGCTAAGACAAAGGACAGAAAGTCACTCCTCTGTGCCAAGGCACTTGTCACACTATAGACCTTTCACTCCTGTTGGTGAATATTGACTTAATATTATGTCATATATAATATATTATGACTTAATATTGATGTTTTCTTCCTTCTTTCTTCCCTTTTTTCCCCTTCCTTTTTCCTATTTTTCTCCTCTCCCCTTCCCCTCCTCATCTTTTTTCTTTCCTTCCTTCTCTCTCCTCTTTCTTCCTCCTTTCTTCCTCTCTCCCTCTGTTCTTTCTTTCATTTCTTCCCTCTCATCCTTCTCACCCTCCCTCCCTCTGTCCTTCTTTTCTTTCCTTCCTTCCTCTTTCTGTCTTTAGTAATTTATTCAACTCATACTTATGAGTATCTGCTACTTACACACTGGACATTGAACAAGGCTTTGAGAATTCAGAGAAGGGAATTCTATTCTCCAAGGAAAAGCAGACAACTATGGGAACCCAAGAAGGACTCAGAAAGCAACTGAATATAAGTGTATGACAGATTTCAGGGGTGCAGAGTCCTACTAATCTATTACGGCAGAGAAGGTGATGCTTCAATTCATCCTGAAAAAATCACAAGGAAGTCATCAGCAGAGCAAGTAGAAGAGGAGGCAGGGGTGCTGTGGGAAGAGGGCCTGGAATCTCAGGAGCTGTTTATTTATTTATTTTTGTTTGTTTGTTTGGGGAACTGTCAGAGCGTGTGCTTGTGAAGGAGGGTCTGTGAGGTTGGAGGAATTTGCAGGGCTGTGTGTGAAATACTTAAAAGTTTAGGTTTTATTCCAAACATCTTAAAGGTTACTGAAGGATTTTACATAGAAGAATGATATTAGATTCTTCCTGATCTGCAAAACTGAGGATTTACAGTCTTAGGCTCTGGAGTCAGACTGAGTACAGGGCATGACTCATCATTCAACTATTTGATGGCTGTGTGACTTTAAGCAAGCCACCTGACCTCTTCAAGCCTTTCTTTTCTAAAATAAAATGAAAACTACTACCTTCCTCATAGTTTTCTTTTTTATTTAAAGTTTCGTGAGAATTAAATGATGTGTCAATTGTCACATTCTTAGCAGAGTGCGGTACACAGAAAGTCCTCTGAAACTGACAGCTTCTCTTAATTAGTGCTTGCATCACCTGGGTCACTGCTACTATCATAACCATCTCTCCATAAGCTGTTACAAACACCACTTATCTTGGTATGCAAGATGAGCCAGAGATAGGAATGAGCTGAAGGAAGGGAGACCAATTAGGAGGCCTCTGAAATAGTCTAGGGATAAATACTCTTTTTTCTGTTTAGTGGCCAACTGTCATTCAGATGGAGTTAAAAAAAAAAAAATCCAAAAAGTTTGTGGAGTAAAGGAAGACTGAGCAAAATTTAGTGATTGATTAGCTGGAAGAAACCAGGGAGCCAGTAAAAGATGATGGCAAGCCTTCAAACTTGGGTGACTGGAGGATCCTGGTACTTTCCGCAGGAGGAAGTCCCTTCCCACCCTGTACTCTGCTTCTCAGGCCATCGATCGCCAGAAGTCCATCATTGGATGGTTGACTGCTTCTTCACTTTCATTCACTTGCTCTGTGACTCTGCTGTGCAAGCTGCTGCTTTGTCTTTTTACAGAATGCCTTGTCATAACTATAGTGAAGTCATAATTGAATTTGGAATCTTCAAATTTTTGAAGTCTCAAGCCCCACTTAAAATTTGGGTTTGACACATCTCTCTGGTTGTTTCCAAATCTGCTTTCATTTCTAGATCATGTAGACTTCAGCATCTGCAACTTTGTTTAGGGGCATTAACAGGATCCTATACTTGCAGGGTACCTATTGCTTTTGGAATTTTATGGTTTGTCAGTATTACATAATTTTTATTTTTCTCTTCTGTCTAAAATATGTAATTATAAATGCCTTCTATTTTAAGTCCCATGTCATAAAAAAATCAAATCAAAACAAAGCAATACAATAAAAAACCTAGCTCAGCTTTTAGCTTTTCTGTTCCTGAAAATTTTTACTTCTACTCTGACAAGGGGGACAAGTGGAGAAACCTGGGAGCATGAAAGATTCTGTTCTAACCAAATGATCTGTCCCTTGTACCTAGTTTTAGAGCAACGTAGCTGTGGCCATGATTCTTTGGTTTTCTTTTTTCCTTCTTTCTTTTTTAACTTTCATTATTCTAATTGCTGAAACTGCCTTGCAATTCGAGAAAGAACAGTAGTGTTGAGATTATGTTAGGGCTAGGTTAGCCAGGTTCCAGACTCTGACAGCTCTTATCTTGTTTTTAAGAGAGAAACTTTGTTTTGCTGCTGGGATTTGAATCCAGGGCCTTGTGATTGTTAAGCACGTGCTCTACCATTGAGCAATACCTCCAGCTCCTAAGAGAGAAAATTTTAAATAAATATCTTATACAGGAACAAGTGGCATATCACGAACAATTTGTAATGCTCTCAGCTGGTTGATCTGCCCAAAGTCCTTGTCCAGTTGTTCTTGAGATTCAGGAAATACATTTGTGAGAAAGCTGCCCTAAATTAGGGGAAATAGATCAATGCTCTCAGCCTCATCAGTCCCTGAACTCTGCCACCACCCCTGCCAAGTTAGAAAGAACCAGTATAGAGCTGGGGGTCAAAGTTTAACAGAAAGATTCTTCATGGTGGTTCACAAAGAGCCCTTCCACTTGTTTTTCTCTACTGGTCACCTAATGTGTGTGTGTGTGTGTGTGTGTGTGTGTGTGTGTGGATGTGTGTGTGTGTTTCAGAAATAGTATGTGAAGGATGGGAAATCAAATGTCTCTGTGGGAAAAAACAGTGTTTCAGGTTCTCAGAGTTTTAGTCATCTGCTCTCTTACTTTTCCAGACTGTGAATATACTTTAAGGCCATTAAAATCTATTCCTGGTGGTTAAAAAAAAAAAAGGGGGGGGGTAGGGACTCAGTGGTTCTTTCTCAATTGCCCTGTGTCTGGCAACAAATATCTGAACACTCTGATTTGCCTTTTTTATTTCCCCTAGTGGTTGCAAAACAATTCTACTCATATTTGTGGTGGAAAAAAAAAATCCTCTGCCCTGATTTCTGCGCTGGGAATATAGCAAAACACAGGCTACCTGTGCTAGCCTGTTTCTCCAGGATAAAATGAAAGGAATTTGGCTCCCTGGTAAGGGGGCTGGCCTATCCTGGGTGTGTGAGAAGGGAGGGGTAACTGGAACGGGAATCCCATTTAGATCACAGAAGAAACCAGGAAGTAAGGAGAAATTATTACAGTCTGTACATAGCTCAGGATGTTAAAGGCAATAGTTTCTGTCTGTTGGTTATTCATTAGCAAAACAGAAAAGAAAAGTCAGGATCAGGACGGGTGGAACCACAGGAGCACACTTGAAGCCTGGAAAGGGCTGTGGCACAGGTGAGACATGGAGATTTTACCTGGAAATAGTATCTTTCTCTTGCTAACTTTTTTCTTTAGACAAAGGGCAAGGTGGCTCTTTCTGCTCTCAGATATTTATTTAAAGTCCTTTTAATTTACTTTTATTTTGTTGTGGGATTCCTGAGCAGACAGGAAGAAGAGGCACTTTCCCCCTGAACAACTGCCCAGTTCCCACTTGATTTTGCTCTGGGACAGCAGCTACAGCTGAAGAAAACCAGGAGGTGAATCTCCCCAGGCAGGGCTTGCTGCAACCAGATCTGCGGGACTGCTCTGAAACAGGACTTAGCCCACTCTCCAAAGTATGGTGAGTTGGAGCTGATTTCAAAGTTACCTGGAGAAGAAGAAAAGAGAAAGTGGATCTGTGGAGACGACGGGGAGAGGGAAGGCCCTCTCCCCCTCTCCTAACCAGGGCACCATGGGCAATATCTGTTTGAGGCTCTGGGCACACTTGGAACCCTGTCTCCCCTGTGTGTCCCAGGAGGCAGACAAGTCGGTGGTAATTGAGAATCCAGGGGCCCACTGTCCCCCTGAAGCTCCTCAGACTGTGAAACATGAACCAAAGAGAAGCCAGAGGCACTACTTTGTGGCTCTGTTTGATTATCAAGCTCGGACAGCAGAGGACCTCAGTTTCCGTGCAGGTGACAAACTCCAAGTCCTGGACACTTCCCATGAAGGCTGGTGGCTGGCCAGACACTTGGAGAAAAGGGCAGATGGCTCCGGCCAGCAACTGCAGGGCTATATTCCTTCTAACTACGTGGCCGAAGACAGGAGCCTACAAGCAGAGCCGTGAGTAGTACAGACCTACACTTTATATGTTAACTCTCTGAGGGCTGGGTACTGAGTTTTCCTTCCTATCTTCAACCTCCTATTCTCCAGAGTTGCATAGAGAGTGTATGGAAGTGCTGGTAAAAAACCATTAGTTGAAACATACCTTTCTTGCAAAGTCAGTGTGAAACTTGCAGGTAATTGTTGCTGAAATGACTTTGATTACAGTATGCATACCCATGGGCCAGGTGCACTTCCATCAACAGAAACAGGAAATAAGCCAGCGGTCACTTTAAAAACAGAAATATATTTCATTTGCAGGTAAACCATAAGACTCTCTTAAACCATCCTTTAAAATCTAAAGTTCAGCTCTCTTGTTTTTGTTTTGACTTTTGAAGCATATATCAAGTCCTAACATGATTCTTTTTTTAAAAAAAATTATTTGTTCTTTTAAGTTATACATGACATCCTAACATGAATTCTAATCCTTTTCATTCTTAGTAGTCACACACATAGGCTAATCAACATAGAAGGTGACTTTTATACAATTCTATTTTTTTCCCACTAAAATCATGACAGACATTTTTTCTTTGAATTCCCAGATTCTGAAGTATGTGACTCAAATTATGATATCTTTTGGATATGATGATTAAACATTGGCCAGGTACAGAGAGTTACTAAAGTTTAACAAGAAAAATAAAGAGAACATTTCTCTGAAAGAGTAGATAAAGATTTGATCCTGGAAAAAAAATAAAAAGACTTTATCTGGGTATCTGAATAAGTCCTATGAATTATAGTGCAACAAAGGAGCAAAATTTTATGTACTTGATCGTTCTACGCATCCATCCATTCATCCATCTATCCAACCACCAGGAGGAACAGTAGTGGATATGATGAGTGGGGAAGAGTCAGCTACTGCTGATAGTTGAATATACAACTATCAGCTGATAGTTGGATAAACTGCAGTCTTGATGATGGATATATGGGGTCTGGTGAATTGAGAGCAAGTGGAGACTGTTGTGGGCCCCAGTCTTATTGCTGCCTGGTTTCAATGAAATTCAAGACTGAGAATGTCTCTCATGAAATGTACTCATTTTATAGAATGATTCTTTAATGGAAGAATCCTGGGGATTCACTCATGATCTCATATAAGTATTTTTTTCTTTTTATGTGGTTTGCAACGTCTCTTGCTGTCCCAGGGAATAAGATGATAGGCCAGGGAACATTATTGTTAGTTTCCAAATTCATAAATCCTAATATGAAAGGTGGTTTGATGATTTTTGAGAGTCTTTTCAACATCAAGAGCTTATAAAAGGTTTTAATTTATACCTAAATAGAAATGAATTGAATTTGTACTTTTGATGAATGGAATTGATTAGTTCTTAAATGAGAAAATCACCTGTGTGAACATTTATTTTCTATAATGATCTACAAGAAATATATTTTCTTATCCGTGGAATGTTTACTTATATGTTTTTATTGTCACATGATTTCTATGTAATAAATGGCTCTATGCATATTTTATATTCAGTGTAACATATTAGAAAAATACCATAATGTTAATATTTAGTGCCTTGAATTCATAATCTGCTAGGTTTAAATAAATTAAATATTCAGTTCATTTAACTGTGTAATGCCTCCATCTCCTCATCTGTAAAGTCTCTAGAGTTGCCTAGATTTCTGAATTTTCTGATTATTTGGGAACACAAACTCTTTTATTTTATTTTATATATATATATTTTGGTACTGGGGATTGAACCCATGGGTGCTCTACCAGTGTGCTACATCCCAGCCCTTTTTATTTTATCTTGAGACAAAGTCTTGCTAAATTGCTCAGGTTGGCCTTGAACTTGTGATCCTTCTACCTCACAAGTTGAAATTACAGGTGTGGGCCACCACATCTGTCTTGGAAACACAACTCTTATTCTATCAAGCATTCGTTCTTAATGCTGAAGAAAGCAGGCTGACAGACTCAAGATAAGCAATCCAAAGGTGATCAAGCACTGGGTAAAAGGCATGAGTAGTATCCTTATTAATTTAGATGGTCTTTGCCTACAAGCACAAAATAAAGCAGCTAAAGTATTGTGGCTATTTTTTGATTCTCATGGGCCATCTGTAGCCAAGAATACTCTTTTTCCCTCTGTACATAACTCCTGACCTTTCGACTTGAAATCGGTTTTCAGCAGTGTTTCCATCTGTCATTGCCAGCTCAGATCTCTGCAGTGAGCCTCCTTGGAATCACTATACCTACTGGAATAAGATCCAGAAAATGCTACCATTCTGCTTTCAGCCCAGGACAGCCCACTTGTTTCCTTCTAAGTGCACATAGAGGCCTCACCTTTGAACCCAGATTACTTCTGGAGGTCTTTGCCACCATATGGCTAAATTTCTTTGATACTTTTAGGGCAAGTCACTGCAGCCTCTTGAATTCTACTCCATTTCAAAGAGAAATGATGTGGTGTTGTGTGTGTGTGTGTGTGTGTGTGTGTGTTGGGGGAATTCTTGGGATTGAACCCAAGGCCTACGCATGCTCTCTACCGCAGAGCCACAAAGAGAAGTGATTTTAACTTAGCAGTCATCAGAAGGAGTGTCTCCAGAGGCCTGCCCAGTGCTGTACTATGGAAGGAATCATACAAAAATAACTTACTTTAATATCTTTAGTGTGTTTTTTTCAAACTATAATTCATTTTTACTTATGAACACTGTGAAAGTTCATGTGGTTTATTGAGCTCAGTAAATATTACTAAGGGAAGATTATTGTTTATATTCATACATGTGAGATGGGTAGGTAATGGGAAGCCAATGAAAGTTGGATCATCTAATTTCTAATTAGAACAGTGTAATGCAGTGTATATTAGTGTTCATATGTTTATGTCTTTTTGTTCTGGTATTGGCTACTGAACCCAGGGATGCTACATTCCCAGCCTTTTTTATTTTTTATTTTGAGACAGGGTCTTGATAAGTTGCTGAGCCTGGCCTCAAATTTGTGATCTCCTGCCTGTGTTGGCCACCCTGCCCAACTGTTTATATCTTTATTCTTGACTTGCATAAGTAAGAAATTTAGTGCAAGTACTTCAGGAGTTATTAGTGCCAGGGTAAATCAGTTTGGTTTGTCAAATTCTTTTCTTTTTTAGTACTTGAAAGTAGAGATGTTGACAAAAGAGCTAGTCTATTGATAAAAGAAACCAATTTACTAATTGATGATTATTCCTCTTAGAAAGGCTGTAACTTTTCTGAGTATCTTACATTAAGTGATATAAAAGCTCAATTCTTAAATAATTTTGTCTCTGTAAAGAACCATTACTGCATTTATCTTATCTTCAATTTGAACTTATTCATACAACCTTTTATAGATTTTTTTCCCCTACATTTTCAAAATGAAATCCCTCATGAACATTACTCTCGGGGTCTTTTTACTCAGAGCTTTCTCTCTTTTTAAAAATATTTATCTTTTTAGTTGTAGTTGGATACAATACCTTTATTTTATTTATTTATTTTTATGTGGTGCTGAGGATTGAACCCAGGGCCTTGCATGTGCTAGGCAAACATTCTACCACTGAGCCACAACCCCAGCCCCACAGAGCTCTCTTTAAATATAATATTTAGTGTTTTTCAAGATATAAAGTTAACCCAGAAAATAATGAAATGGAAATTACATATTACATTTTTCTTGAAATCAAGAAAAATGGCTTCACGTTTTGCTAATTTTAATGTAAGAAATTCAAGCATTGCAATATATTGATGAAAAACAAAATGATCAGCAATAATGTAGCATCATTTATCCATAACTAGTTTAAAAAGTTGTTTGCCCACTTGCTTAGTGTCATGATGGGCAAAAGGTGTGACTTATGCAGTCGAGGGGGAGAAATAAAGAATGTCCACATGTTTCTGCCCTTTTCAATACTTTATTCACTCAAATCACTCAATATAATTTTACTCTATAGGTTATTAAGGATCTTAATCAAGAAAATGACAAGCCTTAATGCTAGACACTACAATAGACACAATCAATTCACAGCAAACAATTCTAGATTAATTCTAAGCACTGCAGACACACTTAATCATGGCAGGCTCATGACAGACATTCCCTCTGCATGCTAAGCTCAAGTGTCAGATCAAAAGTCTCAAGCCTTAGGATCCAAGTCCAGCAGATGCACACTCACTCAGACTGTGGTGATCAGATCAGGGACCAAGGCAGACTTCTCCTGGGGTAGAGCTGACATCTGGCTGAGGAGGTGGGTCATAGGGAGAAGTCCTTTTCTCACCAGAGTCAAGAGGCTGCTATAGAGTTTGAGAGTGGTGAGAACAATGCAGAGGATCAGGCAGATGATATGAATTGGGATGTCATTCTAGGCCCTCCTCAGGTGTTCAGGCTTGTGTGCATCAGTGTCGGTTGGCTGAAAGTCTTTTCATTTGTTCCATCATTTATACTAAATTTTGGGGCTTCTGACCACCCTTTCAATCCCTATCAGCTGCTGTGGGATTTCTCAGTGATGTCATTCGCCTTGTGATTAAAGCATCTGGTCTGGTGGTCCCCACCCTGATTTTCTTGTTTCTTGCTTTTATCAGAGTTAGGACAACATACCATTGACTTCACTCTGAGTTTATCAGGGTGGGGATTAGTGACTTGTTTGTACTTGAGGGCCATACTGGAAGGCTCCTTAGGCATGCCTGGTTAGACTTCAGGTTTCACACTGGAGTTTTTAAATGAAGTTGCTTAGGCTAAGGCCTAAGGCCATCTTTACATTTAGTTGTGCCTTAGCTGTTGTTTGTGTCTGAACTAGGGTCAGAGATGAGGTCCCTTAGTCTCCTGGAGAGAGGACTGGTGGGAGTGTGGAGAGAAGCACAAAAAACAGCAGCTGATGGTTTTTGCTTCACCCACTTGACCACACAGGCCTAGGGGTAGCAGTTAGCATAAACAATTTGAATTTCCTTTGCGGGTGGAAGATTCTTGTTACGGTAACAACAGTGAAATACACTGCTCCAGTTCTACTCCATAAGCTTCTCAAAGGCATAAATTAGGTTTTCATAAAAAATAAAATCTGAGCTTGGAGTGTAGCTCAGTGATAGAGGACTTGTCTGTTGTGCATGAGGCCCTGGGTTTGATTCCCAGCACCATGGAGGGAGAGGGGGTGGTGGAGTGAGGGGGACAATGAATCAATAGAGTAATATCTAAATCTTATATTTTAATTAAGCTCCATCTCTTTCTGTGTTGTATTCTTGTGTATGCTCCTGCTGGAGAGTCCACAATTGTGCTCTCTGTCGATTCCATGAGCCAGGTATGGTGCTAGGTGAATGACTCAGCAAAGTCAAGGAATCAGTCTTTGTTTTGTTACTTGCCTAATGTGGCTTTATGTTCAGAAGTGTCTCAGCACTGCATCCGAAACTGTAAAGGCTATGAAGTTCTGTCCCCCACTAACTTGAGGATGGCCTATTTTTGTGTAGGAGCCACGGATACAATGGTGTCTTTGTATGTCTTGTTAGCACTTTAGCAAAGGAAGCACTTTAGCAAAGGAAGAAGCAAAGTAGAAAGTTTTTTTCTTCTCCTCAATTATTTTTGATTCTTTACCTGCTCAGGATTCTAGGGGCTGCCTTGAAAAAGAAAGCAAGAGTAAATATTTGTAACTTATAATTATGTTGGTAGTTTATGGGCTAAAAAGATTAGAATGTTAATAAGTACAAAGGTAATGAAATTTCTCTCTTCGTTTAGAGAATATTTTCCTTCTCTTTAATGTGTTAGACAAGATTTAAGATTTTGTATCATCTAAGATCACTGCCATTGTCTGGCTTGAAGAAAGTACATGGTGAAATGCAGTAGTCTATGCTCTGAAGATTCTTACATCTTCGTTTTAGAACCTAGTAAGGTTTTCCTGTTTGGTAATTTAAATATTGAAGAATTTAATAATTATCAAATACTAGTTATATATAAGGTTCCTAATCATTTTTTACCTAGATGTCAGTTTCTTTCTTGGCTGGGATGTGAATCCAGGTTTTGAATGTCAAATTAGTCAAAGAGAAATAATATGGCTTAAAATTAAAATTACTATTATAAAACAAGAAAGAAAGAAAGAAGAGAGAGGCATCAAAATATTCCTAAGTCAAGAAAGAAAGAAAGAAGAGAGAGGCATCAAAATATTCCTAAGTCAATCTTACATAGTGGATTTTTATCTACTTTGAGTAGTTAAGTCACTAGAAAGTGGTTCTTTATCATCCCACAGTGGTTCTTTATCCAGACTGTTTCTTTACCTTGGTGTTTTTTTTTCAAGGAATAATAAAAGCACATGTGTTGACATGAAAATAATGCATTTTCAGTTCTTCTCTAAGACAAAATATATTTAAATACTCTAGTTTTTTGAGACTAAGCAAATATATATATATGTGTGTGTGTGTGTGTGTGTGTGTGTGTGTGTGTGTGTGTGTAAAATATACATATTGCTTTTTATCAAATCAAATGTTTTGGATAAATCCAAGATGAGATTTTAGAATTTATAATTAAAATTTCTCAAGAGCATGTTTAGATCCCATGAGTTTAATTAAAAGCATCTATTATTAAACCACAGTATTACCTATAGGATTACGAGGTATTCTACTCTCTCCATCCATTAAGTTGTCATTATGAACCATTTATCAAGATGTTAAATAATAATATAACAAATATGTTGCTAAAATAATTAATACAGACTTTCATCTCAGGTATAATATTGTATAATTTTTCATGTTAATATTACCATACAATGTTTATGTTAATAAAACTATTTACCTCAATTAGTTACCTAATGAAATTTTATATAAATTGTCACCACTTTGACACAAAATTATAGTTAACTACTAAATTAAACTGTATAAAAAAATGACAAAGTCTCCTGAACTATGAAAAAATGTCTTTTGTTTAAGCCATTGAAAAAAAGGAAAAGTCAGAAAAAGAGGAACAAATTGAGATACATTGATATCAAAGTTAAAGTTTAGTTAATAGCATTTAAAAGTAATGGCAATAAAACTTGATTACCTGTATTTCAAAAATACCTTTGAGAAGCAATGAAACACCATAGTATGGAATCATAAAAATGAGCTGGGAATCATCTTTTCTAGGAAATGTAATAAAGGTGATAATACTATAAAAATTTCAATTGCGATATTTCATTCAGAACCACTCTCTCTTTAGTAAAAGTATTGATTTTTTTTTCTTTTTAGGTTTTCAACAAACAATAGAAAAAAAATCTTGTGAAAGTAAAATAAATCATTAACTACTGAACTGTAGTCTTAAAGATTAAAACCTAAATTCCACCTTGATTGAATTTACTCTTTGAAAACACAAAAGATTCTATTGGATTTGAATGGGCTTGTTTTGATGCAAGTAAATTCAGTTAAGTACATGGACTGTCTCTGTTCATTTATCTTGATGTTCCCTTTTGACAAATAATACTTAAGCATCTCACCAAAATAATATTGTCAAAGTAGACACAATCTTCTATACAGTGAAGCATGACTAACTTTTTTTTTTCTTTAGAACCTACTATGTACTATGCACTTTAATTTGTCTTGTGTTCCCAAGGCAGAAAAATCAACAAACAATTCTTTGCCTCAATTAACTAACTGGTTGTCAGCTCAGAAAAAAAAAAAAAATTCCCTTTGGATTTTCCTCCTATGAGTACTACACTGAGAATTTACATGGTAAATAAAAACTAGAGCTACTTTTAGGTTCTTCCAGTAGATATTTTAACAGTCCAAATGTTATTGGTATAGAGTTTTAATAGAAATAATATGCTGGTTGTTCTTTTTGACATGTAGTGTGGTATGCTTTAAAGACACAGTATAAGGACTCAAAGATTCTGGAACTGAATTTGTCTCTGTTATCACTTAACTATCTGATCTTGAGTAGTTTCTCTTCTGGGAAATACAAATGATTATGACATCTATCTCACCTGATCGTTGTAGGACATTAATGAGATGCTGTGCAGAAAGGGTGCAGAGCAGAGAACCCCATACATACGAAATTTGTAAATATTGTATATTATTATTTAGTCAGCAGCTTTTCCTTCACCTATATAAATGGATCATTCTTTGTACATCTCCATTCTAGTCCAAGCTCCCGATATTCTTTCCCTGGGCTGGTCTCTGAGCATCTTTTCTGTCTTTGAAAGTTCCATGCTGTCACCAGCAGACTTGGCCTTCCCATGGTCTATTCTGTCTGACTGCAATCCTCTCCTTCCTCTACTTTCCCTAACCAGCTCTAACTCATTATTTAGGACTCGCCTTTTTTTGTCCCTCCCATCCCAGGCCTTTCTGAGAATTCTAGTCTAGATTAGGTGTTCCTGCTTGGAGCCTTTTAGCATGCTTTGTCGATATTATTAATTTGTTTTTGGTCAGACTAGGAGCTTTGGATGTGAGTGATGGGAAGGGGAGCCATTGCCTACCCCCTGAGCTTAGAGTGGTGCTAAGCATAATAAACATTGGTTGGGTAAATGGATAATTAAACGAATGATCGCTCCAAATCTCAGGTCTTTTAAAAAGCAGCTGTCAGAGTACCATCCCCCTCTTTTTTTTTTTTTTTAACTTTTTCTCTTTCAGTTGCTTTTTAATACCAGGAAAACTACATTAAATCCACAGACTATTATCCATTCTTCTCTCAATGAATTTTCATACTTTAATTTTTGTTTAGAATTGCATTAATAGTAGCATAATTCCAGGATCCCAGAAATCAGTTGCTCTAGTATGCCCCTGGGATGAAAATACTAAATTCATAGACTGATTCAGATATTTGTTATAATGTAGAATGAATATCAAGCCAGCAACAGATTGTAAATCTCATGAAAATGGTATCTAAATATCACATGAACACATTTAAAACCATATAATGGTTACATTCAAAGTCGAGGAATTACTGGCCAGAGCATTTAAATGGACAGAAAACCAAAACCCAATTTATAAAATTAACGTTTTGGGACCAGACTTATTTCAGTTTTTATGGTTGACATACATAATTTAAAATTATTATGTATATGAAATACTTTTCAGCTAATATATACTGAAAGTTTACTGAATATTAATAGATTTTCACTGTTACATTCCTAAACCTTATCAAACAAAATAATTATATCTTCTTTTTGCTAATTTTCTTTCTAATTAGCTGCTAATTTCTCTGCAGTATTTTGTGGCTCCCATTTTTAATGGGGGTTCTTAGCACTTCTTAGCATTGAAAGCATTGGGTTGCTTTCCCTGGGGAAGGTAGTTGTGCAGATTAATAGCAGCTTTAATGATATTTCAGGGCTCCTTACAGCTATTTCCCAAAGCCAGCAACTTTAGTATTAGTTTATGTGGCTGTTTCTTTGAAGATTAATGTAATAGAAGAATTTTGCTAAAATGCATAGATGCAAATATAAATCACGTGATCCATATTGCCCACCTTATTGCTTATTTGGCTAAATTCATATGCTTAATAGACTATCCTTTGTCAAAATCTTTCTGTAGTGTCATTTTTTTCAACAAAAGTTTTTTTTAGATGTTTTTCTATTTAAAAATTGAGTTAATTTGCATGTTAGTTTTTAATGTTTTTATTAAGGTCTTCTTTTTAAAAACTTACATGGCATATTTTATAGTGCTTTTACATTTAGGCTACATTTCTCAGTTAGATCTTTTTTTATGATTTCTGTGGCATTTTGAAAGTAACATGACAATGCAACTCAAGAAATGGCAATTACTATAAACTTTTGAACTTCATTTATGTAAGGTATACATAATATATTTTATGTGTATAATTTTTAAGGAATTTAGAATCTTATCACAAATATTTTCTTTAACAGAAATGTTGCATACTGCATTGGCAGCTTGATTTGGATGATTTGGAAGAATCCCATATGGTTCTTAAGGTCATTGTAATGCTATCCTAACCTCACATATGTCTTTTTTGCCATTTCTGAATATTAGCCAATTATGACAGACCAAGACACCATCCTGCTAGCCACTGTGCTGACTGCCAAGTCATTGCCCAGGAGTCATTCCTCTAAGGAGCCTGTTATTCCTCTGAGTAACAGGACTCAGAATGATTTCCCTAAGTCTTTTTGGCACTTCTGATGATTGAAGAAAAGAAGTCCTAAGAGATTCATGTATGCATTCAACAAACTTTTTGTATCCTCTCACCTTATTAAAGGCATTGTTTTTCCATCATGGGAGTTATAAAAAATTAATAAGATGGTGTTTCCTCTGTAGAGAATTTTGCAATCCCTGGAGGTAAGACTGAAAAAACCAAGAATGTTATGTCAATGCCCTTCAACAAAAGACCACCGAGACCACATCTGTAGTGGTACATTACTTGTTGCAGAGAAGAACACACACCATGGAGAAGAGTGGATCATTTCTGTAAGAGGATGTTAGAAAGGATTTAGAAGTTTGAGGGTGTGATTTTGGGGAGAGTTGAAGCAAGCGGGGGTTTGCTCTGGATCAATGCTGTCAAGAAACGAAGATTAATATATGATTGGGTGTCAATAAATATTTTTGAGAAGAAGGAAAGACTAGTAGTAGATTGATGCTGTAACTGGTGCTGAAATAGCAGTCATTCAGGTTTGTCAAGATAGATAGATGTTTGGTCATTTTTGTGGTTGGACAATGTTCATTTTTTGTGGATGTTCAAACATGATTCTGGAGTGATACGATCATGTTTTTGACTTGATACATCATGGTCACAGGGTGGTCTTGTCTGATGTTGATGTTCTATAAAATAGTTCATTCAACCGGGAACGCTGAGGCCTGACCATAGTACCTGGCCAGTTCCCTGATGCCAGGGGCTGCTCATCTTTCTCTCAGCGTGGACAGATGCTGATCAGTGTACAAGAGTGGCACAAACTGTCATGAAGTACACACTTGAAAAAATAATTACTTAATGCTTAAATGAAGAAACAAATATGAGAATAAATGTGCAGAAGTAGGAGAGATCAGTCTTGATTTTGGGGGAAATTGTACCCTTTTTTCAGTGTTTAGCTTACATGATCCTCTTCTTGGAAGCATTTTCTAATCTTTGCAGAAGGAATGAACATGTTTTCCTATGATTTTGGTTTATTGTTAGCAGAACAATAGAGTGTAATAATTAGCATTTGAAGACTTAGTATTTATTGTGTTACCCACCATATAAAGAACTCCATTTGCATGTCTTGTGTATCTCACAACAACCCAATGAGATAGATAGATGTTATTATCCTCATTGGCAAATGTGGAGGCTGAAAGTAAGTAAACTCCTTGGTGGAAGGTCATTAGAGCTTAATTTTGATTTGTGTCAGTTAAAAAAATGAAGGGTATGGAGGTGAACAATCTCATGAATAAAGACAAGAAGACTTAAGAGGAAAGGAAATAACTAATATTTTTGAGTATCTTCAATATGCTAAGCACACAAAACTAATTTAATCTTTATAATAGCTCTGTATGGCAAGTTTTCTTATCACTATTTTTAGGGTTGGAAAATGGAAACTAAAATTAAATAGATTCTAGAGTATTCTTATCTGGTAAATAGTAGAGGCAAAACTATAAATTAGATGAAGAAAAAGAGAAAGTGACTGGAATAGAAAAATATGTGATTTGGCACCAGGTGCAGCGTTAGCAGAAATAGTCATTTTGCACAGTAATTTTTTATGGGGATGGAAGGAACAGTTAAAGCAGAAAGGGAAAAAATGCATTCAATTTTTAGGCATGTCAAAATTTGAAGTTGTAAATAGGACATCTCAATGAAAATGTCCAGGAGAAATTTAGAAACACAAAAGTCAAGACAAAGGAACAAGTCTATTCTGTAAGGATGGATTCTGAAGTCATTCACAGAGAGGTGCTGTTATAGATGTAACAGGAATATATAAACAATGGAACATTGTAGACTTCTTGAAGATTATAAGAACCATAGCAGCAGAGTCTAAAAACACAGGAGAAGGAGGCATTTCTTTAGAAATGCCCATAGTTTAGCTGAGTATATGTGATGTGTAGGTTGTGGCATGACTCCCTTTGTTCCTGCCTCCTTGTGTCCCCACTCTTGGGTAGTCTCCTGCCATATTGACAATCAGCTTGATGAATTTACTTGTTTTGATGAATGGCATGGTAGCAATTGTGACAAAAGCAGAGACTTCCTTGGAAAGTACTTGCATGTTGTGGTTTGCTCTCTCACTGCTCTTGGAATTCTGCAGCTACCATGAAAAAAACTCAAACTAACCTCCAGAAGGATGAGAGGCCTGATTGGTCCCAGCTGACCAAAGATTCATGATTAATCCGGCTAAGATCAGTGGAGCCTGTCTCAAAGTCATAAGCCTTTAGATTTGTGAATTAGCTAAATAGTATGCAGCAAAACCTAATATAAGAAAGAACAGTCTGGACAGGAAACAATGAAGAATTAATAAAAGTAGAAGGAAAAAAGCATCTTTTTAAATTAAGAAAATTGAATATAAAGGATTTGGGGATATAGCTCAGTTGGTAGAATGCCTGCCTCTCATGTACAAGGCCCTGGGTTCAATCTGCAGCACCACCACACACACACACAAAATCAAGATGGTGGTTTGGGGTCAGAAAGATCAAGGTAATGAAGAAGAGAAAGGATTGTTGGCTTTTTGGAGGATTATTGGGGAGACTGAAAAACAATTTCATAATTTCATAAAGTAATGGTAGGTCAAGGCATGCAATAAAGATAAAGTGCTGTTAAAGAGGAACTGGCTTTTCTATCCAGGACTCTGCACTGAGAAGTTTAGGCTGAGTTGGGTCCTAGATGATGTATTGTATGATAGGGGTCACGCATAGAGTTAGGTTCACCCTGAGAATGAGAGCTGAGGGGAACCCAAGGCCAAAGGACAGTGGAGCTCAGCTGCCTCCACTTCTAAGCAGAGTCTGCAGGGTCTGAAAGGATTGGATCTGATTAGGATTTGAAAAAATGTTTCATCCTCTCTAGGGTGTCAAAGTTGGTAGGTATTCGTCATCACTGGATATCCAGCATTTGAAAATTGAGGTATGTTGAGAAAAGGTTTAGGGTTCATTTCTAATTTTGTGGGTCTGATCTTCCCAAAATTGTTTTTAAGAATTCATCAGTTTTTCTCCTAGGTACTCAACTATCAGATTTGGGGGTCATGCTGTGGGAAAAGTGAACCCAGTCGTAAGTCTTAGAGAGGCAGTAAATATAGGTTACTTTAAAGAAATTTATCTGTGAAGGAAAGTTCACAGATCAGATATAGAACAGCAGATTAAGGAGGCATAAGGATCAGAATTTGCTTGGAAATACTAAATCAGCCTAATTATTCTTTAAAAGTACTTCAATAGTTAACTATATATTCTGCATCTATGTTTAAAAAAATTTCCTTTCTATGGTATTCTAGTAACACTATTTTGTGAAACAAAAATAATGCACTCTGATCAACCTATGTGAGGAATATTTTATATACAACATAAATACACTGGTCTCTGCACTTTCTGGAAAACCCCTGGGGAGTGGGTTAGGAAAGCCCTAAGTTTTCTCCTCTGTTATACTATAGTTACAGAATCTTCCTCTGTTTAGCCTCAGGCTATTATAATACAGCAACGACAGTGATGTTTCAGATAAAAACAATACAAAACTGACTCAATAACTTGTATTTGGGTTATGTAATAGTTGATACCAAAACAGGCAGATATTGGTTTTGATGCTGAATCACTTTGAACTCTGTGATCTCTTATCAAAAGTCTGACTCAGGGAACTAGTAGTTTAGAAAAATAAAAATTCATGTTATTGACTTAGCAGGTCCTGGTAGAATGATGGAAAGCAAAATAGTTTCATGACTGTTAGTGGAGACTAAAGAACCCCAATAGATAACTTTTCACTTTTGAAGATTTTGCTCTTTAGTAAAATTCCGACTATTTTTTGAAGACTTAATGTCCATTTCTAAAATTTTTTAGTCTTATAAAATATTCTAGTATATCAATAATTTTTTAAAAATTTATCTTTTAAAAATATATTTGGTAAATACAAAAGAATCTGTATAAATTTTAGTAAATTCTGAATTATAATGGTTAATGAACATCCCTACAACTGGCTAGCCCAAGAATAAAATTATTACTAACAATGAACCTTTGAGTTCCTCCTCTAGGTCCATCCTTAGAGTAAAACCTTCTTCCCAGAAAACACTCATAGTAACTCAGTTCACAATAGAAAAAGACGGGAGTTAGTCCAAATGTCCACTAATGATAGAAGAATAATTTGTGGTTCATGCATTTAATGGAATATTATACAAGAGTGAAAATAATAAATTGAATGACATGCAAAAGTATGGATGTACTTTGGAAGCATAATTTAGAGTGAAAAAATAGTTGGAGAGACTAAATAAAGTCCCTCAATAAGGAAAACCAAATAATATATTGTGCTGGCATGCATGTTAGTACACTACAAAGTAAGGGAATGATAGGTTGCTATTTGATTTACTCATCTGAGTATGGTGAATTCTATTCTTCTGTAAACCCCTTTTTTTTTTTTTTTTTTGGTACTGGATATTGAACCCAGAGCCTGTGCATGCTAGGCAGATACCTCACCACTGAGCTACATTCTTAGTCCTTATTATTTAAAGTTCTTACTATTTAGTCTTCATTATTTAAAGAAATTCTAAGAAGTCGGGACTGGGAATGTAGCTCAGGAATAGGGTGCTTGTCTAAAATATGTAAGGCCTTGGATTAAAGTAGCACATCAAAACAAACAAAGAAACAAAAAGCAACAACTTTTTTTTTTTTAAAGAAGTCTCTTATTCCATAAAAAACAAAGGCTAGCAAGTATGTTGGTCATAAGGGGTCAGATATAAGCATATGTAGTTCATGGTTTGTTCTATCTTACAATATTCTTTTCTTTTCTTTTTGGGATTGAACCCATCCCCAGTCCTTTATATATATTTTTACTTAGAGACAGGGTCTTGCTAAGTTGCTGAGGGTCTCCCTAAGTTACCAAGGCTGACCTGAAACTTTCGATCCTCCTGCCTCAGCCTCCCAAATCAGTGGAATTACTGGCTTGCACCATGTGACTGGCACAAAATTGTTTTCACAGAATTATCCTTTAATATTCTGCTTCTAACCTAAATAGAGATAAAACTGATGATGACTTTTCCAATTTCTGATGTCATTATTTACTTCTACCCCTTAACCTGTGGACCATGGTCTCCTATAGTTTCAAAAATATGCTTGAGATTGTCCATGAACACTCTGAAATTGCACATAAAATTTATATGACATTTTCAGACAAGGAATTATAGGTTTTATGATATTCTAAAAGAAATCATGTTTAGAACGTAGAAGAACCTGTATTCTCAAATTAGTGTCAGCAAAAGGTTAAAGTTTGTTCCTCTTGAAAAGTTGATTTGTTTCCTTATAGCAGATACTAATAATTTATTGCACACCACAGTTTTCTTCCTTCTTAGCTGCCAGGAAGCTCAGAGTCCAGTTAAAAGCTTTGTCATAATGACGGTATTTGACCTTAAGTCTGTTGTTTTCCTCTTTTTATTCTCTTCTCTTTCTAAACTCCTGTTTGTTTTTGTTTTGTTTTGTTTGTGTAGTGCTGGGAGTTGAACCCAGGAGTACTCTACTACTGAGCTCTACCTGGCTCTTTTTATTTTTCCTTTAAAAATTTCTTTTCTTAGAACATATATTGAGTTTTTCTAGGGGGTCTGTATTGTAATCAACTAAACATGTAAATACTAATGATTAGTCTAGATGTATGTTACACTTTTGAAACCCTAAATTATAAAGAAAAAACAATTTTACATTTTAATCTGTACACTCACTAATCAAAAATACATTTTCAATAATTGTCTTTCTGAGCTTGGTTGGGATACTTATATTCTGCCTCTTACCTTGTTTAGTTCATTGCTTCTCAATTCCATCAGGGCACATCTTTGCCCTTTCTCCTCGTCTATGTGTGTGTACATGTGCACGGGATTCATTTTTTTGATAACTGGGATTGAATCCAGGGGTGCTTAACCACTGAGCCACATACCCAGCCCTTTAAAAATATTTTATCTAGAGACAGGGTCTCATTGAGTTTCTCAGTACCTTGCTAAGTTACTGAGGCCAGCTTTGAACTTGCGGCCCTCCTGCCTCAGTCTCCTGAGTGAGCTGCTGGGATCATTCTAGCCATCTCTTGATCTGTGAAGTGAGGCAGGAAAGTATTCTCAGAAGGGCTTTTAACCCTGAATGAGACCCAGGTACATTAGAAGAGACAAAAAAGTGTGAAGAAAAAATAGAGACAAAGGACAGGAGGGGACATAATGGCTTATGATGTAAATTTTTTAAAAAAGGCACTTTTTCTAAACTTTTAAAACAGACATTAGAAAAAGTGTGAGAATACACATACTTATGTTTAATAGGAGTATAAATAAAAATAAAAGAAAATAAATTAATGTTCAAGGAAAACAAATACGGTGAGATTACACTAGGAACTACAGAAAACGAGAAGAGGGATTGGTGAGCAGATGATAGCATGCATTGGTTTACAGTTGAGGATTAGGGTTAGGGTTAGTCAGGGATAGTGTGTTAACTATGGAAGTAAGTCAGACAAATGTAGGCATTCAGGAAGTTCATGATTCTGTGCTTACATTATTTTAACTATATTTTTAAAAATATCCCTGGAGTTTTTGCATTTGTGTTCTGAAGCATTTGTATTAAGGAGACGATCACCCGATCTCAGCTTTTCAATTCATGCTTTATTGCTGGGTCCAAAGTGAAGGAGATATAATGCTAATCATTATTACTGAAAGTCAGTTAAACCTATTTCTTCCTGCATTATATCTCCTTGATACCATCCAAGTTACCTGTGAAATTTTGTTGTAGGTTATCTTTCATAAAGAAATACAGAAACTTGTTGGATAGAGATAAAACCAAGTGATTTTAAGGACCTAAAAATGAATTGACCTGTAAATTTGGCACATAGGGTTAAACAAACTTGGGAGTGAGGCAAGAAATCTTTTATGTTTGCCAATGGAAATTGGCTATATAGGAAAGTTGGTAAAACCAAAGGCTGCTGCAGGGAATTAGAATAAGTTAATAGCTTTTCTTGCTCCCAGTGACTCAGAAAGTCAAGAAGAAAGCACTGGTATGTTCAGATGGCTCTGCTACTCCTATTAGGGCAAATCTGAAATAAGTGTTATTTAGTGACTTACTAGTCAAAGAAAAACCATGTTAATCATAATAATAACAACTTTTATTCTGTTGACATCTTCACAAGTAGAATAGAAAATAGCTTTTTAAGGAGTTAGAAGAATAGTTAGACATGAATGACAGAAGGTTTGTATAAACTTCTGCACAGTTCTAATGTTGATTTCTAGGACAGAGCTTACTTATTTCATTCAACCTATCTATACATTTACATTTATAGTTAAATGGACTGATATTTGTCTTGTAAATCTATTTCACTTTAATGGACAAAATACTATTTTTTTTTCCTTTCCAAAGGAATGTTATCAGTTGATCTGAGTTTGAAAGTAACTTCACAGAATCTAATCTTTCTCAAATGTAAAGGAAGAACATCTCCCAGGAATCTTTGCTCAACAGTTCTGGGAAGATAAGATATTTTCACAAGCATTTTGTCTTAATATTTCTATCTGCATCATTGCATACTGACAGGTGCTTGAGAGTCCTTAGTGATTTAGTTTTGTACAATGGGTATTATAAGAAAAATGATCCAAACTTATTTTTCAAACCTTTGTTTTTCACTATCCATTTGACATATTTTAACAATTTTTGGTTATCATAATTTTGTGCCACTGGAAAAGAAGAGGAGTATAAATAATAAATGGTTTAGTTTGATCCAGCAGAAAGTCATTGTATTTGCTGAGGACAACTTAAGTAATTGGCTCACTGCATTCTAGGAGCTTACCTTATCTAATAATCTCAGCCTCTGCAGAGAGAGAAGAGCAAATTACCCCTGTTACTGGAAGATTTGTCATGGAAAGAAGCTTTGTCCAAGCAAAGAAGGAAACTTTGCCATTTCTTCTTAAATTGCTGGTCTATTTTCAGAAACAAAGTATTTACTCAAAGTTATTAAAGAAAAGAACAGACAGCTCTCCCACTGCCTGCTCTTTTTGTCCACTTTACCTGGAATGGAAAAATGAAATTAAATAACACTTAATGGAATTTACAGGTAATAGTGATTAAGAAAGAGAGCCAGATGAAGAGAAAGAAAATATATGAAATGAGGACAAGATGGTGGAGGAAAAGGATAGGAAAAAGGGAGGAGAAGGCAATACTTAAAATTTTTATCACCAAGGAAAGTAGCAAGTTTCAATCTCTATGAATGTTCTCTACTGTAAATAGAAACCATAGAAACAGACATTCACCTGCTCACTGTTTATTTGTGGGTAGTTGTTGCAACACAGAAATTCAGTACCTGTTAGTACCAAAATGAAAAAAAAAATCAGTACATTGGAGATTAAGGAAATATTTAATAATAACTCTACCAAGGGACCAATGAGTTGAACACTTGATTTAAGGGCATAGCTCATGAATGATACTGACAATTCTCCTTGCTTTTTCCTTTTTTGATATAGGCATTCGTTACATTTAATTCAAATGTTCTAGCAATCATGCACTGATAGTTTGTTAATCAAATATGGTAGCAGATTATAACTTTGAAGCAGAATTTTCAATCATTGTTATTAGGAAGAGTGTTTCAGAGAATATGCTTTAAATGGGTGGTGGGAATGAATAACGATTGTGGTTAAATTGGAAAAAAAAATAAGGCTGTTAGCAAGTATAGAATGTGCATGATTTTTTTTCCCATATAAATGCTTTGGCCCTGTGGTGATCATCTTTCTTTTCTTTTTATTCTTTCTTTCTTTTTTAAGTTTTTTAGTTGTAGATGGACACAATACTTTGTTTTATTTATTTATTTTTATGTGGTGCTGAGGATCAAAACCAGTGCCTGAACCATGCTAGGCAAGTGCTCTGCCACTGAGCTACAAGTCCAGACCTTTTTTTAAATTAATTTTTTATTTGTTCTTTTTAGTTATACATGACAGTATAATGTATTTTGACATATTATATATACATGATGTATAACTTCCCATTCTTGTGGTTGAACATGGTCATATATTCATATATGAACATAGGAAAGTTATGTTCAGTTCATTCTATTGTCTTTCCTATTCCCATCCCCACTCACTCCCTTCCCTTGTCCTGTTTGTTTGACCCAAAGAACTTCTATTCTTCCCCCCACATCCTTATTGTATGTTAACATCCACATATCCAGAAAACATTTGTCTTTTGGTTTTTGGGATTTGCATATTTCACTTAGCATGATTAGCCTCCAGTTCCATCCATTTACTGGCAAATGCCATAATTTTATTCTTTATGGCTGAATAATATTCCATTGTGTATGTATACCACATTTTCTTTATCTATTCATCTGTTGAAGGGCACTGAGGTTGGTTCCATAGATTAGCTATTGTGAATTGAGCTGCTATAAATATTGGTGTGGCTGCATTACTATAGTATATTCATTTTAAGTCTTTTGGGTTTATGCCAAAGAGTAGGATATTGGGTCAAAAGGTGGTTCCATTCCAAGTTTTCTGAGGAATCTCCATACTGCTTTTCGTAGAGGTTAGAATGTGCATGATTGTTAAGCATTCCATGGGCCCAACTGAAATTGGAAAAATGAGTATTGATTTCTTATAAAAATTTCTTGACCTCTTATAAATTTACATTTATAATTTAAATTCTGGTTAATAAAGAATTAAGTTATTTATTTACAACTAATTTCTTATTGGAAGGCCATGCAGCAGCAAACAAGTAAAATCAATATTCTTAACTCTTAAAAACAGCTCTTGTCTCTACCTCCCCTCCAGCTATTGCACATTAAACGCCTTTCTTATACAGCAAATCTGTTTGCAAAAGTTGTCTGAACTTAGGTCCTATTTCCTTCTTTTTCCCCCTCTTTTAAAATTGTTTTATTGTGGAAAATTTCAAACATTCTAAAAGTATAGAAAATAGTGCCCCCACATACTATCAGTCAACTTCAAAAATTATCAACACATGACAATCTTGTATCTTTTTATTTCTTCTTCCCATTTCTCTACCACCTCTTCTGTATTATTTTAAGCAAATTCTAGACATATACATGTTCAAATGCAGATATATTTCTATCTGAAAAATATTTTGTAAGTAAAAGACATGAAATGCTATTGATAAACAAATAAACATAATTACAATAGAATAAGTAATCCTAATATTATCAAACATCCAACATGGAATTTCCCATAGTCTTGTTGTTTACTTTTTATGGTTTATTTATTTGAATCCACATTCATGGATTTATTTTGTGGTTTGTTTGTGATCCAGACACAGTTCATTCATTGTGACTGGTTGATTTGTTTCTTTTAATCTCTTTTATTTATTTATTTATTTGTGGTGCTGGGGATTGAGCCCATGGTTTCTCACATGCTAAGCATACATTCTAACACTGAGCTACACCCCCAGCCTCAGTCGCTTTTAATAATTATGGATCCTCTATGTTTACTTGGATTTTGCTACTTTATTCTCTCTTGAACTCATTGCAATTAGACTTCTCCTTTTTACCACTTCAGAAAGCTGTTCTTATCAAAGATCAATAGAGAAACTTCACATCACAAAGCTTATTGGCCAGTTTCTAATCTTTGTATTCTTATCAACATCACTTAGTACACTTGATAACTCTCAACATTCCTAATACACTTCCTTTAACCAATCCCCAAGATAGCCACTCCTTTGGTTTTCTGCTATACCACTGACTCAGATGTTTTTGCTGGTTCCTTCTCTTTCCCTTAAACCATTAGATATCAGAGTGCCCAGAGCTCTAAACGTGGTTCTTTATTTGCCCCCACTTTCTTGTCCCTCTCAGTGATCTATTTGACATTACCATTTCCAAATGGAAATGTCTAAATTCTAATCATTTCCAATACTTCCAAAATTGAATTCTTTTATTCTCCCCATGAACCTTTTTCACAAAATCTTCCCCAGCTCTTTACATGGCAAATGTTCCTGTTTGCTCAGACTAAATATCTTACAAACATCTTGACTCCCATTTTCCTTTCACACCTCACTTCCAGTCAGTCAGCACATCATTTTGTCTCTTCCTTCACCATATGTCCACCAATCCTCTTACCAGCTTCTGCTCTCATTGGGTCCGATCCACCTTGATCTTTGGATCTGACTTAGTAGGGTCATAGTCTTTCCAAAACTCTTCCATTCCAAATTCTCCAGCAGTTTCAGATCTCATTCAGTTAACCCTTGAATCTCCTTGCAGTGGTTTATAAGGTCTTAATGATCTTTTTTTTTTTTTTTTTTTTTTTTTTTTGTGGGGATTGAGGGTAGGGGTGAATTGGAGGCTTAATTGAAAAATCATTTTATAAATTCCGTGAAGAGCCTAGAATTTAAAAGCTGAAGAACTTTGTAAATGGTGTTATAGATAAAATACTTTGCTCTATACTGAACCCTTGATCTATAGGGGTAGGCCAAATTACCCCTAAATACTTAATTTTGATATTTATTGGGAAAAAAATGTCCTTCTTTGTCCAGGTATGTATTTACAATCATCCTAAAAATACTGGTAAGCATAGCCAGCTTCAAAGTCTATTGATATTGTGGGAAAGAGTATTATTTTCACTCAGACTTTTTTTTTTTTTTAGTTGTAGGTGGACACATATCTTTATTTTACTTTTATGTGGTGCTGAGAATCGAACCCAGTGCCTCATGGGTGCGAGGTGAGCACCCTACCTCTGAGCCACAATCCCAGCCCCTTCACTCAGACTTTTGAACTGAAATGTGGCCTTTTAATTAGCTTATGCTTATGTTTCCTCTGTGTCTGGCATTTCCAGCTGACTGTGATTAATAAGTGGCTGTCTATGTTTCAGTGCATAGTCTTGAGAACACAGTCTTTCTTACTTCAGAATCTGAGCACAAGAAGGGAACATCTGAGAACTGAAGAAAATTATCTCTAGTATTTCTAACAATGACAACAAAAGGCTGTATTGTTAATAAACAGGTATCTGGATTTTAATCAGAGGCATTTCAAAATTTTGATTACATTTTTATTTGTATCCTTAAAGAAGGATTTTGATTTTCAGTGAATTCAATACAATATGTACATGCCTAAAATAGTTTTTTTTAAAGCTCTCTTTAAAAATATATATTTTTTTTTAGCTGTGATGGACCTTTATTTTATTTATTTATTTTTATGTGGTGCTGAGAATTGAACCCAGAGCCTCACACATGCCAGGCAAATGCTCTAACTTTGAGCCACATCTCTAGTCCTCTAAAATAGTTTTAACATAAAAAAATACTGAGTCAATTGTGCAGCACCACCACATAGAATTACTCTCTGAGAGATGTTTTTCCCTCCCCTAGGAAATTAAATACAACTATGAAATATAAATGAATATGTGTTTTTTTTTTTTTAGGGGAGAGAGAGAGAGAGAGAGAGAGAGAGAGAGAGAATTTTAAATATTTATTTTCTAGTTCTCATCCTTGTTGGTATGTGGTGCTGAGGATCGAACCCGGGCCGCACGCATGCCAGGCGAGCGCGCTACCGCTTGAGCCACATCCCCAGCCCAAAATGAATATGTGTTTGCTAAAATGCTACTTGACATTTTAGTTGTAATTAACAGGACTTCTAATATTAACTAACATTAATTAACAATGCAAAGTGTTTAAACATGGAGTGTAATAACAATGCCAAGTAGATTATGCACACTCATCAGTACACCTCATGTTTCTTGAAGATTTATCTTAGAATTCTGTATTATTAAATAAGTTTATTAAGCTTACTGCACAGATGGTGATTCTTCTGCTGTGCTCGTTCTGCAATTATTACACCCTCCTTAGCATGCTGTGGTGCTGGAGGAGACTCCATGGTCTATGCTAAGGTTTAGAAAGGGACCACCTTGGGTGAGGGGTTAGTTAACTGGAGGTATGATTCAAAGCTGACTTCGTGATTTGATTTTGGTTATGTTAGCATTGTATTTTTTTTTTAAAGGACCAAATGTTTACTACTTTCTGCTTATGAAAACTAATAGAACCTCATTATAATTATAAAAAGTGTCTGGCAACAATGAAAAATGTGAGGAAAAATTCCGTCTCATCTGAACATTAGACATAGTAACGGTCGGTATTTTTCATGTATGTCTTATTAGGAATTCTTCTGTTGTTGCATGTTGGTCTTTTAGGAATTGTGCGTTATACATATACATATATATGATGCCAGATTTACATACAAGACTTGTATGCATGTGTGTATGTATGTGTTTGTATAGTTTTTTAAAAAGAAAAATGAGATATAATAATATATATATATATATATATATATATATATATATATATATATATATATAGTATGTGAAGCTTCACCACATACATACACCATAGCTTGGTGTTATTTTTTCCTCTTTACCTTGACATTTCTATTAGGTGAAAACTATTATCACATTAGTGGGCATTTTTCCCCCCAGTACTGGGGATTGAATCCAGGGTTGCTGTTTCACCACTGAGCTATATCCCCAGCTCTTTTTAGTTTGTTTTTGTGGGGGGGGGCAGGGTCTTATTGAGGGTCTCACTAAATTGTTGATGGTCTCATTAAATTACCCAGGATGGCTTCAAACTTTTATCCTCCTGCCTCAGCCTGTAAGTAGCTTAGCTTACAGGTATGTGCCATCAGGGTAATATACATTTTTAAAAAATTAGTAGAATTTGAAGTATTTAGTATATGAATTGATCATTATGAGCATTATGGGGAGAGCAACCCTTTTCCTTTTATATGGGTTGTGAGTAATGTTTACCTGTTTTATTTTGTTTGTTTGTTATCTCTGGAGATCAAACCCAGGGTCTAATGTATGCAAGGCATGGGCTTTACCAGTGAGCTCCATTTAAGCCCTTTGTTTGCCTTTTGACTTTGATTATGGTGTCTTTGTGTACAAAACACCATATTTTTAACATTTCATATAAATCTACTTGTCAATGTTTTCTTTTATGATTTTTTACTTGTCTTGCTTTTCTCAGAAGGTACAATATTAATGTCTGCTGTGTGCTCAATATTGTGGGTGAGTCTGGGAGGTGTTACAGGGTCCCTGATTCCATACACCTTGGAATTCCATGAGGGATTCTTTTTATCAGGAAATAATCTTACTTTGGGTATTTCTCTGTTACCTTCTCTTGTGTGTATTTTGAATCTCAATTTAGTTGTAGTTCAGAATAATGACAAAGTTTTATTAGAATGGAATGATGATAAATCATTGTGGATGAATCTAGAAAGAATCGTAATATTGGTAAATTTGGGAGAGTTCAATTTGCTACTTAGTTAGATTGACATCTTTAAGTAGTTTATCAGAAACTGTTGTGATCATCTTTCAGGAATTGAGAATATCTGAGAGTATGGTACATTTTTCAAGTGAATCGTTGTGTCATTTCTTAAAATGAATTTTATTCCCAATCCATTGTCTCATATTTTGAACATAAATGGGTCAACTATGATTTATTTTTATGACAGTCCTACCCTTCAAAGAATAAATTGAAAGAAACTCAAACTGCATCTATTTCTAGAAGATCTTAGGTATTTTGATGGTGAAGATGGAGGTCACATGATTTTGAGGTGGTCCCTGGACCCTAATTCTAATTGGCTTAGATGAACACAGATTCATTGGATTGATTACTTATTTCTTTAAATTGGATGATGTGGAAACCAGAAATTTAGAGTGTTGTTCTGAATGTGCTTTTTGAGAAGTTTTTTATTTTCTATTTTTGTTTGTTTCTCAGTCATCCAAATTGTTACAGGTCCAGGTTTTTTTGTTTTTTAGTATAGGACCTTGAAGGTGCTCTACCTTTGAGCTACATTCCCAGCAATTTTTATTTTTTATTTTGAGAGAAAGCTCTCACTAAGTTGCCCAGACTGGCCTTGAACTTGCTGTCATCCTGTCTTAGCCTTCCGAGTTGAGCTGGGATTACAGGTGTGTGTTACCACGTCTTACTGAAGGTCCAGTTTAAATCCAGCTGCATTATGTCTCCTTATAACCACTACAGCTAGATGTGATTTTCCTCTTCCCTGAAATTCCCTTAAATATTGTCACTCAATCAAATATGATGCTGTGATGACATTTTTGAATATTACTAAAAACCTTTTCCAAATAAAATATGTTTTATCAAATAAGATACGTATTTTTCAAATACGCAAATATTAAAAATATCTTCTTAGTTTTCATATGCATATCTTTTACATGAAAGTATCAAGTAGACACATTCTATTTATTCCTATGCATCTAAGGTACTCTTCAGCCTTCATATTAATTTTTCCAATTTCCATAAAAATCTGACAGTAAATGGACTAGAATTTATTTAGCAGTTCTTTTTATAGTAAGCATTTATGTTTTCTGGCACTTTTTATTTTTCCAGTGTTTAGAATAATATAGCAACAATGATCTTCCTACACAGAAATTATTTTCCAAGTTTCGTATGATTTCTTTAGGATTGATTCCCAGAATCTGAATTATTGAGCCAAAGGGATGAACTATTTTAAGGCTCTTAATATGTATTGCCAAGTTTCTTTCAAAAGGATTCCACTGACACAGTACAGAGTGGTTACATGTTCACAAAGTCCTCATCACTACTTGATATCATAATCATTTTTTCTAACACCAGGAAATCACAATTGCTTCAACAAATCTTTTTCTATACTAACAAATTTGAACTTTCTTCCATGTGTTCCTTTTCCAATTAGGCTAATAAATTTTCAGACTTTTGACCATGTAAAAATTAAATATACTTCCTCTTTTTACATTGTGCATAGACTTTGTCAAAAGAAAATCATCCACCCAATGTATTAGTTTGCTAAGAGCGCTGTAACAAAGTACCACAAATGGGGCAGCTTAACAGAAATTTATCATCTTACAGTTCTCAAGGCTAGAAGACTGAGGTCATTGTTTGGTGGGCTGTTTCCTTCTGAAGCCTGTGAGGGAGGTTTGTCCCATGCCTGTCTTGTGGCTTCTGATTGCATTCGGTAGTCTTTGGAGTCCCGTCTTGTAGGTATGTCTCCCCAATCTTTGCCTTCGTGTTTACACATGTTCTCTCTGTGTGCTTGTCTGAATGTTCTATTCCTCCTCTCCCCAACTCTTCTAAGCACACTTGTCATATTGGATCAGGGACCTGTTCTACTTCAGGACAGCATCATCTTAACTCATTATATCCACAATGACCCTATTTCCAAACTGGGTCACATTCTGAGGTACAGGTGGTTAGGACTTCAACATACAGATTTGGAGGACATGTTCAACACGTGCCAATCAGTAATTCTCTTACACTATATTTAGGCAGAGAGCATTTATGTGGTGATTTCTACTACGCTACATCTCATACTAATCATTGGGAGTAGAGATGAAAGGTACAGCTTTGGTCTTTGTGGAGCAGAAAATTGAGATGTGGAGACTACTGCTCTCTGTTTCCCTCAATTTGCCCCATTTACATAGGTATCCTGCATGTTCCTGGGTGCAATAGTCATACCCCTTCCTCAGACACTTTGCAATTTCTCTTCCCTCTGCCTGGCATGCTCTTCCACCACAAGTCTGTGGTGTGTGCTCCCCCTCTGCTCAGGTGTCACCATCTCTGGACACCTCCCCAGACTATTCTGTTTAAAATTCCCCCATGACCCACCTTATCATGCCTATTTCTTTTTCATGCTTTAATTTTCTTAAAATTTCTTCTCACCTTCTCACATAATGTATAATTCAATTCTTTGTTTTGGTTATTGGCTTTCTGACCATTTTGTATGGAGTAGTAGAATACCAACTGCTTGAAGAAAGAGATTTTTTGTCTGTTTTGTTCATTGCTGTTATCCTCAGGGTTTAAACCCATGCTCAATAAAAAATTAATGAGAGAATTATAATGCAGAGTTTTCAGTGGTATAAGATACAGACAGTCTCAATTCAATATCCCCTTATTTATTTAGAGATGTTTACTGAACAGCTATTTAGTTACTTAATGTGCTCTATTTAGTTACTGCATGTTACTTATACTTTGTAATTAAAATGGTAAACATAAGTTAAATGTCTCTCTTTGTTTTGTGAGCTGCTATAGAAAATTAATTGAAACTTTCCTTATGATTTTTATTTATTCTATTTTGCACATATTAACATTTAATTATCATCATGACTACTATCATTTATGATAATCTTTACAATTTTGATGCTTTTATTAAGAACTCCATAGTCTACTTTTTCATATTGTTTTTTTCTAGGCATTTTTGTCTTTTTTATTTTTTAATTTTTTTTAGTTAAACTAGTGATCATATATCTATCATTTTACTTTCATTGTTTTCATTTTTTTTAACCTTTGGTGCACAAATAAAAAGCATATGCTTTAAATCCATCTCAAATTCTGTGACTTGGTCATACGCCACTATATTCATTATAAGTATTATCATCTGTTATGTATTATTTGACTCTTAAGAAGTTTGCCTCCTTGTTTCTTTCCTGTTGATGGTCTGTGTTTGGGACTGTGGTTTTTATTTTACTCTATGACTATCATTCTTAACGAATAGCAGTGTTTGAACACTGCCAGGTTACTTAAGTATTTTCTCTCACTAGTCCTTGCAGTAATTAAGATCTGTTAGTCATTAGGATCTTCAACCTGTCGAACAGCTTCCACTGCATTGGACACATCTCTCCCAATAAACTTAGTGGTTGAGGATGGTCAGCTCTTCAAGGCCTCACTGATAACTGCGGAGCATACGCAGTTATGCTTCAAGGACACATTATGGCCAGAAGGCAACATTTTTGAGTTGTACTGTGAACTTATCGTCTTGTCTTACTCCATGCCCTTATTTCTTGCCCCATTTGCACACATTTTTCTCTACTCTTCAATCTGTCCAATTTTGATATCAACTGATCATTTCTTCAGGTCCCAAGTCTGGCATCATTCACCTGTATGTTCCATTTTCTTCCATCTGGCAAATCATTTGTAGGATTATTCCTTTGATCTGTTACCTCTTGGGTTCTCGAAAACTTTTCTTTCCTGATTTCCCTTGTGGATAGAGAAGTCAGCCTTCTCTAAGTTGGGCCTCAAAGAACATAGATCCTTGAAGAATGTCTTATCCACATTCCTGACTCTTTTTTCCATTGGTAAAGACAAACTTAGTGTTCTGTGTATATATGGATGTATATAGGCAAGTATACATGTATCTGTGTGTGTATATACGTATATCTTATGGTAAGCTGGAGTTTAATCTACTTTGGCCCCTCTAATTGTCCTTATGTTCTGGCTGTGGCTGGTAGGGTCTTTAAAAAAATACACCAAATTTTTGGGCACTGTAACAACTCAAGAATTATTCTAGGCTCACCTTTTCCTCAGTTACTTAGAATTTTCTTATTAATCTGCATGTCTTGTTCACCATCTCACTGATTGACCCAGGGCACAAGCGTTGGTGCTCTGGTACATTTCTATGCCATTTTTCCTGAAAGTAAATGCTTATCTCCTGTTTGTTGTACCTTTTCTCTTTTCTGTTTTTATCAGTATATGTTATTTGTGCTTGCTATTCACATTTTGTTCCATGAGTGTAGAGGGAACTCAATTGCAAATAATAATTTGAATATGCCTGAATTTGTGGCACAGTCTACATTTTGGATCTTGCATTGCAAATGCCTATAGTATAAGTGAAATAAACCTTAATTTCTTCTTTTTAGCACTTTTAATCCCACTATGATTTTTAAGAGAAGTTGTTTGTAAACATTAGTGGATTTTTTAAGTGAAACTTTCATTTTGAGATAACTATGAACTCACATGCAGATGATAAAAATATGATGACATCTTTCAAAGTGACACTACAATATTGCAATCAAGATACTGACACTGATACCGTGAAGGTACAGTTTCTTCTATACCAGGGTCCCTGCTGTTGCTTGTGACAACCAGCTTACCTCACTTTTGCTTCTCACCTCCACTTCTTCCTCTTCTGCCTTCAGCCTCCAGCCCAGAACTCTGGAAATCACTAATCTCCATGTATTTTATTTGAATAATATATAAGTTGAATCAGATATTTTGGAGTTGAATTCTTTTCATCTAATAAAATTCCCTGGAGATTTAATCCAGGTTGCTGCATGTATCAGTGATTTCTTCTTTTTCATTGCTGTACAGTTTTCCAGGGTTTAGATCTACACAGTTTAAGCATTCACTCATTGAAGGGGATCTGAGTTGTTTCCAGTTGCTCTCTGTTATGAGTAAAGACACTGAACTCTCTTGGACAGTTTTTTTTTTTTTGTGTGTGTGTGTGTGTGAACAGAAATATTTATTTCTCTGAAATAAAGGACCAAAATGCAATTGTGGGCCATTTGATACTTGTATGTTTATTTTTATAAAAATCTGCAAAGCTCATATTCAGAGTAGTTGTAACACTTTATTTCCATCAGCAATGTAAGAATGATTGCTTCTCTGCATCCTCATTCTAATTTATTCTTTTTAATTTTAGCCATTCTAATGAGTAGTAATATTTTCTGATTTTAATTTGCATTTTCCTAATGTCTATGATGCCAAACATCTTTTTGTGTTTAACTTCTTTTTATTATCTTCCAAGAAATATTTATTTATACCTTTTGCTCATTTTTCTACTGTTGAGTTTTAAAGAATTCTGTATAATTCTAGATATTAATTCTTCATAATATATGTGGTTTGCAAATACTTCATACATTTTCTTTCAGTCTTTAGATTGTCATTTTATCCCCCAAGCAGAATCTTTTCACTTTGCTGAGGTTTAATTTAATGTGGGGGACAGTTATGGGGATTGAACTCAGGGATGTTCTACCACTGAGCTGCCCCAGTCCTTTTTAAAAAAGTTTTTACTTGTTTTCAAATAGGGTTTCATTCAAATTGTCAATGCTCTACCTGGAACTTGTGACCCTCCTGCCTCAGCCTCCTAAGTAGCTGAAATTACAGGGTTGTGCCATCACACCTGGGTATTTTGAGGTTTAATTTATTATGCTTCCCTATTATGAATCATACTTTTTAATGTCAAGTCTAAGAACTGTTAGCTTTCTGTCACTGTGACAAAATACCAGAGATAAATAACTTATATTGTAAAAGGTTTATTTTGGCTCATGGTTTCAGAAGTTTCATTTTGTGATTGTTTGGCTTCATTGCTTTGGGCCTGTGGTGGCACATGTGGTAGAGGAGGCCTGATCACTTTATGGAGGACAGGAAGCAAAAGGAGAAGCAAGAAGAAGCCAGGGCCCCAATATTGCCTTCCTATGCATACCCCAAGTGACCTATTTTCCTTCACTTTGTAAAGGTCCCACCATCTCCCAATAGCACCACATCTAGGGACTAAGCCTTTAATGGATAGGTCTTTTGGCAGGGATATTCCAGATCCACATTATAGCAAGCTCTTATGTAGCCTTAGATCTTGAAGATATATATATATATATATATATATATATATATATATATATATATATATATATATATAGCTGGAGTCTTTCCTTTAAAAAATATGTATATGCATATACAGTGTGTGTGTGTGTGTGTGTGTGTGTGTGTGTGTGAATGAGTGTATGGTGATGGTGACTGAACCCAGGGCTTTGCATATGAAGCAAGCACTCTACTTACTGAGCTATAATCCCAACCCCTAAAATATATTTTTGATGCATGTTAACATTGTAAAGAAACATTAAGTGCCTCTTGTGCAGATTTTGTCAGGAAGAAAGGAAGAACCTGGAAAGAGGGTACCCTCTTTCTCTGTTCTTTACAGAGTTACTGGTAGATTTATAGAATGAAGGGCATGCAATAGAAATGTTGAGGAGTGATTAAAGTATTGGGTGTTTCCTTGTTTAGTTCTACTTTGCCGTTTGCAATAACCCTGTATGGAAGGCACGATAATTACCTGTTGCAAGATGAGAAGACTGAGACCAGAGGTTGTATGACGTGCAAAACGTACTCATTTACACTGACTTAACTAGCTGACTGGCTGACTTTGGATCCAAGTCTGATCAGAGAATGACAGCTTGTTCTAACGCTGTTTACCATCCTGAATTACGGAACCAATGTTAGATGACTCATTATTAACAGAGGATTATAACACATGAAGATTATTGATAGGTGAGGGCATGGTGGAGAAACAGACTGTAAAAAACAAAGGCAGAACCTCCTACGCTGGGTCTTTAGGTCTTCTAATAAGACTTTCAGGTCTTTTAAAAGGTCAGAATTACAAGGATCTGTCTTCAGGCTTTGTTATTTCTAGAAAGAACTTGATTTCTTTGAAAGGATGTTTATGGCCCAGATATAAGTTCTTGCTGACTTCATTATTACTGATAGGAGTTTTCTTCAGAATTGAAATTCAGTGGAATATTTTATAGTTCAATATGGAATAGATTTCTTATATAGATTTTAAGATAAAGTTTTAGTCATTTTTATAGTAAAAGTGAAAATGGACGGTGCATTTTGGTTTAGTTTCTGATCTCAATATATGCTTTCTAAAACCCCTGATTAGAAGCATATTTTTCACAAGAAATATTACAGATTAGTGACTTCTGACTCCAGGTGTTAGCCCTGACTAGACCTCTGAGACTCGTGAATATTTCTAGGCCTTTATAAACTAGGAAAATTTTCCCTTTCATGAATCTGAAATTCATGCTATTCTTTAAAGTTTTTATCTTCAGAAGCCCTTTTAAAAATGTAAATAGCTTACCCGGAAGCAGATATTATCTGCAACCAACTCACATTTTGATACCTACCCCTTGCTGAGAATAGAGAAACACAAGGTGGAAGAGTTACATTCACAAAGGTCATTCTAACTGACGTGGGTGAGTGTGTGTGTGTGTGTGTGTGTGTGTGTGTGTGTTGTATTTAGGAACTCATGGCAGTAGAGGCATAAATGTTATGAAAAGCAGATTTCTGAGGTCAGACTTTCCAATTGAATACTTTTTTAAAAAGCAAACCTAGTTCTTTTCAAGTCTAAGGAAATGTAAGGGTTATAAAGGGCACATAATTTAGTTGTTCTGTTTGGTTTGTTTTTTGCAATATCAGGGATGAAATCCAGAGGTAATCTACCAGTGAGATACATTCCCCTGTCCTTTTTTTAAAAAAAAATTATTTATTTATCTTAGTTGTCAATGGACCTTTATTTTGTTTATTTATATGCATTGCTGAGAATTGAACCCAGTGCCTCACACATGCTAGGCATGCGCTCTGCCACTGAGCCACAACCCCAGACCTTTTGTCTTATTTTTGAGATAGGGTCTTGCTAAGTTGCTCAGGCTGTACTTGAACTTGCAATACTTTTGCCTCGTGGTCCCAGTCGCTGGGATAACAGGTATGCACCACTGCATCCTTCACATACTATAGTTTTTAAAAACATTTTTTTTTCCTGAACTATAGTTTTATATGCCAGAATATACAGATATTAAACTTAGACTTCAATAAAATTTGATAAATTTAAATACTCATGTAAACCCACAAAAATTAAGATGTAGAATTTTTTTTTTTTAGAGAAAGAGAGAGAGAGAGAGAGAGAATTTTTTAATATTTATTTTCCAGTTCTTGGCGGACATAACATCTTTGTTTGTATGTGGTGCTGAGGATCGAACTTGGGCCGCACGCGTGCCAGGTGAGCTCGCTACCGCTTGAGCCACATCCCCAGCCCGTAGAATATTTTTATTACCTCAGAAATTTCCCTTAAGTCTCTCCTCTTCTCTTACCCATTCACAAACACCGTTTTGATTTCTATCATCAGACCTTCTTTTTTGCGTTTCTGACACTCACATAGATGCGATCATATATTTACTTCTTTGTGTCTTGTTTCTTTGGCAATAATGGTTTTAAGACCCCAATTGTATTGTTGTTATCATTAGTTTGGTTATTTTTAGTGTTGATCACTAATTTGTTGTATGACTATACCACAATTTGTTTTTTCAGTCTCCTGTCAATGGGCTGTTCTCCATTTTTCATTACAAGTTACGAGCAACAATTTTTTGCAAGTCCATTTGTGACCATAATGTTTTCATTTTTCTTAAGTATATATCCCAAGAGTAGAATGCTGTGTCATTGGATAAATAAGTTGTCAAATTTATTGTCATATAGTTACTGATATTTATTATTATTATTTTTTTAATTGTATTTTTTTATTGATTATTTAAAGCATTACATAGCTCATGATATATCATCTTTCATACATTTGACTCAAATTGTGTTTTGGTCCCATCTTTATTAGCTGATATTGATAATTGGTTTTTGATTAGTTTTCTTAGACAATATTGCTAGAGGCTAATGCCTTCTCTATTTTCCTTTTTCTTTTCCTCTTCTTTCTTAGATCTTCTTCTTTTGTGATGCTGAGGATTGAACGTAAGGCTTTGCACATGAAAGGCAGGCACTGTACTGCTGAGCTATATCTTCAACCTTCTTCTTTTTTTAAAATTTTATTCTGAGGCAGCATTTTGCTAAGTTGCTGAGGCTGGCCTCAAACTTCCAATCCTACTGCCTCAGCCTCTTGAGTAGTGGAAATGTCAGGCATGTACCACTGTGCCTGGATTGAGGCCTTTTATTAATCTTTCCCAAATCAACTTGTATCTTTGTATGTTCTTTCTATGTTTTTAAAAATTTGACCATTTTCCACTGTTGTCTTTATTTTTTTCTTTCTTCTATGTTTTTAAAGTTTAATTTATCATCTTTTTTTTAATGCTTCTAAAGGGAAGATCTGGCAGGATTTTTAAAAAACAATAGAAAGATTTTCATTAGGGTATGCTTTGAACATTTATGTCAAACAGATTTTGCAAACTCTTATTTTTGTTATCAACAGATTTTTTTAAGTGACATGACCATTGCTGTAAAGTTTAATTTCAATTAATTATGTATAATGAGCATGAAAACAGCAAGCAGCATAAAGCAGTCATAAGGCAGAAAACCCTTATTTCCTATTATTGTCAATCCAAATTCCTAAGAATAGTACTTTAATTTGGAGGCAGAAGTATGATTATATATCTCAGACAATTGTACTGCTTAGTTCCTTTTCTCAGAGCCTCTACTTTATCAGCCATTACATGTGATATTTTATCTGCACCATTGACATATTGATCACACATGTCAATTATGAAACATTTCGTTATGATAAATTTATCTTGAAATATATTTCTCCAGTGACCTGATATCAAAATGATGTATAGCATGGGTAGGTAGCTTTTTCTGACTTCTTTTATTTATCTCTTTCTTTACTCATCTAAATGTGTGTTTTTCCAACCATAATGTAAAATTGTAAGTGTTCATGGTCTTTTCTGTCCCCCCCAACTCATAGTAGATAAGTATTGATCTATTTCAATAATTTTTTGTATTGATCTATTTCAATATTTTTTGAAATGTTTCTTAGCCTTGAAAACATTTATAACCCATCCACAAGAGCAAGATTAGAAAATTGATCCTTGTTAAAACTGGGTGTTGGATAAAAGTGAATATTATACTGTTTCCTTCACTTTGGAATGTACTTGAAAATTTCTATAATGCAAAGTTTAAGAATGTCTATAACAAACAACATATGGAAACCCAAGGAGTTGGGAAAATAGTGTTTCTCCATTGAGATTTCCAGTCTTTGCAAATATTTCTTTGAACCCATGTAGAGCCAGTGAGTCTACAGCACATAGAATTTGAAGGGAGAATTTACTAGATTAAAATAAGAGATCACTTCCAATTACTTAAAGAAGCAATTAAGTAACACACATTACAATAATAGCAAATTTAATTTAATTTCACTAATGCTTTCTGTATATTTTTTTCTCTATTTTTCAACTTAATTCTCTTTGACTCTTCACATGTCAGTGATTTGGTAATATTTTCTGTGGAAAAAAACAAGTGGTAACTTGGTTTTACTTTCAAAATGTTTGATCAAATTTTTATTGTTGTTGATACCTTACTTAATCTATCAATCAATTAATTATTATATATCTATTTTTTGCAGTACCAGAGATTGACTACATTTCCAGCCTTTTTAAATTTTGAGATAGAGTCCCATTAAGTTGCCAAGTTGCAATCCTTCTGCCTCAGCCTCTTTCTTGAAGAGTTGGGATTATAGGTGTGTGCTACGCTGCCCAGCTAGTATGGATACTTTAGAAAAGTTTCTTTTTGTTATTTATTGTTGGTAACATCAGCTATGATTTTAATATTGCTTTGCTTTTTTGAATCTCATTCTACATTCCATTTGTAACTTTTGATTCTTATGCAACCAAACCTACATCAGAACTACAAATGAGAGTTAGTGTTTAGCTTCATAGGAGTGTATTCTGTTACTCTGCAGGAACACAATTTTTAGAACCTGTAGTATTGCTCTTAAAAAGCCATAGCTGCTTTGTACTCTGCCAATGCCCTAGCAATGCTGATTATTGCATTATTGCATTAGTGCACGGAAAGTAATTCCATTTCTCTAGTTCAACTCTCCACAAAATAGAAATATTAAGTCACCTTCAAGGTTTGCCATAAGAATGAAGCATAACATAGATCATGATGCTGTGAAGTATAAAGTGGAATACAAATGTTGTTTTTTTTTTCATGACAGTTATTTTTGTCACCTTTCTTATAGGGTTGTGATCATCTGATTGACTCTAAGATTACTCACCTGGGTAAAACCTGTCTTTTTCATTTGCTGTCTATACCAGACCTCTGATATTTCTTTCTATATGCTTGTCCTACTGAGTGAAATGATTTCATCAACTTTAATGTTTAGCTATAAGAGTCATATCTCCAAATAATCCTTTGCTCATTCACTTATGTATTCATTTTACAGTATTAAGGGTATATTTAATGCTAGTGTTACTGGGCCTGGCAGTTGTAGTGACAGACTAAGATACAATAGCCTCTTGTTAGCTCCAAGAGAGATTTCAAATATAAAAGGAGGAAGAAGGAGTTGCCAAATAATACCCAAAACAGGTTGAACCAAGGAAAGGTGTATAAAGGAGAGGAACATAGGAACTCAGACACAAATGACCTAGAGAAGGTTTTTCTACCACAAGTCTTTGGGTTTCCACTCAAAGGATAAGTAAAAGTCAATGGGAGAAAACTTCACTCATGTAATGAATCTAGAATCATTTGCCTTTGCAGAAATTTGCTCCTCAGATCTATCTTGGGGGGGTCTCAATTCTAAGGCTGTGGTATACTTCTGTTCTGTGCCCTCATTCCAACATCAGGGCATTTCAAATATATAAGATTTAAAAATCTCTTTCCTGGGTTGTGAAGGACACGTCAGAGTTTATTCTGTGTTTTGCTGAGTTGTATTTGTTTTCCCCCAGTTAATCCTGGACAAAGGGGCTAGTATTATGTTTTAGTATCTCTAGTAAAGTCTTTGTATCATCAAAACTGTGGAATGAAATTTTATTTAATAAAATTTGCTAATTAGTTAGGCAGCTACTGAGATGGGACATACTTCCGTTTCTCCAAACACGTATCTGAATATACACAATTTACATGATTTTTATAAATACTATTCACATTGTGGATCATTAAAGTATATCCCCATATGAAGGTACTTTGTAAGAACATTTTAGGCCACTTCAAGAAATTCATAATTTTAATAAACGGCATTATTTAAAACATTAATATGACTGGTAGGCACTCTGCCCATCTTGTTTTCCTAGGACACAGACTTGTTCTAGACAGTAAGAGTATGTATAATTCTGTTGCTACTGTACCAACCATAGATAATGGTGTGAGAGATGCTCTGCCTAAGGATTTGATGTGCTAAAAAAAAAAAATCTATTTTCAAAGTCTGGCTGTTTGTGTTGCTGAAATCAAGAGCCGAAATAGATGGGCTTTTATTGAGCAGAACATTTTAATGAGTGTTGGAATACACAAAGGTAGTCCCACAATCTAGTATGGAGTGAGGATGAACCAAACTGATTTGCATACAAAAGCAAGGGGAAAATATGTAGTAAAAGCCTGTCAAAGAGAGGAGAGGAAGAAGAGAGCAGACTTAGCAACTGGACAGGGGCCCTGGACAGAAGGGAGAAGAAGGTTTGGGAAAATTGCTCTTCATGGCAAGGGCCATTACATTTCTGTAAACAGTGTTTTCTGGTAGTGTTTGAGCTTATTTTGTACTCTGGATTGTATTTAAATCTTTGTTCTTCACAGACTTTGCACAACATTTCGATTGAATTTATAATGTTTTGGATGGATTGAAAATAAAAGGGTGCACTCAGTGTGAGGCGGATTTTAGCAGCACCACTTAAGACTCAGGAGTGGACTCCAGACAAAGTCCTTCCCTTGCAAAAACAGGGCTATGCTTTTCCAAAGGCAAGTCTTGGGTACTGTGCCTCAGAATTCCCTGCTGTGCGGGGAACCTGCAGCACCCTGAGCTCTACTTTAGCCCTTCTTGTAGTATTTACCTTGTACAGACACTTTACTTGGGACATTTCTCAGAAACTGGAGTATGAGAACTGAGTTCTAAAAAAGTTAATCCTTAGGTAGCCCTGACAGAGCTGGGGTCTGGGGACAAGGTAGATAATTCTCTGAATGCCATTCCCCTAAATTCCAGGGAGTGAGACTGTCATTTATCTGCAACTGTCTTTTTTGCTAATTCTATGCAAAAGCAATCAGGAGTCTAATTTTAAAATTTCAGAAGAATCTACCACTGCTGGCTGAGCCTTCCCTTTGTTTCCTGACAAATAGCTTGTTGACACCAAAAACAAAAGGTGTATTTTCTGGCACTGATTCTGGCTTTCTTTTTGAAAGGAACAAGCTGCTTTGTGGACATGATCAGCGTCTGCCATTTTCAAGTCAGTGAGTGGCATTTGTATAGTTAAAAACAGCTGTAAGTTATTAATGTTGGTGTTACAATTGGTAATTATTAATGCTAGCCAAGTTTAGTGAGTACCTGGGTGCACAGAACCAAATTATTTAAAAAGAGAGAAGATGAAAGCCTGCTCTGATTTTTGGTGGATCCTGTGTCTCACATCTTGGTTGCCTAGGGGTGGAGGGAGACCTGTTTTATTTTAACCTCAAAGAGCAGTGAAACTAGAACACATCTGTGCATCCATGATGGTAGCTGCAGACACACACACACACACACACACACACACACACACACGCGCACACAAGCTTGTCTCTGTGAAACATGTGAATTAAAATTAGGCAATATAGAGATTCTGCTATGCATTTTATGTTTACCAAAAGTGAAAAACAATTTCATTTCAACATGTTGCCTTTTATATGAATTTAAGAGCTATCGATGAAAAATCCTACCTTAAATATTTCATTATAATTAAAAATGTTATTTCTATTCTGAGTATGATTATTTTTCATTCAACGGATTCCTCCCTTTTCCTTAGCTAAAGAGTCCCAGCTCCCAAGGAGCTCTTTGGAGGGTCTATTTAGCTTCTGCTGTTTTGTATTTCCATACACATCTGTGATAGAAATGAGTAAAGTTGATGGGCATTGTTTATTTCTTAATTAGAAAGAAATGCTAATAGATCTCAGCTAAGCTGCTGTTGAGAAATGTGGTTATTGGCTTCAGTCCTACAATGGATTATGATCCTCATTCATTCATTTATGGCTGTGAAAGAGTTGATCCAATTTTTCTCCATAGCCCTATTTATTCTCTTGATTACTTTGACTTTAGAAACACAAAGGAAAACCCTCTGGAATTCCACCTGCCATATACAGCTGCCTACTAAGAGTAATTTTAAAAATGCACTCCTTCCTTCTTACTTTGCTTTTTTTCTCTACTCCTTTGTTTTTATCACCTTCAAATACACATATTTATTTTGCCCATTGTCTTTCTCTATTAGTATATGAGCACCACAAAGGCAGGAGTTTTTGTTCCATTTATTGCACTATTTTATTCTACCAAACTATAATTGTGCCCAGTACATAGTAGGAACTCCAGAAGCAATTGTTAAATGAAAGATAATGAATGAATTTTGTGGCAGTAGGCCATGGTGGTGGTTTCGTTACCAGTTCTTCTGTGAATTTGGAAATAAAAGTTAGCCTTATGGAAGGAGATGGTTAGTTGCTGTCATGGCCATCTTTGAAATTTTAATGAAATAACAGATTCTTTTCCAGAAAAATGCATGTACTTATTAAAACAAAATTTCCTATGAATTCATATAAAAATTTCTTTTCAACTCAGAAATCTGATGGTTCCCCTTTTTTGTCTTTCCCCAAAGAATAAATCTTCCTTGATCTGCATTCCGCATCCTCACTTAAATTTGTTCATCAATTTTTGAAGAACAAGCTATGTTTTCCTGTCATTTTTGCTGATGAACTCAGAACTTGAAACTATCTACTGTGTTAAACATTCATAAAAGTATCTGATCCTCATAATATTTTTTCACATTTTGCTGAAGATCTGTTTCTTCCATGGAATTAGTGGTTTCCATATGAATTACCTGTACACATCAAAGACCTGTACACATCTCTTGCTTCTTCCTGTCCACTGTTACCCATAAAACCAATCTGCTCACAGATATATAATGGTTCACCCATGTGTGCCCACGTGATTGTCCTTCATTTCTTTGGATTTCTCATCTCTTAAATCCTATTCAAAGTGTATTTGCCTTAGGAAGTTTCATCCTTGTTATAGCTAACAGTTAATTTCTCCAACTGCACATCCTTACAATTATATACTCTGTTTTGTTTTTATACTTTCTTTCTTTTTCTTTTTCTTTTCTTTTTTTTTTTTTTTTTTTTTTTGATACTGGGGATTGAACCCAAGGGTACTTAACCACTGAGTCACATCCCCAGCTCTTTTTTTGTATTTTATTTAAAGACAGGGTCTTGCTGAGTTGCTTAGGGACTCACTGAGTTTCTGAGGCTGGCTTTGAACTTGCTTGAAATCCTCCTCCTTCAGCCTCCTGAGCCACAGGGATTACAGGTGTGTACCACTGTGCCTGGCTATACTTTCTTTTTTTATACCTTTATTTATCCATTTTTATGTGGTGCCAAGGATAGGACCCAGTGTCTCTCACACATGTTAGGCAAGCGCTTTTCTACTGAGCCACAACCCCAGCCCTTCTTTTTGATTAATTGCTCAAAGTAGTTTTATTTTTTTAATCTTCAGAGTCTCAAAGGAAAGGTAATAGGCTCTTCTTTTGCCTCTTCAACTATTCTTCATATAATTATCATGAAATCAATGTTAATGACATATTTCAACATATTAAGCATGTAGAAAACTGTTTAACTGTTAGTTGTTCAGGTAATAAGGTATATCAGGCAAAAGTAGGTTCAGCCACCTTTAAGATGTGTATGATATTTGAGATGAAAAAATTTCATAAGGCTAAGTGATGGCGTAGTACATGGGATAGTTATGACTGTTGAAATTTAAGACATAAACCTATGGCTTTGCTGATGTCTATTCTGATGGCATGTGTATGTGCAGTAACATTCATGAAATATTTGAATATCATCTCTGGTATAGGCAAAAAAGAAGACCAATGTTCTCTTTTTTTCTTTGTTAGAAAAATTTGGATCCAAGAAATACTGAGTGGGCTACTAAGCCCATAGCTTAACATTATAACCCATCTTAAGTGAGTCCATACACCAACTGGCTAAACTCAATGTTAGGATTTTTCATTCCTTGAAGATAATGCCCAAGGAATGTTATTTTGTAGATCTTTTAGGAACACTCCATGCTTTAAATAAAGTAAGTTGATATAAGACAATTTATGACAGTGTGAATTATTTCACTTTATTATTAATTAAATTAAAATATTCCTTTCACTGGACATGGTGGCGTGTGCCTGTAATCCCAGCAGCTTGGGAAGCTGAGGCAGGAGGATTACAAGTTCACAGCCAGTCTCAGCAACTTAGTGAAATCCTGTCTTAAAAACAACAAAGAAACAAAAACCAAATAAAACCTAAAAAACAGGATGGGGATGTAGTTGAGTGGTTAAGCACACCTGGGTTCAATACCTGGTACATTTTTTTTTTTCTCAGAATGAGGAAGAAAATGATTCATGTGAAAGAAGATTATTGTTTTTGGAGGGGAAATAGAAAAATAGAAAACTGCTACTGCCACTTCAGAAATTTAATGCCCCATCTATCCATTAAGAAGAATATGAGTACCCTAAGCTTATTCATAGAATCATAAGAATGAACATATGTAATGTTTTGTGACATAAAGGAATTTTTCAAAGCATTATATAAGATCAATTGCATTTATCTTCTTTTGATGTGACACAAAGTATTCAATGGTTAATAATTTTAAGTCATAATCTAATTTCTGGGACAAACATTAGCACAGATATTATAGGAAAACAAAGTAGATGGATTAAATTTACATTTTTACTTCAGACTTGATGATTGTCACACTCACACACACACACAAACACACTATAATTTTAAAAGAGAAATTATTATTGACTTCCATTTCTTTTTGCATAAATAGGGGCTGTTGTGAAACAACAGCGTGTTTTGAGATTGAATGCCTGTTTGAACTGTGTTGTATTCTTTGTAAACTTTTCCTGTGAGCAATTCATGCTTTTGATAAGTAGACTCAGGGAAATGGGTTCAGGGTATAACCAGATTCTTTTGCAAATAGTCACCTCCCCCAGTGAGGGACACACAAATTGGCTCACCTTACTTCCTCTCTCCTACAGTAGTTCCTTCAAAATTCTACTTTTAGAGTGACTATCAAGGTGAGCAACAGCAACAAAACAAGCTTTATCCAATGATCCAAGAGAGCACTTCCTGGTTTCTGTGTGACTGCATGTCCTATCTCAGATACTGACCTAAAGTGACATTGTTACTTCATCACACATTCTTTACATGTGCGTAGCCCTGACAGGCTTGTATTTGAAGGACAGAGAGGTCAGATTAATTTTTGATCTTTACTTTCATGTACAAATGGTCTCTTTGGGAGAAGAGAAAGAAGTCAGATCAGAATCTGTGTTCTAATGCCAATTAACATCACAACTATGAAGGAACTGGCCCATAGAAGATAAGGCACTTTATGTTGTTGCAAAGTGTGTAGCAAACAGAAGTAAAAGATTACATGAAAACACCACATTATCTGAAGTTCAATGGTCAGTATAAACCCAAAGACTATATAAAACACCCTCACTGGAGTACAATGTATTGATGGTTTCATCAACAAGTATTTAACTGCTCCAAAGGCCAAAGCTTCCTGCCAGAAATAAGTCAGACTCAGTCCTTGGGCCACAAGTGTACATAAGGAATAATCTAAAATAAACAAATAAAATATGTGGTACTAGTTTGTGTTTGCTTCATGTCAAACTAGAAGAGTAGTAGCCACTGAATATTGCAGGAATTCTGAATAAGCATCATGTGTAAGTAATTCTTTTACAACTAATGGTCGCAGTACCAATTTTGCTGGAGCAGATGAAGGAAAGACAAAGTTGAAGGCACAGGTGAAGTACAGGTGGTAGAGACCCTGCAATTCCAGCTTAATGGGTTTTATTCTAAAAGCAATCAAAATAACACAGTGAAACAACAAAATCAACATTATTTATGTGTATATGTTGGTGAGATGTACCAGTTCATACTTTTAGAAGATAAACCCAGTGTTGGTGGAATGAGCAGAGAAGGGAGACTGAGATCATGCCTGTAAAATCTTGTGACAACATTGCCTGGCTCCTGGTACATGATCAATAAATATAAGCTCTTAATTTTAACTTATTTTAAAGAGAAGAGATTGCAGAATATTGTCATAACACATGTGGTGATGATGAACTGGATGGAGGTTATACTGGGGGCAAATGGAAATGAAGGGACTTCACAGAGGCCTTCCTGGCAATGTTGTTGAAACACAATAGCTGAAGGGAACCTGGAGCCAAGCCTTTCATTTAGATACGATAAATGACTGAATGTGGTTACGAGTGTGAACTGCAAACTATAGGCATTTTGCCAAGTTTAATACCATGGAAATATCCCAAGCCACACTGGTGAGAACAAGATTCGGTTTTAGCTGTCATTACACACATGGCTATGATGACAACAATAAAGACACCCTTAGCCCTGAGCTACCACAGGGATCTCCTCCCAGGTTACTTTTCCCAGTCATCAGGCCAAGTTGACCCCAAACTTTCCTTTTTGCATTTTCTGGGAGAAATATATATTTAAATATATATTTAATTTTTTTTCTGGGATAGGTTTTAGGACCTTGTTTTTATTTTTATTTTCAGGATTTGTCTATGGTAGTTGAAGACCAACTGCCTTGTTTTATTTAGGGAGACATTAGAAAAAAATATACATTTGGTTGATATCTATATTATATGAATGTTGATATTTAAGTGGTAATGCTAATTTTTTTTTTAAAAAAATTAAAGCTCACTTTATTTATTTATTCATTTTGGTAAAATACAGATTAAGGTCCTCTTCCTCTTTTTGAATTAGTAAAATGGGCTACTGCCATCTGGTGGCAGATTATCAGGAACGATAGGCAGGGATGAACTACGAACATAATTACAGTCATGTTTATATATTCACTCGTGTTCAATCATGAGCTCAAATTCATCAGGTCTAAAACAATTTATAATTTATCCTTTAAATTAGTTTTCTTAAAATGGGTTGAAAACAAATGTGTCCAGATATCAAGCTCTACACAGATGTGATTTTTTCTTAATCTGAAAACAAGGCTGTGAGGGTTGTTGTTCCCACCTACAAATGAGAAAATTGAAGTTTGGAGGTTAATTAACATCTCCAGTGAGATGCTGTCACTCTTAACCATTAGTCTACACTGCTTTCTAAGGTGTTGACGGGCACACCATCTGTAGTCACTCAGAGTTGAACCCTGGTGGTGCATGGACTCTCCCATCATTGTTCTTCTCATGTTCCTTTGGGTTTTTTCTTGTCTCTATCAATTCTAATTGCCAGACTTTCTAGTCCACACCTTTACAACACCTAGAGTTTGTTAAATAACTTAATTTTTTATATTTAAATAAATTATAATGTGATCTACAACTACATCTCACTGTAGACATTCAAATTATAGAGAAGAGCACAAAGTAAGAACTGAAAGTCCTTTGTCATCACTTTTATCATATCTCAGAGAAGAAGCACATATGAGTTTCGATTGGTTTTAAAAATATAAATAGGACTATATTATTCCGATTGCTCTGCAATGTACTCTTTTCATTTAATGATGTCTTAAAGATTTTTCTCTTGTCATGTTGTAGCCTTTTACCCACAGTGGATACTTGATAAATTGTTTGCAAAATAAAAGTTAGACTTTAGTCACATATTCCTTTTGCCACAAATAGGCATTAACTTTTATTTTTGGTAGTGGTACTGAGAATCAAACCCAGGGCATTTTAAAATTGAGCTATACATCCCTAGCCCTTTTTATTTTTATGTTGAGACAAGGTCTTACTAAGTTGACCAGGCTGCTGGCCTTCAACTTGTGACTCTCCCTCAGTCTCCTGAATCATTAGAATTATAGGCATGTGCCACCATCCTTGAGTTTTTGCTCAGTTTTCATCTAATGGAAGCATTTATTTCTCCTGGGATATAAGTTATCATAGGTATTGTATCCTTTTAGTTATTATTAATCAATAGCTTCTTCATGGCATAGTTATGGTACAGCAAATAGATTATTTTCATGAAATATCAATAGTGTGTATCTGTCTTATGTAAATATCTAATTTCTTTACTATTTCTATAGGTCAATAGTTCTCAAGATTTAATGTGCATCAGATCCACCTGGGAGGCTTGTTATAACCCAAATTGCTGGAATCCACTTCCAGAGATATTGGTTCAGTAGGTCTGGAATGAGGCCTGTGAATTTCCATTTCTAATAATTTCTGTGTGATGCTGATGCTCCTGGTCTAGAAACTCTACTCTAAAGACCACTGCTCTGTTTGGGTCACCTGTGCAATTTATATCTCATATGATATCTAGATCCCTTCTCAGTACTCATTGTTTTACTCCCTATAAGAACTGCAGGTTAAAGAGGGTGTCACAAATGGCTGTGGTGTGACACCAAACCTCTGGTATGCATGTTCTTTCACAATAGGGCCAGCAGGGACACTTAAAGGCAGAACTGAAGAGAATGGCAGTCCTGCCAACAGCTCAGACCTCAAATTAAGGAATAGTTTGCACGAGTGCAGAGGGTGGAACTAGCTATTGTTTTCTCATTAGTCTCTGTGGCATCACATGCTCCAAAGATTGCAATCTATAGCAGGTACGTCATCTTAGAGTATGAAGGATGGTATTATGATGCCGCTACATCCAGAAAACAATTTATTATTTATATTCTCTTTCTGGTAGGAGCTCAGCCAAGTAAAAAAGTGACCTGATGCATCCAGTCAAATATTTATATCAATTTCATCATTACTGTAGATTCAGTACTGAGTCCATAAAAGCAATTATACCCATCTACTAAACAAAAATCCAAAATTGAGACAGGATTTTTAAAACTTACTATAGAGTTTCTTTATAGTAAAATTGCTTAATCTTTAATCATTTGGTTTACAAAAACTGCTTGCTTATATGTATGTTGGGTAATGGAAACATCATTTATAAGGTTGATTATCTAAAATATCAATATAATGTGTATACATAAAACATAATGGAATGTTTGTACTTGAGAATGAAATATAGGAGATAAAAATTATAATTTAAAGAATTTAATTTTCTAGATAAGTTATAATTCTTGTAAACGTTTACGTATTTATGTTTTGACCAAGCATTTTAATGTATATGAATAATCAATGCACTTTGAATGAGGAAAATGCATTGAGCTGATTAGGAGTATTTCATCCATGGTGCTTCTTCACTTGAAATACTGTGTGAAGACATTTTGTCATTTCTGTAAATGGATTTTAAATATTAAATTTCACTAGGCATTCATGTATTCATAAAAACATGTATACTTTTTTAATGTCTTTGCTTAAACTTTATACAAAGGATATTATATTGGTATGTAAATTTCTTCTACTTCCTTTTGTCTCTGAACAATTTATGCATTTCAACTTCTGAGTAAAAGTACACTTAATATCCATAACTAAGCTTATATATGTTGAAAACAACATTTATTATTTATTTATTTACTCATTTTTTTTTTGGTGGTACTGGGAAATTAACCCAGGGCCTCATGCATGGTAGGCAAGGGCTCTACCACAAAAATTGGGTCCAACTTTTCAATGTTTGAGTTCTTTAGTGAATATTTTTGTCATATTTCTCCTTTGGCACACTCACCATATAAGTCAGGAAGTGAAATTGAGTAATGCCATATTGCTCTATAAATTTGTTGAACCAAATTATTTTGCCACTAGTATTGTGTAAAGTTTTTTTTTTTTGGGGGGGGGGACTGGTAATTGAACTCAGGGGCACTTTGCCACTGAACCACATCCATAGCCCTTTTTATTTATTTATCTTTAAATTTTGAGACAGGGTCTTGCTGAGTTGCTGAGAGCCTGTGTTGCTGAGGCTGGCCTTGAACTTGTGATCTTCATGCCTTAGGCTCCTGTGTTTGGATTACAGGCATGCTCCACTTGCTGGCTGTATAAAGTTCTTATTTCATATTTTCTCCAATATCTGATAATGTGAGAATTTTAAATTTTGGTCAGCATGAAAAGTGTGAAATTGTTTTTCATTGTGGTTTTTATATGTAATATTTAATTAGCATAGATAAAGACTGTGCTTCTTCATTTTTATTAATTATTTGGGTTTCCCATTTCTGTGAACTATCCAATTATGTACTTTGCCATTTTTTCCTACTGTTTTGTCTTTTGTTTTAGATCTCAATATAATATGAATATTAATCTTATTTTTTGTTATATACTTTGAAAAATTTTCTCCAAGTTTGTGACTTGTATTTTAATCTTATTCCATAGTAATCTTGTTGGTGAGGGAGTTTTAAATTGTGATGCAATAAATATTATTAATCTATTCCTTTAAGGTTTGTATATCTTTTTCTTTTTGCTCTAGTCCAATGTCCTTAGAAAGTTTTAAAGTTTGCCTTTTATATTAGATCCTTATGTGAAATTATTGTGTAAGCTGTTGGTAGCATCTATATTTCTCTATGGATTATTAATGATATCAGCATCATTTATTAAATAATTTGTCCTTTCATCACTGTTCTATATGTTGGGTCAGTTTGAGTTTTTATTATGTTTTTATTATTTAGTATTCCCTTGACTTATTTCTGAAATAGTAGGAAACAGGCATTTGTATTTTCTATGAATTTGTGACCTGCTACTTTGGAACTTTTCCATGTTTTTCATTGTTTCTGTTGGACCAATAATAGTCTATGACTGTTAATTTGGTGCTGACACTGAATCAGTGTGGCATCCATTAGTTTAGTTCCCCCCCAGTGTTTCCTGTTCTCTGTCTTCTGGTAAATGGTGGATTGCACTTTCCCCTCTTTTTGATTTAGGCATGGCATGTGACTGCTTGCCAATGGATTCATTCATGAGTCAAAGCTTGAAATAGAATCTCTGCATCTAACTCTTATATTTTTGAAAGGGTAAAGATAAGAGGGTAAAGACAAAGGGTGAGGTGGCACCAAGAAGGTACTTCCCAGCCAGAAGTAGCTTTTTCATATAATCTCTTCATTGACTAAAGTTTCCTTTGTATTAATAAATTCCTCTTACATATATTTTAGTGGGGTTGGGCCCCAATGGAGATGGGAAAAGAAAGGAATTAATGTTTGGGGGAGTATACTTTTAATCCCTCACACTGCAATAATAATTGAAATATTTGCCTCCTAACATCTAGGTGGTATTAAGTAAGCAGTGGACATTTGGATAGTGATGATGAGTAATTTTAGAGACTGGATCATGTTGGCTTACATGACAAGGACTATAGAGGGGCTTTGGCTTTGATAGAAGGAGAGAACAAGATCTCAGATTGTAGGGATGAGGAGGGGTGTGGAGCAGGCATCCCCCAAGTTTCTGCTTCATAATTTATTTTTATGGACGTCCTGAAAAATCATTCAAGTGCAAAAGTCACTATTTATATTTGTAACAATTTATTTAGTGTGTCAGATGTTTCTGATGTTAGGACACTTTCTTGCTAAGTTTCTTGCTTTTAAAACTGAACGTTGATGTTTAATTAAGGTTTTACATCTCTCTCTTTTTAGGTGGTTCTTTGGAGCAATTAAAAGAGCAGATGCAGAAAAGCAACTATTATATTCAGAAAATCAGACGGGTGCTTTTCTCATCAGAGAGAGTGAAAGCCAGAAAGGAGATTTCTCCCTTTCAGGTATGGACATTATTTTGTGGAGCTGGAATATAAATTTGAGAGTCTGCACTCATGAACCTGCTGTGTGGATATGGACATATTAAACATGCCTTCTTTTGTTTTCTTCATAATAACTCCAAAATTAAATCTACGGAACTACTCAGGAGTAATATAAAAATTAACACAAAAATTTCCTAAAGCTAGTAGTCTCTATAAACAGTTTCAAATATATGTACTCTAGATATGAAAGTGTAAGCACATAAATCTGGCTGTGTTTTTTCACTTCAGCATTATCTAGGATCCTTTTAGGGAAATGATAAGCAAGAAACAAAAACTATACTGTCTTCAAACTTAATTTGGCCATGATATAATTGTATATATGCACATATGCACACATATAATATATGCATTATAATGTATATGTAATGTATAAATTTTAACATATTATAACACATACAAACACACACATATGTATGCATTTGCATTTTACCTGTCTTTGCCTGGTAAATAGGAAGTGAATTGAAATGCTGAATGCAAATGCATTTAATTAACTCATGATATGTATGATGTCATCAAATGTAGTTTTCCAGCTGAAGGTCAAGTACATGTTTCTCCACCCTAGAAAATACAGAAGCTTAGGAGACCTGAGAAAGAACTTTTGAGAGTTCAGGTGATACATGTAGGTCTTTGCTTTCAAATATCTTTAAAGGTTTATGTTGCAGTGTTGCAGAGTGGCCTTTTCTTAAAGTCTCTACACTAGTTCAGCTCTAAATATCAAAATTTTTCACCACTTGCCTTATCCTGATCTCCAGTGGAAAAAAGCCTGTCCTTTGTGTTATTGTCCTCTTATTCAATTTTCCTGACTAGATGTAAACCTTGTAGGGGAAGAGACTTTGCTTCCTTTCATTCCTTCGGACCTGGAGTAAGTGCTTAGTACATGTGATGTCCCATACCTCACCGTGTCTGCCTGGCTCAGAGCTAGGAGTCAGGACAGCTTCATGGAGTCACAGTGAAGCAGGTCCTGAACCCCCATGTGTTGGGAACTTTGAACCTGTACTCTGGTCATGAAATGTGTTTTTGGCATCTGTTACCTTTCTGCTTACCTGGTGGTCCCAAATATTAGAGCAGGTGGGTTGGAGCTGGAGAAAATCAAGAATGGTATTATTGAGTCAGATATTGCAGAGGGTCCTTTTGCCTATTCTGATACTAAATCTATATGATTTTTCAAAATCATGTGGATTTGACTCAACTCTTACCTTCACGGATGAGAGGTTAGATAACGCTGTTCTGATTATCATTCTTGAAATGTGTCCAAGTTTAACATGTCCCTAACCTTTTAAAAGTTGCTTATACCCAGGGCAGTAATCAAAATACTTCATTATGAGCTCAGAATAATACCCTACCTGGTTGGGACTTCACACTAATGTATACCTGTACAAATTCAGGTGACATGAATATTTTATATAACATTGTTCTGATTATAAAAAAATTAAAAATTTATATAAACAAACAACTCAAATAAGAATTATCTAACATATCACTTTCTGAAAATAAATTTTGTGTTTGAAATATTTTTTCTGTCAACCTTTTTTTCTACACTCCATCTGCATATATTTATATACAATCATATACACTCACACCTTCATACACAGGAAACAAAATTGAGACCATCTTGTAAATATGGAAAAATCTATCTATGTATATGTATGTCTATGTGCACATATAAGCATATGTATACACACAATTTTGTGTGCATGTGTAATGTGGATCCAGGCTCCATTTTAAATTCTGTTTTGCAGTATCCTGTGACCATTTTTGCATGCCTTTTAATATTTTTTTAAAAGCTACATAACATTCCACTGTATAAACAACGATCATTTTATTTGACCTATTTCAAGTTTTGCACATTTTGTTATTTTCAGTGATTTTGCTATTATAAAATATGATATAGTGAAGATTCTTGTAGATAAATACTTGAATATTTAAGTATTTTCATGAGCATACTATGTATTGATGAAGAAAACTGAATCTTTTTGAAGTCTCTATGCTTAATAAGAAGAGATACATGAGAATTCCTTGTTTAAATGCATTCATATTAGTTTATTTGCCTTTGACAATATTTATATATTAAATTAGGTAGTAGTCATTTACAGTTAGGTGAAATGTTTCAGATCAGCATTAAAAATACAGAAGACTAATAACTCCATGAGAAAAATAACAGCAACAGCTGAATTACGTGATTTTATCTTTGAATAACATTTAGGCTATAGCAATGGCTCAGAACATTCTCTAAAAAGAATATTATGGAGCAAAACAGATTTACAGGCTTAGAACAAAATTACGAGGATATTGGCTGGTGTGTGCTGTGAATACTCTAGAGCTTGCTTATGGATTTAGGAAGCTTTGTAGGCCTTGCTCAGAGACCAGCATATCATTATAGATTCTTTTTCAATGAAGTCAAACAATTTAGAGTCTTTCAAACAAATTATCTGATTGCCGTGTATTCACTGGGAGATAAAGTAAATGCATCCTATTATGTTCCACTGAAAGGAAAATTTTCTTATTAGCCAGAGGGAAGGCTATGTGGGGGAAAGAAAAAGGTCTTCAATATATCCACATTAAATAAACAAACAATCCAATTGCTGACTGTTGATTATCACTAAAAATCTTCAGATGTACCGCTCATGGATTTATTCCTTAGTGCAGTTGTCTCCTTAATCAGTCAGAATTGATGGTCTTCAATTTTGCTGACTGCTGTGCGGGTAAAGGCAGGCAAATAATATCCCTTTTCTATCTCCATCTTTCCCACTTGAGTTTTCCTTAGAAGTATTGTCTTTATTCCTTGGGCAGCACTGGCTTGCAGCTGTCAGGGAAGAGCTTCATGAGAGAGCATGATTTATTGATGCTGGGGTGGCTCTGAGAAGCAGCAGCCCAAGGTTGGGGTGGGTGCTAATTGGGTTGTTGTGATCCTTGCGTGACTGTCGGCTCTTGTGAGGTCTGAGTAGATCAGAAAAGAGAGTTAGGCCATGACACCTCTCATAACGGCAAGACACTAATTAGCTGTGAATTACAGCAGCGCTTTTGGATATTACATATTATATGTGGTAGCCAGAGAATCTGTCTTCATTAGATGCATGACAGGTAGTTTTAGTGGCCCTACTGTTATTTGTCATTGGTAGTGAATTGTTTTTCTGATGAAAAATATAAATTTCTGACTGCATGTCACTGGTTTGGCTACTTCTTGACATTAGTCAATTACTTAAAAGGAAATTATTACACCATTATGTACAACTATAATGCACTAATAAAAATATGGAAAATAGAGAAAAAACAAAAAAGAAATTATTATTGTTATTACCATTAATATTAATTTAATATTTGGTGTCCTATAAAGCATTGATATTATTGTTTAGAGTAAATTTTAAGGAACGTGCACTTTGAGGGCTAAAATTCAGCTGTGGAGAGTTTTTCAAAACTCATTGCACAGTATAATTTTGCTTTAGATGGTTTACATATAAAACTTACAGAGAAGGAAGGGGAAATAGCTCAGTTGGTAGAGTGCTTGCCTAATATACCCACAGTCCTGGGTTCACTCATCAGCACCACCAAAACAACAACAACAAACAAACAAACAACAACAATAAAAATCTTACAGAGTAGGAAAGAGACTTCCAGATTCATCCTTGGTGAAACAGTTTAAAGAACAAATAATAGCAGCTTGCAGGTGGTTGAAAGAGTGACTTAATTGAAGACACACAAAAGGGCTCATTGACAATGCCTCCTGGAGATGAGCTTGTTTATTTATACATTAGTTTATTTCTTCAACAAATATTCAGAGTGCCTATTATGTGCTAGGCTCTCTGCTAGGTGAAGGGAAGCAAAGCTCAGAGGGGAACAGACTCTGGATTAAGTCTAGAGAAGGATATAATATAGTAGTCTTGTGAGAGAAGAGGGGCAGGGGCCAAGCATCCCAAGAAGATTTGGGGAGGGCTTCCTGGAGGAGGGAGCATTTGTGTTCTCCATCAATTTGTGTTACAAGGTGGCAGTGTGATTATTTTTGTCAATAACAAGTACACAGACCTCTGAGTATATTTTGTGTTTTGTGCAGTGGTGGGAAAGATGTAGGAGAGTGGAAGGATATGTGTATGTGAAGTGTGTGTGTCTGTGTGTCTCTGTGGATGGAGGGGCAGAAAATGAGTGGGGAAAGTTGGAGCTAGAAGGTTGAGGACTTTGTTCACCATACTGAGAAATTTGGGCTTTGTTCTACAAAGGAAAGTCCTAGGCAGGAAGTGATTTATCTGATCTGTTTTAGGTAGTTGCCTTTAATGTGAAGTATGGATGAGAAATTTATAAACATAAGTCTGGGGATATGTGAGAAGAGCAAAGACAGGGGCATCTCTTGTTGCTCTCTGAAGTCACAGGTGAAAGGCAGAGTCCATCAGGTGAGAGGCATATCCATCATTATTCTGCAGAAAAGCATTTTGGAACCCAAATTGGTGGGTTTCACATTAAGTCCCTGTTCCAGCACAGAGTGTCCCCCATCAAAGCGATATGGTCATTCTATGGCTTTCTTCTTCTTCTTCTTCTTCTTCTTCTTCTTCTTCTTCTTCTTCTTCTTCTTCTTCTTCCTCTTCCTCTTCCTCTTCCTCTTCCTCTTCCTCCTCCTCCTCCTCCTCCTCCTCTTCTTCCTCCTCTTCTTCCTCCTCTTCTTCCTCCTCTTCTTCTTCTTCTTCTTCTTCTTCTTCTTCTTCTTCTTCTTCTTCTTCTTCTTCTTCTTCTTCTTCCTATTATTATTATTACTATTACTATTATTACTATTATTATTACTATTCTTTTTTTTAATGGGGCAAGTATGAGAGTGGTCCTAGGACTAGGGATAAGAAGACTACTTTGGGTTTAGCAGTCTCATTGTAATGTCAAGCATTTGCAGGGTTGTTTAGAAAGCCCAGAACTTATGGACTTCAGGTACTGTGGGAAACTGCAGCTCCTCTTTCTCAGGAGAAGCAACTGGGGAGCCAGTAGGAGCTGAGTTTAGGTGCACCCTTTCTTGCTGGGTGGGGGTGATGGCATTCATGCTGAGTGGACCCTTTGCATTGCAATCCAGAAAGAGCTCCTAGGATTTTCTTAATGTCCTACTTGTCTGCACAGATGTTGGCCTGAGAAAGGATCAAGTTATGAGAAATGAAGAGAAGGGAATACAGGTGAGAGATATCTAGAAGATAGAACCCATGGGAATTGGTAGTTGATCAGAAATAGAGTAAAGTAAAGGAGGGTGAAAATTGGCTGTCAGACTTCTGAATTGAGTTGGGGAGCAGTGGTAACTTCAGCCAAAAAAAGTCTGTAGGAGGATGTAATTTGTAGGGAGAGAGAAGGGAGAACCAGGGCAAATAGTCTCCGAGGTGTTTGATGTACTTGTGAGTGGACATTGTAGTAGTTCACATTCTTTTGTGAGCTGTTTCTTGTTTATTTATTTTTAAAACCTTAACTGAGGTTAATTGAGCCAAGAATTACCAGGCAGTCCTTAAACCAGTTTCAGAGTTGTTTCTACTGATTTTGAGGATAGCATTTCCTGAATTTGAATTTCATTACAGTGAACATATAGGTCCCAAAGAATATGCCAGAGTTTTGTAATAAGTTTATGATTACTGTGAAGTCTTTTCTAGAGGATGTAAGACATGCTTTCTTGTGACATAATTTTATCTTAAAGTAAATATTCTAGAATTATATTCTACAATTTTTAGGACCTAATGAATGTTTTACTCTCCAATGTAATTGATCACTGTTGCTCAAAGTATTGCACAAATGGTAGAATTGTCTTCATAGAAAGAATGGCTCTTGATGTAGTATGTAATATTCCTATGATGGGGAAATTACGTGTTTATTAAGGGGAACATTGGTACTGTGAAATGACCAGAATTATCTGAAGCAACTTTCTGAATAATATGGGTGAATAACCTGAATGACACCATAGATGTATAAATGTTATTATTTCTGCATGACTTATAAGTTAATTCTGAAGGCAATCCAAAAATAATTAGAACAAGTCACTCATGGTGGTGCATGCCTATAATTCCAATGACTCAGAAGTCTGAGACAGTAGGATCCCAAGTTAGAGGCCAGACTGAAAAACTTGGTGAGACTCTGTCTCAAAATAAAATAAAAAGGGCTGGGGGTATGTTTCAGAGTGCCCCTGGGTTCAATCCCTCATTACACACACACACACACACACACACACACACACACACACTTGCATACATGCACACACAAAGTTATGAGATCAACAGCAGCTTCCTTAGGAAATATTCTCATGTTGACCATTGACCTTGTGAGTATACTTCATTTTGAATTTACACATTGAAAGATTCACTTATTTATGAGCAACTCTTTCACTATGGGTAACAATGTGCTTTTCAAACTAGACTGTAAACTCCTTGAGCAGAATAAACATTTTCATTGCTTCTGTTGCATGCATGTTTCTATCTCTATAGTTTCTACTAATTCTGTGAAGATAGTAGACCCTCTAATGCTTACCTCTTCATGCTGTGGCCTACTAAGAAAAAAGCTAAGCAAGGCCACTGTCACTTTTTAAAAACCTCTGAAGTTTGGGCTGTGTAAGATCACAAATAATTCTCCTATCTGTTGTGTTTCAGACTTATGTTAGAAAGACAATTTCACACCTTGACAGGTTAGTTTTTTTCCAGGTAATAAGACTTTTATAGAAGAGACAAATTGGAAAAGGATATCACTTGTTAGTGTTACCCTCTATCTCTCTGCCAGGCGCCAGAGTTCAGACTGAAAGTCACTTTACAGAGGCTACTCAGCTACCATTATTGCTCCCAGATCTTCCAGATCTGCTGACTCATTCTAAACTAAGTTTGGCCCAGTGGCAAAAGTTCAGGGTTTCCTTGTCAGTCTTCTGAACCATCCATTCATTCTTCATTGAAAATTGATGTGAACCTTGTGACCACTAGAGTTTCTCAGTATCCTGTTCTGGTTTAGCCATGAATGTAAATACAATTCTTTATCCTGAGTAGGGCCAAGTATTAAATGACTGGAAAAAAAAATTGCCTCTTGGATTTATTATGTAATGAAACTTCTGTGGACTCTGGGAGGATTTTGATGTTGTTTAAAGATGTTTTGCTTTTTAAAAAGTGCACATGCTGCAGAAAGGGAATTTTATGTTGATAACTCTGGTATCTCATATAAAATGTATTAAATTTTAAACATGTTGGTGCCATCTTAGAAAATGCCTTTTAATTAAAGTCATAATTTAGTTGTGTTCAGCTTAATTGCAAATATCATTGACTATAATTGCAAGTGACTTTTTGTGAGTTATGGTATATGGAGGCTTTTCTTATCATTGCTACTGATAAGTTATATTTCAAATGTCTTAAATACTCTATAAAATTAAATTAACATTTTATTATGCAGTACATATATTTGTGTTTGTCTGTATACACTCACATGCACAGGCAAAATACGCCCCCCCCCAGGGCACTGACTTATTGGGAAATCCACAAGGAATCCATAGTATTCTTTATAGGACTTATTCTTTATCATCCCCCCCACCTGTCCCTTTTTGCTTGTCTGTGAACCCCTAATATTGATGCATTAAGGAAAGGACTTCTTGTTATGTGTACTTAGTTTTATTAAAACATTTTTGAGCTATTTGAGGGCAAGAGCAACAAAGAAGTGATGCATATTATTTCACTTTGAATGTAACTATAAAAGTCAATTTCAGATATTAAATAAGTAGAAATTTTATTGATAAGTCATATAGAGGTCAGTGAAGTTGCTATCTTTTTGTAATTCATAATACATTCTACTCCTTTTTTTCATTATAATGCTACCAAATTAAATTTATTCTTTATTTACATTTGTCTCATGTTATAGTTACAGATCAATCTTGTGGCTAACTAAGAATCTCTGAACTTGGCATCCCCTTAGTTTCTCTTCAACTGTTCAAGAACAGATGTGAGAGGTGCAGAATTATAGTAGCCCTATAAACTAAGTCTATTAATCAGTGATTTGTTAGAATCTGGATAGATATTTTTCCCAGATTCCCAGGGAATGTAGAGAAACTGAGATGTTGTAAGTGGATGAAACAGACTTTGACCTTGGCATCAGATTAGGGATGATCAAGAAGAAGGTAGAAGGATGCTTTGACTTCTGCTCACTTTGTATGGACAAGGTGTTATGGTTTGAATCATCTGGAATGTTCTCCAAAGATTCATGTTACTTAAAGACTAGGTCCCTATGTAGCAATGTCATGCGGTGGGTGTTTAGGAAATGATTGGATCATGAGGGCTCTGACCTTATCAGTGGATTAATCCATTGATAGTTGAATGAACTACTAGGAGGTGAGGCCTGGTGAAGGAAGCAAGTCTCTGAGAGCATGCTCTGGAAGGCCATATTTTGTCCCAGTTCCTTTCTTTACTGCCTCACCCCTCCTCCCTTCCTGGCTGCTATGAGCTCAGCAGATTTTTTTTTGTGTACCTTTCTGGTCTTCTGCCCTTCTGCCATGAAGTTCTTTCTCATCTCAGTCCCAGAGCAATGGAGCTAACTGACCATGGGCTAAACCCTCTGAAACGGTGAGCCAAAATAAGCTTTTCCTCCTTTAAATTGTTTATCTCAGGTATTTTAGTCATAGTCACGAAATGCTTACTAACACACCAGGAAACTAGTCGGTCTGTGCTCTCCTGTGTGGAAGTGATGTTGATCTGGGCCTTTCTGAAGCATCCATGTGTTGCCCCTCGTTTTCTACATCCAAGGGACAACAGCTTCCCACCCAACAAATGTTACAAGTGCAACAGATGATGACTGATACTAGTGTGTTGCAGACTGGCGTGTGAAGCTGACCTTATGAAATAAAGGGAATTAAAAGCATGGCTTTCTTGTGGTCATTTGCACAAATTTGTCTTATTAAACAAACATAAACCCCTCAGCATTGCTGTCAATTTGAGGTGGTTTGAAACAATGAATATTTATTTCTCACATTCTTAAGGCTGAAAGTCCAAGATCAAGGTGCTGGCAGCTTTGGTGTTTGGGGGCAGGGGGCTAAATGTCTGGTGTGTAGACAGCTGCCTTCTTTGCTGTATCCTCATGTGACAGAGACAGAAAGAGGTCCTGGTTTCTTCCTCTTATAAAGTTAATCCTATAATGGGAGCTCTACCCTCGTGATCTTCTCTAACTCTAATTGTCTCCGAAAGGCTCCATTTCTAAGTGCCATCATATTGTGGATTAGGACTTCAGTAGATGGATTTTTTGGGGGGCAGGGGAGGGGGTTGAGGGAGGTGAGTACAGAAATCATTAGGCCATAGCAATAACAAAGTATTGAATTCTGTTTTTTTTTTTTTAATTGCCAGAAAGCATGCCAGGAGAGTAGGAGAAGATCCACCCTTCTTCCAGCAAACTCATGGGGGTTGGTGTTTGCTAGACTTAGGCAATCTTTAGAAGCTTGGTGACTTAGCAGCCCTGCTATGTCTGAGTTAACAGAAGGAAATGTATCCTCTCCACATGGATAGATGAGCACAGTTGCATATGTTTTCCCCTAAATGACAGTTTTTTTTTCATTCAAGGATGAATATAAAAGGAAAAGAGGTCATAACATTCTGGATACTCAATAACAGAATTTCCCAAATTATTTTCTAGAACATGAATTATTTGGTAAGCCAACAATGTTCCACAGAACAGAAGGTTCAGCAGTTAAGGGCATTAAAAGAACATCATACTACATTTCCTCTGTCTTGACTCTACAAAGCATATTAAAGAGTCTCTGGAGTCTGATGGAAAAATAATTATATTTTCCTCTATGGAGAATTTCCCAAACTAGATGGCATAGAATTATTTCTTTTTATATGAAACATGGTTTGGAAAAAAAAAATAGGAGCACAAGAGATGGCAAACCTGAAGGTAGAGAAAACATTCACTAAAAGGAACAGAAGAAAAATTTTGAAAACCATTTGGTTTGAAATCATAGAATACAAGAAAGCACACATTCTATGAAATTAGGTATAAAAAGCAGCATGAAAAGGCAATAGATGAGAGATAGCAAACAGTACAATTGTCACTGCAGGGAAGCTTTCAGTGATATAAAGGGCATTCTTGAGAAGCTCTCTGAAGAGATAAGAAAAATAGATCAAAGTTTGTGAAGACAGATGATGCATAAACAGGAGATATATCTTAGAAACTTATCAGAATAATTAAATGCAAACAATAGTAAATATGTAGTAGAAGGAAATTTTCCTGAGCTTTTGTTCTATAAACCTGTTTGCAAATTGAAAGAATGCAGTTACAAACAAAATATATGAAAAACTCTATACCTAAGGTGTCTTTTTAAAGTGCTTTAATGTCAAGGATAAATGAAAAAAAAATTCTGTGAGCATCCAGGAAAAAAAATCACAAAAGAATGAAAATTGAATTGGACTTAGAATTCTCCTTTATAACATCAGAGACGAACACCCAATATAAATTTTTCCCCTTATTGATAAAGTAAAAATATATATTTACATTTTGGGGGCCTAACTTTATTGATAAAGTTGGTAAGTTGCATACTTTCACCTAAACTCGCCAGCTGTTAACAGTTTGTGATGTTTACTTTCTCCATCACTCATATGTCTGGATTTTCATACATCTACTTATAAGTTACAGTTTTCAGGTGGCTTCAGCTCTATAAACTTTAATATTAGTCTGCATGTCCTATGATTGCAGACACTCTTCCCCATTTCCATAGTGCCATTATTAAACCAAGAAAATTTCACACTGGTTTCTATTACAGACTACATACTCAGATCTCTCCAAATGTCCTTTCTAGCTCTTTATTTATTTGCTGGCTGATACAGTAAGGGTTTAGGCATTGCATTTGGTTATCATATCTCATTCTTCTCTTTTATCTGGAGGAGTCAAAAGCCTTCAATAGCTCTCTTTTACAAACCACATAAATTCCTATTTACCTTGCATTTCAGCCCTTTAAGCTGAAACCCATTTCCAGCTTAATCTTTCATATTGCCTTAGATCACACTGTGCTTCTTGAAAGATTCACACCAGCTATTGCATGATTAAGGCTTGAACTTCCCAGCTTCCTAATCTTTATTTTCACTTTCTTTGAGCAAGGTACTCAGGACTTAGCACCTTGTCTGGCATATACAAAGATTTTCTTGTTTGTTGGTTTTTTGATAAATGCTTGTTTATGAAAGCTGGACGATTTTAAAAGGATGCTACTGACTTTTTTTCCTTGCCTCACCTTGCTTTCATATAGAAAAGGAATTTTCAGAAATATTGGGAGGGACATTTTGTACTCTTTTAAAAACATAAATGTATTCTTTAAGTCATCCATTCACTCACTCACTATAGAACTTTTATTTGTGTTTACTATGAGGCATGATTGTGTAGGCAACTAAGTAGCTTACATTGTGACAAGTATAATGATCAAGTTGTGTGTACAGTGCTCAACAAAACAGAACAATTGATTTTCTGGAAGGGATTAGTAAGGTAGGCATGATGGGAGAGATGAAACAATTTGCACTGTACCTGGTAGTGAGTGAAACTAAGAAAAACAGTGTGCACAAAAGTTAATTTTTTGTTGAGATAATGTCCATTCTTAAGAATTTTCTTTCTTTTAAAAATCATGATGCTCCTTAAGAATTGAAAATTATTTTTTTTCTGACACACTTTTGATTTCTTTAACAAATAACTGGCAGATCTGTAAATTGCCCATCCATCATCCATATGCCTGAATAACTAACAAAGGTATTAGGTTGTAATGTTATCAATGTGGTCATGATAAATTCAATATGGGTTATATTTTTAGATAGCATGACAGTACCAGAACTGAGATTGACAGGTCTCTCTGGTTCTTGGGTCCATATATTAACTTAATAATCTCATACTGGAAAAAAAGAGAAGGATTAAAGATCTTGAGCAGTGAAGACAGGAGGGCAGAGAGAAGAAGGAAGAATATTTGAAAAAGCATGGTGTCACTTTTGGATTGGACAGGAAATTAAGATGTCTTGGCTCAGTAAATGAAAGCCAGTGACCCACAACCCTCCTAGTTCCTCCTTATTTCCACTAGGCCTAAGAAGTTTAGTCTAGTTTATGTCTCAAGTAAGTAACATCTAAATAAGCATTGCATCTCAATTTAAAGTAAATTATATAAGAGATTTCTTTGTTACTCTAAGTGGCAAAAATGTATTACTGAAAAAATACTACAAAATCAAATCTGCCTAGAGTATTTTATGTGTTGGTACAGAGACATTGTCTACAATTTATTTTATGTGTGCTATATGTGAACTGTTTATTTTGAAATCCAGACCCTATGGCAGCTTTTCTGTCCCCCACTCTGAGCATGGGCTATTGGAAGACTTTCAATCAAATTTGCTCCCTCTTGTGGAGTGTCAGGAAATAACATACCATTATACAAACAAAATACAGGGTTTTGTTTTTAGTTTTCATAGCCCATTCATTTACAGAGAGGGGGAAGATATCTGATTTTAGCTGAAAACAAATTTATAATTTCAAAATATTTCTAGAAACTTGTGCTCTAAATGAAAATGTATGCAACTGGCAGTAGTTTAACTTTATTAATCTCTAAAGATTGAAGAAGGTTTAAATTTTCTTAATGATTTTGACATCTATTATCTATGTGGTGATTGCTATGCAAAATGTGTTCATAATATAAAATCTGAATGAATAAATACAATCCAATTTAATAAGATAGTAGCTCTAATTTTAAACTATGATTTAAAATGATATATGCATATTAGCTAATTTATAACTATTTATTAGTATCCCATCAATCATGAAGTCATTTCTAATGCATTTTAGAAACGTGCTTTGCTTTAATTTATTAGAAACTTTGGCACAGAAACTATAATCTGAGAAAGTATTCTGTTGTCTTAAAAGCCTATGCATGACTGGGACTAAATTTATTTTCCTATTTATTTCAGTAGGGCAGGGACTTTCTTTCAATCCCTTCTCCCTGCAGAACTATTTCTTTACCACCTGCAGATGTTTGTAAAAAGGTTTTGTGAAAATTAAAATATGGAGGAGGAGAAAGCATAAAATAAAGGGCAAAAACAAAAATTTATATTGCCTGTTTTTATATAATTATAGAGAAATCATTTTCTATATTTCTGTTACATGTATAATTCTGAACAAAGAGGTAATCCAGGCCTTAAAGAACTTGAGATTCATTAATTCATCCATCAAATATTTATTGAATGCCTACTATGCATCTGTTAGTATTCAGAGGGCTGAGCTACAATGGAAAACAAGATAAACTCTTCCTCTAGAACAAACATCCTAGTTGACAGTGGAGAAGAGGTGCCAACCACAAAGAAAGGACATACTTATGAAGGAAAGATAACTATTTGTTGTGATACTCTAGCTTTTAATAAGTAAGCAAATACTCAAATTGAGGAAACATTTTATCTTTCTGTACACAGTAGTAGGCATAATAATAATAATAATAACAACAGGTGGAGTAGAATTGGTGATGGTTTTCTTACATTGGGAATTTGAAAGAAAACTGAGAGCAGAATTTTTTGCTAAGATTATCTTGATTGGAAAGATAAGGTCATCACAGTTTCAACTGGATAATCCCATTAACAGAATTGGTGCTTATAATACACAATTGTGAAACCAGTTTGCTTGGTCTGGGTTCTTTCTCTTACTAGCAGTGGCTTTGGGCATATCACTTTGCTTTTCCATGCCTCAGTTTCCTTTTCAGGAGAGTAGAAATTAAAAAGAGCATCTACCACCAATGGTACAGAATAGAAGATACAGAGACAAACTCACATAAACACAGTTATCTCCTATTAAACGAAGGGGACAAAAAATTCTCTGGATAAAAGATAGCCTATTCAACAAATGGTGCTGGGAAAAACAGAAAGCTACATGTAATGAAATGAAATTAAACCTCTATCTTTCACCCTGCAAGAAACTCAACTCAGATGGATCAAAGACTTAGGCACAGAGCCCTTGCATCTACTAGAAGTAAAAATAGGTCCAAATCTTCACCACATCAGCCTAGGATCTGACTTCCTTAAAAAGACTCCTAAAGCACAAGAGTAAAATCAAGAATCAATAAATGGGATGGATTCAAACTAAAAAGCTTCTTCTCAGAAAAAGAAACAATCAGTAATGTAAAGAGAGAACCTACAGAATGGGAGGACATCTTTACCACCTGCACATCAGATAAAGTATTAATATCTAGGACATATAAAGAACTCAAAACACTTAACACCAAAAAAAAAAAACAAGTAATCCAATCAATAAATGGGCTAAGGATCTGAACAGACATTTCACAGTGGACGAAATACAATTGATCAACAAATATATGAAAAAATGTTCAACATCTCTTGCAATTATGAAATGCAAATCCAAACTATTCTAAGATTTCATCTCATTCCAGTCAGAATGGCAATCATCAAGAATATAGGAAACAATAAATGTTGGCGAGGATATGGTGGAAAAGGTACACTCACATTGCTGGTAGGACTGCAAATTGGTGCAACCATATCAAAAGCAGTATAAAGATTCCTCTGAAAACTTAGATTGGAATCACCATTTGATCCAGTTATCCCACTCCTCGGTTTACACCCAAAGGACTTAAAATCAGCATACTATAGTGACCCGGCCACATAAATGTTTATAGAAGCTCAATTCACAGCCTATGAAACCAACCTAAGTGTCCTTCAATAAATGAATGGATAAAGAAAATGTGATACACACACACACACACACACACACATTACTCAGCTTTAAAGAAGAATGAAATCATAACATTTGCTGGTAAATGAACGGAATTGGAGAATATCATGCTAAATGAAATAAAAAAACTAAAAGGCCGAATGTTTTCTCTGATACACAGATGCTAATTCACAATAAGGGGGGCTGCTATGAAGAATAGAATTATTTAGATTAGGTAGAAGGGAGTGAAGGGAATAGAGGGGATAAGGGAATAGGAAGGACTGTAGAATGAAACAGACATTATTACCTTATGTATATTATATTATATATTACCTTATGTACATATATGACTGCACGACCAGTGTGATTCTACAACATGTATAATCAGAAAAATGAGAAATGATACCCCATTTTTGTATTATACATTAAAGTGTATAAATACATTCTATTATCATGTATAACTAATTAAAAAGAATAAAGAAATTTATAAAGTAAAAAAATAAAGAAAAGAGCATCTACCTTTTTATGGTGTTATTTGGATTAAATGATTTAATAAATGAAAAGTGCTTAGAATGCAACTTGGCACAAAGAAAGCCATATAACATTTGCTGTTGTCATTAGTGCTCAAACCTGATCAACAAGGAACATGTACTGAGCTTGCCTGTGATTCTAGCTGAGTGTCCCTAGCATCACAGTGGACTATGAAGCTTTGACAATTTCCATGGGAGATGGACAGAAGAAGATGTTAGACTTATTATTTTTTCTCTGTAATTTGTGGTGTACTGTCTATATTTCATTTTGTTAATTTTAGCAATTTAGGTAACAAAAATGGAGGATTAGGTAAATTGGCAGAGCTGCTATGAAGGGTCAGAGGAAAGCCCAGTGAACAGAGCAGGTCCTGGTGTCAACCCCCATCATTCCACGCATAACCCATGTTTCCCTGGCTGTGACTTTGCCATGATGATTAAGCTCCAGAATTTTCAGGTTTCAATTCAATGTTTAAATTTGTGTCTTGGTTTTCTCTTTCAGAAAGTGGATATTTTAGTGTCTACCATATTAGACTCTCTTTCTGTAAATCTCCTTGTTAGAATATTAGTATTAGAGAATTTGAACAGGAGGGATCACCTAGTCAAAACAGTTTTCCTAACTAAAGGAATCAGAGGCTCGATAGGATAAGTTACTTGACCAAGATAATCAGATGGGAACATATAGCTAGGTCTACAACTGGATTTTCTGATATCTTTAAATAGTATTCAGAATTTGCAATGCTTTCTTTAGTGTGTTCTATAGTAATAACTTTTTGCACCTAAAGCTTAGTCACTTGAAGATTGCAGGCTGGCTGTGGCTCAGCTGGACACTGCTTGGGTTGCCAGGCTCAGGCTCATCTCCCTGTCTTTCTTCCTGGGATGCAGGCCAAAGGAGCTACCCTGTGTTATGACAATCTCATGGTGGAGAACAGAAGATTACGGGAGAGATTGAAACCATTCATACTACTTAAAGTTTCTGCTAGGATCTGCTTATGTCAACTGGGATTACAGGGAAAAATAAGAGAAATAAATATTAAAACACATACAATAGATCACATTCTGCTTGGGCCTTACCTCTATACATTTATTATTCATGCATTCCTTTATGTATCTACCTGTTCTTGAAACAGGTACTGAGAACCCTCAATAGTTAGCAGCTCCATTTACTAAGGTCAGTCCCTGGCCACAGCCCTAAGTCAGTGCAATGGAGAAGGATGGTCTGCCTATTGGAAATTAAGACATAAATATCTACACATACTAGTGATGAAAAAGTGGTCTTAATTAACAGTTAACCTCATGAAAGTACAACTTTATTGTTGTACTTTCTGACTACTACAAAATGTATGTACACTACGATAAGCATTAAATATTTTAGTAGTAATGATTTTGTTGCTTCTTGGGAACTTTCCTCTTTATCTCAATAATTTAATACCTTCCTTTTTATCTCAATAATTTCATTCTAGATTGTAAATCAGAAATTATGGCCATCTGCTGTGTGCACCTCAGTTTCACTATCTGTAAAATAACTTCAGCACCTGTCCTGTCTACTTTATTGGTTGTTGAAAATATACATAACACCTAAAAGATGCTTACTATGTGATGGGCACTGCCCTGAACCTTTTTCCATGGGTTAACAAATTTAATTTGTACATCTCTATGAAGTACATTCTATCATTATCACCAATTTATAGATGAAGAAACTTGAGGCACAAAGAGATTAAGATAACTTGCCTGAGGTCACACAGCTAGAAAGGAAAGACTCTGGGATTTATAGTTGGATAATCTGTCTTAAACTTATTTGCACATCTATCCCACCATACAATAAAAAAGAATGTGTAAAAAATGCATCACAAACTCTAATAAAAAAATATAGGGGGCTGGATCTGGGTCTCAGCAGTAGTGCACTTGCCTGATATGTGTGAGGCACTAGGATTGGTTCTCAGCACCACATATAAATAAAAAAAAAAGTCTAACAAAAACTAAAAAAAAAAGAGAATATAGGATAGAGATTTCATTTCTCATTCTTTTTAAAACAAACATTGTAGCATCTGTATATTTTAAAGCATTACTGAAAAAGAAAACTGAGCTGCAGTGTGTTAGCCCTACTCCATCTTCATCTTCATTGTGTTTCCTATTTTCTGAAAGGGCTGATGATGAGAAGCCCATGGAGAGCCCATGTCAGGGGCAGACTTAGTGGTGTCATCTGCTTGGAGTTTTGGTAGCCTGTAACTATAACTTCCAGGCATGGAACAATGGCCCTGAATTAAGCATATTCATTTTAATCTTTATAATGATCCTCTAAGGAGTTTTGTATTCTGCTGTACAGACGAGGAAACTGAAGGTTAGAGAGGACAAATTGCTTTGCAAGTAAGTAGCCCAGCTCATTTCCATCCCAAGACCAAGTCTACGCACTTCCCCACCATGCTGCCTCTCAAGGGAGAGGCTCAGGGTGAACTCATTTTCACCGTCAAGGGACATTCTTTCCGCAGGTCCTTAAGGATTTTTATTGAAGCTTTCTTTAATTGTGATAGAAAAATGCTTCATGAACTTAAAATGAAGACCTCTAAATTATCACCATATCAAAACAATTTTTATTTCCAAAAGTAATCAAGTAACATAAATTGGGCTTTAGCAAATTCATGATAGGATTGGATGTTGGGCACGTGATTCAAAGTCTAATTCAGCAGCTTTTGGAAGTTTGCTAGCCCCTTAGACTTGTTTGGATAGGAGGAAGAAACACAGGTTTACGATCTTTCGACTGGGATTACAGGGGAAAATAAGAGAAATAAATATTAAAACCCATACAATAGTTCACATTCTGCTTGAGCCTTACCTCTCTATATTTATTATTCATGTATTTATTTATGTATCTACCTGTTCTTGAAACAGGTACCAAGAACCCTTAGTCTAATCGGTTGCAGAGCTTAAGACATCAAACTATCTGGGGTTCACTCTCAGCTCTGTTACTTAATAGCTGAGCTGAGTAACCGTAACAAATTATTTGTCAACTTTGCCTGATTTTCCCACATCAGTGCTGATGTTAGAATTCACTGAGTTAATGTATACCAAGCTCTTGGCACCACCTTTGACAGACAATAAAAACTTCATATTAGTCATGATGATGATATAGTTTTGTGCCTGTTTGAGGATAATAAATAAATTAAGACATGGTTTCCACAATCAAAGGGCTCAAAGTTCAGTGGGAGAAGTATAGTGAAAATATATAGGAACAATATTGCAGAATGAGTTTAATAATAAAAATGGAGGTACAGTGGGGTATTAAGGACCTAGGAGCTGCTCTTGTTGCTGTGTTTCTGGCATAGGCCAGGAGGCTTAAGAAAGGAAGAGATGCCTGAGCCCAGGCTTGAAAAATGAATTAGTCTGTAATAGAAAAATAGAATGACATTCTAGTTATACTTTTATGTAAATACACAGAGATGGGGTACAAACAGAATAGTACCTTCAAGGAATTATAAATAAGTGTTTAAAAATTCAGGATAGGGTGCAGCAGAGAATTCCGTTATAGGACCTGAACTTTAGACAATGGAGTACATTTGAATTTTAAGGAGGAGAGAAAAAAGTTCAGATCTACATTTTAGAAAGAGTACATTGGTAACCATGGAAGAAAGACAGTAAGCCTGGAGACTGAGAAAGTAGCATATGACCTTATTTCAACCAGGAAAGAGAGATGAGGGGTCACTCAGCAAGGTGACACAGTTGGGACGAAGACCGATGAGACACAAAGCTCAGTCAGAGATAAGAAATTAAGAAGAGAAAGGAATCAAGGGTGATCCTCAAATCTGTTGCTTCAGAGTCTGGTTTTCAGGATGGCGGTGCCATTCACTGGGATGGAGAATTCAAGATAAGAGGAAACTTGGAGAATAAGAAAATGTGAGTTAAAATTTTATTGGTTTTATTTGAGGTTCCTTCAGGCATCCAAAAGATGAGTGAGGGCAGCATCCCAGAGACAGAAAAGTCATCACACATTTCCTACAGTAGTGGAAGCTGAAGGTCTGCAAATAATAAGAACAAGTTGTGACAGATTAAATGATGTCCCGGGTCAGAACCCATATTGAAAAAAGCAAACAAAGGGGGAAAAGCCTGAGAAGTTGTAAGACTAATAATGAAGTCACAGTATTAAATAGGTTAAATGTTTCAAAAAGTTGTCAGTTACAAAAATAGACCTTATACACAGCCTGATCATCTTATTATTGAACAGCACTGTAGCACTAGATTTGTTTATTTTAGAGCTGTGAGCAGTGCCTTGTGATAACAACCTAAGAATTTCTGCTGGTTGACAATAGATGGAGATGGTGGATGAAGATTGTGTGTTTCAGAGTTTCACTGCCTGGTTTTGAACTATAGCACTCATATCTACCTCTTCTGTGTCCTGAGCAATTTATTATCTCCATATGTTAGTTTTCTGTCACTGTGAGGAAATATGTAAGATATACACCTAAAAGAGGAAAGATTTATTTTGGCTCATGGTTTCAGAGGTTTCAGTTCATGTTTGGTTGACGCCGTTGCTTTTGGGCTTGTGGGAAAGCAGAATATCATATCAGGGAGCATGTGGTGGAACAAAGCTGCTCACTTCATGGCAGCTGGGGAGTAAAAGAGACAGAGGTGAAGAGGTTGTGGTCCTAACAGCTCCTTCAAGGGCAAACCCTAGTGACCTGACTTCCTTCCATTAGGTCCCACCTCCTAAAGTTTCTACCACAATAGCACCACAGGCAGGTGACGAAGCCTTTAGTTGTTCTTTGGGGATATTAAAGAACCAAACCATAGCACTCCATAAACTTCATTTTTTTGTAAAATAGCAAAAAATTCATATTTCATAGTGTTATTATAAAGATTATTAAAGCATTTCATAAGAAAGCACTTTTGCACTGTGCTTGCTTAAAGAAGTACTTAATAAATTTTTATTATTATGCATGAAGAATGTTACTTTTTGCATGGAAAGACAGAGATGTTAGCCCATCTTGCATTAGAATGTGTACTTTGAATAATTCTCTGGGAGTAATGATGGATTTTACTGAGTAATTCTCACTTGTTTAGCTGATTCACCCCTGAATGGGTAAGAGTGAATTGGAAGAGAATTGGCCAGCATTTGAAGTGTAGGTTGTGACCAGGTCCAAAAAGTAGGAGCTCCGATGTCTATAGACAGGAGAAGATAGATCTTCCAGTTCAACAAGAGAAAGCAAATTTGTCATTTCTTTACTTTTCATTCTATTCAAGCCCTCAGTGGATTGTATGATGCTGGCCCACAGTGGTGAGGGTGATTCTTCTTTAATGATTCAAATGATAATCCTTCAAGAAATATCCTCACAGACACACTGATAAATTCTATTTTACTAGTTCTCTGGGCATCCCTTAGTCAACTCAAGTTGACTCGTAAAATAATGGCCCCAGTGCCCTTTGTCTAATACATGTTTGAAATAAACAGCAGAAACATCTTTTATCATGGATCCTTGTTTAATATGGTGAGAATTTGGAAGGACAAGAGCTACATGTTTTTAGAAATGAGAATGAGTAATTAGCAAATTAGTTCCCTTGAATATGTTAAAACAAGGTAAAAAATGGAAGGAGACAATATTCTATTGTGAAAGTAAATTAGCTTATACACAAAAATAATTCTTTGTAATGGAGAGGAAAATTAAAAATAAAAAATTAATCTGAAGTCATTTTAATTACCATCCATTACATTTCTTAATGATTTTCATGTTTACTTTGTTTAATGGGTCCACTAATTACTGGAACTCAGTGAGGCAAAGGGGAACAAGAATTGAGGCTCACATTCTTCACCAGGAAGGTTTTTTTTGAGAGTTCTGGGAGTTTTGAGGAGAAATAACATTCAGAAAGCTTTGAAATATGTAACATCCTACTGAGAAATTAACAAATTGTCATCTTTTTTTCTCTTCTTCAATCAGGAAACAGGGAATAAGTGGTTAAAAGTTCCTATAGTTCTTACTATCATTATGTCACCTCCATGACCAGCTAGCAGATTACTTGTTGCTTTTCTCATCATTAAAAATATTTTTAAAAATCTTTAAAACTTCTTGTAGTTCACATTTCACTTTCTATTTTCCCCATGAATTTTCATTAACAGTAACAGAACACTAAAATTTGCAAGGAATGTCTAACCTAATATTGTCCTTTCAGAGGAATCTCATAATTTGAAGCTTCAAACATCCTATGAACAGTATCCTGTAGAACCAACTTATTCCATTATTGAGTAATTCACTTTTATTTGAAATTGGTTTTTTTGTGTGTGTTTAAGAGGGGTACTAAGACATTTTGTTATTTATTATTTCATTTGTGCATGTATTTATGTCTACAAAATGTTTTAAATTGACTTAAAATAACAAAACAGTATAAAATACAGCTAATTATAAAAAAGACAAAATCAATGAAAAAGAACAGAGAAATAAGTCTTGCTGTGCCTCTACTGGGAGATAATTATCACAGTTTAGAAATCAGTTTAGCGAGGGGTTCTTTGGCAGATAAAGTAAGGTAAAAAGGGAAACATTATGCTTCTCATGGGCTTATGAAAGATAAGATAAATTATGATTTTAAGAATTAAATTAAAAGAGAAATGAGTTTTATGGGTTCTTAATATAAAGAATATCAAGTATCACACTGGACAACGTTTTGAGCAAACTCTGTAGCCATTGTCTGTAGATAGTTAATTTTTAAATTGTTTCTCTAAAAATTCTAGAAGCATTATATGTATGTCCTTATTTTAAAGGCAATATACCTTTATGACAGTTGGTTTAGAAAACAGATGTAATAAAACACCCACAAATCTGCCAGTCGAACGGTTATTTTCATGTTGGCAAATTTAATCAGCTTTGCCCATATGTAATTATGGCTTCCACAAGGAACCTCAGCTGGATTCCTTTAATAGTAAATGGCTCCAGGACATGTGAGCTGCCAGATATATCCTCATGTTTGCAATTATAATATTCTGTAAATTTTATATCCCCTCATTTCACTTAATACATTATTTCTAGATAATTTTTGCAATTATACAATTTTTAAAATTAACTCGATTTTTGATTTACTACAATTTAATAGTTATTTCATTCTATAAGTATACTGCATGAACATCCTAATGCATATTGCTTTTCCCCTTTTGGTTGATTAAATGTGCTGTTTTAGTTTCCTATACAAATGTTTTTATTAAATTTCATGTTGGAAAATGGCTCACAATAATGGACATTATAAGAACCAATTTTTTTTTTTTTTTGCCGTGTGTTGATGTATTTACCAGTAAGGATGTTTTTGATGATATTGCTTATTACATTTTCTGTGTTTTCTTTATGAGGATCTATGTGAGAAATTTCTTTCTCATTTTAATACCAGAAATTAATAGGTATGTATGCGTGTGTGAGTGTGCGTGTGTGCATGCACGTGCACATGAATGCTTTGGACTAATAGTTTGTTAATATTTCCTTCTGAGAATCAGGTAACTGAATATTTTTCCTTATTTACCATGAGCTGCTAGAAAAGCACATAGCCAAATCTTTGGTCTACATCTCATCAGTTTGGATGGGCATCTGAAGCCACCCATGTAAAACATAATCAGCCTTATCCTAGAGTCATTGTCCTGTCCTTTACCCGCTCTTGCTTCATTCACATATGTTTCTTATATCTTTTTATAATAGAACACTATATTCTTCATTTTCTTAAACTTTTGGGGTCCTGGGTATTGAACCCAGGATGCACTTGGCCACTGAGCTACACTCCTATCCCTCATCCACTTATTTTAAATTTTATTTTATTTTGAAACTTATGCAAGCCTTTGAAGCTTTCTGAAATAAGGCAGGGACTAACTAAATAAATGCATGTAAATATTTAAATTATTTCCTTCGGGTAAGTTTTGAAAAGTAGAAGCACTGGCTCCTATGTTGCATTTTGTCTTAACCCAGTGAAAGATTTTCTGCAGGAAACTGAGAAAATATAATTCAAGTATGTTAATTTCTGGTGATTTATTGCAGATATAATACTTTGTGAGAAGTTAGAGTCCCAAGAGGAATAAAGAGTCAAGCTGTGGTTTTTTTTTTTTTTTTTTTTTTTGGAGTTTCTCTGCAATATCAGACACTGCAAAAACCGTTTTCATGCGAAACTGTGTTAGACTTTCAATTAAATTAGCTGACAAAATATTGAATGCTACAATTATGTATTGTTAATTTACCCTTCTGATTTAGACGCCAGATATACAAACAATAAAATCGACATTCTGTTCTGAAAATTTAGGAGCCAGCTAAATTGGATTAAATTTAGGAGTCAGAAATTGATGCAGGGGTGGAGGGTTGGCTTCTTTCCATGAAGGGTTGAATTATAAGGGTCTTGAGAGTAGGACCAACATTTTCCTCAAAAAATGCGACAAGCATTTGAACAGATACATGGTTCAGGGCACAATTTCTGTGTTTCATGGCATGGAAGAGAGAACTTGATTTTTGTCTGCAAAGGTTTCTGGTTTCTGATTCTGTTTCCTCTGTAACCTCAGCTGGGCTTCTAGACTTGTAACAATCCTGGAAGTCCCCAGGACACGGGAGCTATCAGCCATATCCTCGAATAACTGTTTTAGTGAAAAGCTTTTTTTGAGTCATCTGAAATAGACATTTGAACCTTTGCCTGATCGCTTGACCAGTTTAAAAGTAAAACTTACTAACCAACATCCACAGCACAGTGAATATTCTTTACTAGGAGCCAGGGATATTCTGCACCCACTAGTTGAGTTATATGCATAGAAAGAATCAGTTCTGTTTGTTCTCTTTGGCCTCAATGGATGTTGTTTCCCCCAGAAAAGGAAAGGGCCACTCTTTTTTTTTTTTTAAACACCTTATGTATTTATTTATCTTTATGTGGTGGTGAGGATCAAACCCAGTGCCTCACATGTGCTAGGCAAGCATTCTACCACTGAGCCAGAACCCCAGCCCCAAGAGGGCAACTGTTTAACATGATGCCACTTCAATGTTTTAGACAGATATAATTTCTCCTTTCAAAGTGCTCATACTGGAGTTCTACTCTATAATACTGAGCAAGAATTCAGTATAGAATAAGTACCTGTCTTGAATTCTATTTTAATGGGGAATGCAGCCTAATAACTCAATTATGTGTTATTTACTTATTAGTGAAGAACTAACTCAGCATAACTTCTGAGGCAATAGTATGGGGAGAGTCATGGTTTCAAAATGTACAAACAAATACTCCAAAGACCAAATAAACAAGAGTTTGTAAGTACAGAAATCTTCTCACCTGGAATTAATAGCAATTTCTTCACTGAATATGTTGGGTAGCCACTGGGCTCTCTAGGCATTAGTTGCAGAGAGTAGAAAATGTTACTTTGGAAGTGCCTCTTTTCAGTAGACAAAGCTATTTGATAATACTGATATTGTAATACCCGAACTTGCACATTGCACATTAGAAATATCTATCATCCTTTGTGAACAATGACACTCAAACTATCCCTGTGGGGTATATAGATAAGATCATTATTCTCATTTTCTAGATAAGGAAACTGAAATGAAATTCCTTGCCTAAGGTCAAAGAACAAATCACTGGCAGAATAAGATTAGGGCAGAGAGTTCTTGATTTTCAATCCTTTGCTCAATCAATGGAGTCATATTGTTTTACTCACTATGGGAACAGATTATTATCAGTCAGTAGGAATAAGACTGTGCCCAGATGATGCCAGAAGACCTGCTGAAAAATGAAAATCTGTTCACTCAACCATTCATTTATCTATAAAATACCAAACTACTTGTTAGACTGATATTTTTCACTGAACTGACTAGGTGTCTTTGTGTCTTTCAGAGACAGCTTCTAACTTCATGTCTATGTTGTGTTCCAAAGTTAGTTTCTGTCTTTTAAAAACCTAATTTTGGAATATCTTGGCTTTCATAATTATTTAATAGGTTCTGAACAATATGTGACCTGTGTTGTAGAGTTGGGACAGATTTATGAAAGTACCTTATGATAAAATCTCACAGCACTCCTTTATTTTGTGCCAGATAACCTGTTTTTTACTTCTGTAGCAATGTGAATAAGACCTCAGCCTTAGGAGAAAGCTGGGCCTGTGTACCTGTCATCAACTACATATAAATGCATTTGGATCTGGCAAAATAGGACTGAAATCTCAGACCCCATCTGAGTTTACCTGGATCTCTTCAGCTACTCTGGTTGTAAAGCCAGCCAAATAGGTGACCTGTGGTATAATCCACAGGGAAAATAATGTGCAGAATTAGATGAACTCTTTCAATATTCAATGAACATTTTTCGTACTCTTCATACATGCTTACGTATGGCTCTGCAATATATCCTAATTCTTGGACATGCTCTGGTAGATTAATCAGTTGACAGGTGAAGCACTTCCCCCTAAGTCAAATAGCAAACATGAGAGTAAAGATGTAAACTCAGGATCCCTAGTCTGTTCACTCAATTCAATCATGACGCCACTGACTTTGTTGATGAATGATTCCATTACATTTTATAGTTAGCCTTATATATTTTTGAGGTTGAACTACTGAAATGCTTAACTAATCTGAACACATAGTAATTCACAATAAAAAATGGCATAAGCATTATCATTTACTTATAATATATAGGATTTGGAATAGTTTTGGTTCAGTAATAAAGAGCACAATACATTACAGAAGGAAAAGCAAATTCTTTTCTGCCTTGTTCTAAGACCCATGAATTCATTTTTATTGAGAAAGAGAATTTGCAAGTGTATGGACTCCACTACTAAAACACTTAAAATTACTTTTAAAACATAGTTATATGCTGGGTGCGGTGGCACACACCTATAATCCCAGCAGTTCGGGAGGTTGAGACAGGAGGATCTTAAGTTCAAAGCCAGCCTCAGCAAAAGTGAGGTGCTAAGCAACTCAGTGAGATCTTGTCTCTAAATAAAATACAAAATCAGGCTGGGGATGTGGCTCAGTGGTCAAGTGCCCCTGAGTTGAATCCCTGGTACCTCTCCTCCCCCCGGAAAAACACCATATTTATATATTTTGTATTTGATTACTTAAGAATTTTGTAATTTAAAGGTATTCATCTTGACTACACCGTACTTAGTTTCCCTGACGTTTCTGTTATCTGATTTTAAAAGAATGTATATATTTCAGTCTTATTTAAATTGAAACCTTGAATGAACCACATATAAATGGTCATGATGCTAGATAGAGGTATGTTGAAAAGTCAAAAAGTTAGATATATACCTTAATTGGCTATCCCAGTATTTATATCCTTGGGCTAAGTTTTTCTTCTTTTAAAAGTAAGATTCCAGGTTACTCTTAAGTCTTGAAGTCTTTGTGTGATTGTCTATTTAACTTTGTAGTGGACACTTCAGAAACTTATATTTCACTTAAAATCCAAGAGTTGATGACATCATTCATTCATTTCATAAGTATTTATGTAAATCACCACTCTGTGCCAAGCTTCGACTAGGTATTGAATCAGTACAGCAGAGCCCTTATCTTCACAGAGATACCTTTACAGTGATAAGTGTCATCACAATTAAACAGTGTTATATGATAAAATGAAGAGCTTGGGTGGGTAGGAAAGGCTGGTTTAGGATCTAAATTGATACCCAGAGGAAGGTGCTAACTGCTAGACAATTCATAGGAAAATATTAAAGTATGGTTCAAGTGTTTCAAGATGAAGATTATTTGTTTTGTGAATGGACCTTAAAAAAAGGAGAGAGAGAGAGAGAGAGAGAGAGAGAGAGAGAGAGAGAGAGAGAGAGAGAGAGAGAGAGAAGGAGAGAGATTTCAGAATTCTGTGATCCTGGGAGAGGAAAAAACAACTATCACAAATAGTTGAACATGAAGGTGGAAATATTTGGAAATTAAAGAATTTTTTAAAGCCTACTTTTGAAATTTTAATAATAAAAAAAATCAAAGCCCAGAGAGCTTGACATATTTTTGGTTGCATACTAGATAAATTTTAACCAGTGTCTCCAGTCTCCTACTCTAATGCTTTTCCTATTAAATAAAATCACTCTTATTGTGCTTAAAAACCCTAGATGTATTGCCAAATTTTGGGTTTTATAGTTGAGAGCTTAATCCTGTATCTACAAAGATCTGGAAAACATTTGCTTGGGCTTTCTTTATAATCAATAGCAATTGCCAAAGCCATATCAATCATTGTGATTTACATCCCTTACTAAGAAAATAACAAGGAGTACTTTAACCCTTCAGTCATCTATTGACTTTAATCTCTAGCTTGCAAACTATTAGATATTTTGTGGTACATTAAAGTGAGATCCATAAATTTGTGTCTAATTTACACATAGTCCACTTCAATTTGGATCCAGAAAATGGTCAATCTTGTTTAAAAAATGAGAATTTTTTTTATTGCTTTTCATCATTTCCAATTACAGAGCTATTGGCTTACCAGACATCTCAGCTATAATTTATGCACTTTTCTTTTTGATAAATGGCAAGGCTTGAATTTTCAGGCTAGTAATTTATATAAATTGCAGGTATACTTTATATTTTGCTACCCTTCTACTTCTAATATTTTTTATTACATTGAGGAGAAATGAATCGAGACTGACATATTGTTTACAGCTCTGTTTGATTTTTTGTTAGCTTTTTAATCCATATACAGAAATCTATTATGAGCTAAGCTCTATATCCTAATAAAAGCCTTCTATTTGGTGATGATTATACAGGGCAATTAACCTTGCCCCAAGAGTCACACAGTCAGTGGGATTGGTAACTTGACAGATCAGAATATCATGATGTATTTTAGCCAGTTAAAAAAAAAATCTGTAAATTAAGAAACTGATTCTCTTCGGAGAAGTTGAACATACTCTTGCCCTTCGTACTTTAATCAAAAGAATTGAAAGGTAAACATTTCACATATTCAGATGATGAAATTTTATTGTCATGAACCAGAGGTGTTTTAGTCAATCTGAAACCCACTGGATACTGTGAATCTTAGCATCATCAGATCCCGAATTGAATCTGGCTGTGCTACCCATTCTCTTCTATGAGCAACAAAATTGGTCTGGTAACATCTACCCAGTGGGACTGTTATGAAGCTATGACAAAATAATGCAAAATAATGCTCAGCAGAGTGCTTGGCTCAATGAATATGAAATGTTTAAATGGAATTTTTGACTGAGGCTATCAAATAAAAGTCAAATTCCAAAGCTAGATCCCCATACCCAGATTTATAAAGGATTTGGTCAAAGATAGGTACTGCTGCTCATGGGTTCCTCACATGTGGAAGGCATGGATTTGATGAGAGCATTTTACTGTGTGTGGGCACAATCTGAGCCCAGACTCTCTTCCAAGTGATGAGTGGGAGCCCCAAACTAGTGAGAAAGACCTCCAGGAAAGGCCACAGGAAGCTTGTTCTCTGTTCTCTGCTATTGGAGGATAGAACACAGGTGCCCAATGTAGGCTGAGAAGTATGCATAGCCTATGGCATTGGGATAGAAGTGCCTTGTGACATCAGCCTTTCCTCCCAGTTATCAATTGGCAATATAAGAAGTGCCTCATCTCCTGACCATAACTGGGCCTCCTACATGAGCAAATGTGCCAGGGAACTGTAAATAGATGGCCTGGAGGAGCTCAGAGTTCCACCCAAGTGCACTTCTGTCAGAGGGTGAGGAGAGAGACCTCCTGGGGTGAAGTGTGGTAGATGAACTGCCAAAGAAAGAGCTGAGAAGCCATAGGGTGCAGGCAGCCTAGGAAAACCTGCCTCTTGGGAGCTATAATGGGAGGTCCTGCAAGGATGAGAAAGCTCTAGAGGGCCTATCTGAGTGCCCACAGGGGAGTCAGATGGAAACGTTGTCAGCATGCTCTGCCTGTGAAGCCCACTGATGTTGGACCCTTCTAAGTGTGGGCTTCCTGTTTTTGCCCTTCCTTCTTCTGCTTCTTCCCTGAATACTCAGAACTCAGCAAGCAATGCCAAGGAGAGGGAGCAACTCTAGAGAGAGAAATAGAGAGGAAGCCACCTAGACCACTTTTTACGTGACTGCCCTTCAGCTGGAAGCAGGCCTGGGCTGTAAAAGGGAGAACATTGGGCATTTTAATCAAGGAGTAGAGTGAATTGTGAGTGTGTTTCTGATTTTAAGTAGGACTGTCTGATACCTATAAGTGAGAAGCAAATCTTTTCTGGAGCTTTTATCCAGGGATACGGCCGTGTAATTGCCATGGAGTACAAACTAAAGAGTGTTGGGAAGAAAATGAAAGGTATGCTATTAAATTATAGTTGTGTTAGTCTGCTGTATTGGTTACTTTATTGTTGTTGATACTGTTATAGGCTACCTTCAAATTTAGTATTGAATTCCTGTAGTTGCTATTTTGTTTGCTATTCCCCCTGCATTTTTCTGGCTTGTAACAAATATCTTATACCACAAGTCAACCCATTCAGTGATTTAAAGGAGCATTTTTGCTGCTAGGTTTCTCACAGTGTTTACCAGAAAATTTATTTGGTTAAAGTTAATGTTCTATGAATACTTGATTGAGATTTCCTATACCCAACATGAGAATTAGGTGGCATTTACTTTAACTTTGCAGACTTAAATATTTCAGCAGCATGCACCATGATGTAGCATTTTAGGAACTTGAACATGAACAGAGGCAGATAACTATTCTCTTTTAGTGTTCTTTTAAATTGATGTATAGTCACATAACAAAAGTACACAGTTCATAAGCATTTAACAAATATTTACATAATATATCCAGGTAACCAATACTTAGTTACTGTGTGGGATACTGCTGATACCTCACTCACTGACTCCTCGTATCAATGATTTTGGGTCATTTTAAACTTTTTAATAATGGAATCATATGTAAAATTGTTTGTGAGATTCATTCATGTTAAGTGTAGTCAATTGTTTATTTGAAAATCTGTATTGTATTCCACTTGACAAATAAGCAATAATATATTAATTTATTCTATATCTTAGTTTATGGCATTTGGGTTGTTTTTGTGCCACCAAAAGCATTCTTATATATGTGCTTTGGCAAATATATTGTGCATTTTTTGCTGATTTCATATGTGCTGGTAGAGTTATTATAGACAGGACTATATTCAACCTTAGTACATAATAACTTTTTTTTTATTGTTGGTTGTTCAAAACATTACATAGTTCTTGACATATCATATTTCACATTTTGATTCAAGTGGGTTATGAACTCCCATTTTTACCCCGTATACAGATTGCAGAATCACATCAGTTACACTTCCATTGATTTACATATTGCCATACTAAGTACATAATAACTTAAAAAATAGAAAAGCGCTGGGGATGTGGCTCAGTTGTTGAGTGCCCCTGGGTTCAATCCCCAGTACCAAAAAAAAAAAAGTGATAAAATTATGCTTTGCTCAACTATGCATAAGAAGTCATTCCACTGCTTTTTCAACACTTTTAGATATTGCCTTCTTTCATTATACCTAGCCAGGTGTGCGCCAATTTTTTTTTTTTTTTTTTTTTTAAGAAATTCTTTTCCTAGCCATGGGCATACCTTCAGTACACCTCCATGTTGGGATGAGAATGTCTTCTTTCCTTTCATGAAAGTTTTGCTCCAGTTAAACCTGGTTATTGGAGCATAAGTTTCTATATTTAGAAGGAACTCAGAAAGCTATATTCACGGTAAATGCTGTTCAATGCTCATCAATAACTTTGCTAAGTGAAAGAATAGGTATGAATTGCACCAGTCAATATTTTGAATGCAAATGCAGAAAACCCAATTCAAACTAATTTAAGCAAAAAATAATGGACTCTTGCAGCTGTAAAGCCAGAATTGGCTGGCTCCAGGGGCTACCTCTCTTCTCATGTAAGCTTGCTCCATGCTGGAGGCAAGGATTCTGCCAATAGCTCCAAATTCCCATCAGTAAAAACAAAAACAACAGCAGCAATAAAATTCCTCTTGACCTCCTGGAGCTCCCTGACATGAACCCTGGAATTGGTGCTCCTTGGATTTAATTGGTCTGATTAGGCCTCCCTCAACTCAAGGTGGGCACCAAGTCTCTCTGCATCATATGTTCTTAGAGAAGCAATGGTTTTATGAGAAAGATTGAAGTGCCAATAACAGAAGAAAGAACAATGGTTGGTAGCAAGGAGAAATAATAAAATATTCGCTGTAAGTCAGACTACCTAAAAATGATGCAGGATGTTTATTCTTTCAGATCCTATGAGATTTATCTTTGGATTAGTCAAAGTTGCAGGAAATTTGCACATGTGAACTGCATCATTTTAGGACCTGTGGAATTGCTTTTATTGAGCTGTACTGGGACATTCTGGTATGAGCCTACATTGAGGGATAGTACAATGAGTGGCCCTGCAGAATCTCTTATAACATTGTAAGATAGTACTGAGGACCCTCTTTGTTCTATTTCAGTCTCATGTTATCAAACTCCATGGAAAAATTACCAGAAAGAGTTCAACTGTTTCTAAACACCTTTGTGATTTTATCACAGGGACACTGTGATTTCTGAAACTGACAAGTTTTTTTACCTTGAATTTCTGGAATGAGAGTTAATTTTATGGCTTTTTAAATCAAGTGTAGTCCTCAAAGCATGGAATGGTTTTAGTATTAACCTCACTTCTTTATTTTTTATCTTGTACTTCCTTTAGTGCTAGGATCTTGAAATTCTTTTTCCTTTTCTCCTTCCTTCCTTCCTTCCTTCCTTCCTTCCTTCCTTCCTTCCTTCCTTCCTTCCTTCCTTCCTTCCTTCCTTCCTTCCTTCTTTCCTTCCTTCCCTCCCTCCCTCCCTCCCTCTCTTTTTTCTTTCTTTATTGATATTTCCTTTAACAAGTACCTATACTATTATTTTGAACAACAGAATGTTAATCTTTCTTTCTGTGTATCCTTGATCAACTTCCTTAACTTTTCTGAGACAAAGTTGAGAAATGTTGAATTCTATATAAATTTCATGCCACACATTGAAAAATCTCCAAAGAATGAATCTACTTGGCTTTGGCAATAAGTTTATTAACAGGACTTATTTTGGGTTCCAGTTTTAGATGAAGGAGTTGTGAAACACTACAGAATCAGGACACTAGACCAAGGAGGCTTTTTCCTTACCCGGAGAAAAACTTTCTCAACACTGAATGAATTCGTGGACTACTACACCACCACAAGTGATGGCCTGTGTGTCAAGCTGGAGAAACCATGCTTAAAGGTGAACTACTTTCTGCTTTCAAACTGTTTTTAAGTATTTGCCATGTGATATCAGTTCAGGAAAAATAAATTTATCATTTGTTTACTTAAGGCAGGAAGAGGAAAACTATCTGTTTCATATTCATTTTTGTAAACGAGTTTTATTGGAAGGGATATGCTCATTCATTTACTATTGTTGGCTGATTTTGTGCCATTACAGTGAGTTTAATAGTTGCAACAGAGAAAGTGTGTCAGATGGAAATCTTTACTACGAACTCTAAGGTGGCAGGGGCCTTGCCTGTTTTGTTTGCTGAAGGGTAGATAGTTCCTACTTAAAAATTTTTATTTATTAAATGAATGAACAAACAAACAAATTAAACAAAAATGAGTTGATTTTATTTTGCAAACATATATAATACATATTTTGCAGAAATGTATAATATATCTAGTTAATACTACAGCCAGAGTTTGAGAAGGCCTTGTGAATGAGTGGAACTCCAATGGAGGCTGAAATTGGGAGGGTTTAGCTGAGCAGAGAGGTGGAAACATCATTGCAGACCTGTGTGTGAGCATGGTATTGGCTACAGATGGACATCAAAGTGCAGGATCTGAGAGAGAATGAATCTAAAGAGTTAACAATGCAGAATCTCCGACAATTGTTTTCTATTTTCAAGGAATTAGAATGTAACTTCTAGTGTTTTTGTTTTTAAAAGTAATATTTCCCTCAACAAGTACCTACACTATTATTTTGAACAACAGAATGTTAATCTTCCTTTTTCTCTTACACATATTCTCATTATTCTGCAAAACAGATACAAGTCCCAACTCCTTTTGATTTGTCCTATAAAACCGTGGACCAGTGGGAGATAGACCGCAACTCTGTCCAGCTTCTGAAGCGATTGGGATCCGGTCAGTTTGGAGAAGTTTGGGAAGGCCTCTGGAACAACACTACTCCAGTGGCTGTAAAGACGTTAAAACCAGGTGTGAAAATATTAAAGATTAAATGGCATACGTGGATTTTTATGGGCTCAGTTTGCCACTGTAAAATGCCCAAGAGGTCATGGGACAGTCAGTGCTGGCAGCAAACAGGTGTTGTCATCTCTCTTGCCACCCCAGGTGACCATAACATGTGGATAAGCTTTAAAATATAAAGGCCAACTCACTCCTTGGATTAGCTAAGCTTAAAAGGTTCTCAGATGAAGATTCCAACAACACATTTCTTATCTAAAGGATTCAGTCTTCCATTGTCCTTCTTCCCTTTCATTTCTATCTTAGTTAAAAAGCAAAAACAAACAAAACAAAACAACAAACAAAAACAAAACAAAACAAAACAAAAACCCCACTGACTATAAAAACTTACTGAAAAGTCAGATGGAACTTTGGTGATATTCAGGGAATAACTGTTTTATTAGATGCCAAATGACTATGACTAAAAGATAAAATGGTTCATCTAAAGAATCCCATATTTGAACTTGCAGGAAGTATTTCTTCTCCTATCTTCACTTATCCCTTTGAAGGCAGAAGAAGTATGCTAAAATGAACAGTCCCTCATTTTTAAAGGTGGGATAAGAGAATTTAGAGAGATTAAAAATAACTTTCTTAAGACTTTGTATTCAAATCTTGAGCAAATTTTTGAACTACTCTATCTCTCAGTTTTATCATTTATGTGATGGGGGATAATAAGATATACCAAGCAGGGTTATTATGAAGATTAAATTAGGTCACTAGTACAAATGCTTTGCATAATGCTTGGCTCATAGTAGGTAACCAATAAAAATTTTATTATTATATTATTATTATTATTAAACAGTTAGTAAATGGCAGAGCTGGGATTTTTGACTTATCACCATTATATCAGACCCCATGGAAGTGACATTCTGTAAAAGTGCAACATCACTGTGGCAGTCTCCTATCTTCCTCTAATAACATAGAAAAGAATAATAACAGCAACAAAAGATTAATCTTCCTTTTTTTTTTCTTACAAGCATTTTCATTATTCCACAAAACAGATATGGGTTCCAACTCTACAGGCTAGATGAGTTTTCTGGGGGCCCTCTGTTACTTGCTGAGCCCAGAGTTCTTAGAAATTTGGAAAGCTTCCTGGTGGCAGAACTTGAGCCCTTGGGATTTGCTGGCTGTCAGAGTGTGTAATAGCACTGTTTCCAAACTGTTGAGCTAAGGTACATTGAGGCATCACAGTGAATTCTCAGGGGTTTGTGGGATATTTAAAAGTTTTGCGGTAAACGTTTTCAAAACAACACAAATTGCTACCTTCAGGTAGTTTGTAGATTCAGATTTAGATGGGTACATTCCTTTTTCTGACATCATATTTTTGTGAAGCTGGATTTTTGATTATCACTGTGGACCAATATTGGCAAGATACACACAAAAATTGACACAGATCAGGAAATAAAGGTGGTAGAGCTGAACCTGAAGGTCAGAGAGATTTGGGTAACTTGCTCAAGATTGCACAGGGAAGAGTAACAGAGCTGAGATTTTTCCAGGATCCAGAACTTCTGTTTGAACTCTTACTTGATTTTGAGAAGTTGTATAGTACTTATATCACTCTAATAAATAACTGTGGTTAAGAATGAAATAAATATTATTTTTTCCTCTTAATTTACCTGTATTAATTTTTCAAATGGCTATTAAGTTTTTAGGATGTATGCTTCTTAGTTGTTTAGTAATTGAACTATTAAATATGCATTTTAACCTGGCATACTATAAAAATATTACTGATGCACTAAGGATGCCATGGACTGAAAAGGTTGGGACCTTGTGGTGTTATCAGTTTAGAGCATAAAGGTAAACCTGGCTCTGTCCTCTGTAACTTATATAATTTTTTAATCTTTCTGAGTCTCCTCATTTGGACATGTGAATTAAAATAGTCCCCACTTTATAGGATTGTATGAGGATTGAGTAAATATGAATAAAGTATGTGCAGTGAGTTTTTAATAAATGTTAGGTTCTGTGGTGCTGCTGATAGATGCACACCCTGAATTGTAGATTCACTGGTGCAGGAGTTTAGTTCTAGCATTAACATCTGGCAGAGGAAACAACAGAGAGGCACTTTTAAGGGGCCAGATGCCATCACTCAGGTGAGGACAATCTATTTCAGCATCCAAGATTTTCAGTCATCATGTATATGTGCTTTTAAATCCTAAACTTGTTGAACTATTGAGACATAAATTTTAAATTTATTGTTAATCTAATAATTCCTCCCTCCCTCCACCCCCAAAAAAGGAAAAGAAAGAAAAGCATCAAGCTATGCTTGCTAGCATTGCTTTCTAAGGAAGGCCTTCTGGAGGTCAAAAGAGAACAAAAAAATCATCTTTTTTATAGTAAAAAAAAGCACAATAGTTTTCTTTCCAACAGGAATAATTATTATTGATTTACAGTGTAATAGCAACAAACAGCTTTGGTGATTGGTTAAATGTCTTCACTTCACTGGGGCCATTCATCAATCTTAGCAGCTATTTATTGCTTAGCAGACTACCATGCAATAAAGATGAGCCTGAAATCAACTCCTGCAGTAGCTATGACAGGCAAAAATTAATATTTAATGTTGCATTACTGAGTTGAGATTGGGTCTCTGTTGCTCTACCAGCATAGCCATGAAGGAGTTCCCTGAGTTCTCTACCTACAGAGGCTCCTGGCATATCATGATTTCAGCTCTTGCAGATAGTGTGACTTGGGCATGGTTTAAGTGTCCTGCATAAACAGTCTGAGTGATGATACTAATTCTGTTATCACGGAACCCTTCATGAATCATTATATTTTGAGGGAGGCAGTCATCCGTATTTGATCCCAGACAAACTAGTTATACCAACCAAGAACAAAGTACTTTATTTTGGTGTAGAGGTCTCTTTTCCTTCCAGTGTTATTTTTCTATTATGATTCCAAATTTTAAACTTATTTGATTATGTGGATTAAATTTAATGTCAGAACTAGAATTGAGGAAACTAAAAAGAAAGGAAAAAATATAATGGAAAAGAAAATAGAAGAAAACATTTTTTTTCCTCTCTAACACCTTACCTCATTTTTCCTCAGTCAATGAAAAATATTTACAGTTGGTCTGTTTAGTTTTCCTATGAGTGTGCATGTTAATAATAATACATATAATGGTCAGCAATCTTTGAGTACACATTTTCCAGGCATTGTTATTATCCTGATAATGATTTTCTGATGTTAGTAGGATCACTAGCTGTACTTTGTGGATGAAGAAACTGAAGTTCAGAGAGATTTGGTAACCTGCTTAAGATTGCACAGGGAACAGTAACAGAGCTAAGATTTTTTCAGGTTCCAGAGTTTTGAATGGACCTGGATCCTAAACTTCTGGGCTCTTAAAAGGTAGACTGTTTCAATGTTTATGTGAAATAACCTGTATGTAGGTCATATGAAACTCTTCTTAACTTGACATTAACAAACAAGTCATAGTGCTACCTTGAATTGTCAAAGCTTATCCACACCCAGGTTCTAATGTCAGTTGTAGAGTCACTGACATTCAGAGGATGATGAATGGAATGGTCTCTTTGGACATCAGTAGAAATGATATTTGCACCATCTATAGTGAATACTAAGATGTGAAATGACAGTATTTCTTCAATTACAGTAATGTTTCTGAAACATCACAGCCTAGAAGAAATAAAAGATTTAAAAATTACTGATGAAATGTCAACTCCAGGTATCCTTCCTCCTCTTAGATTTTTTCTGACATTAACTGCTGGGCACCTTGCATGGTGACTCAGAGTTGAACCATCTAAACACAATTTAATTATAGATTAGTCTTCAAAATATGCTTCAATGCCATCTCCCTAATCATTTGATCCAGCTTTTGAGGCTCTGGTGGTAGTGGAAGCAAATAGTATGGGAGAAAATGTTGAGTATTATTTTCACATTAAACATGTAAAATTGGTGGGAAAAAAAGCCACTATCTTTTGGGGATGCCCCTTGAATGTTTTCTATGTGGCCCATAGCCTGTGTTCCTACAGGAATAAGAATATAAATTTGGCAGAATAGCATTGTTTTGGAGTTGTTTTTCAGCTGTTCCCACAGTGGGTACCAAGGCCAGGGCAGCCATCCGGCAGCCATCGTGTCCTCCAGTGTTCATGTTGATAGGATGTCTTCTCTTTGTGTTCTTCAGATGCCTGCCGTGTTTTATCAATTAGACTGTCAGTCTCTCCTTTGCTCTTCATTTTTCACATGGGCCCAAATCAACCGTTTTTCACCTACGGGTCATAACATATAAAGTGCACATCCCTGATACAACACCTCATCTAGTAATTAGGTTGCCCTGGCTGAACTGATTCTCTCCTCTGATAACTCTGAAGATTTGTGACACAGATGCTCTTCTGTTACTGAGAGGCAGGAGGCAATCTCGGCGATTCCCACCAGGCTGCTGTGAGGACAGGAATGCCTCAATAACATAAAGTGATTTCCTCCTTTTCTTGTTTCAGGTTCAATGGATCCAAATGACTTCCTGAGGGAGGCACAGATAATGAAGAGTCTAAGACATCCAAAGCTTATCCAGCTTTATGCTGTTTGCACTTTAGAAGATCCAATTTATATTATTACAGAGTTGATGAGACATGGAAGTCTGCAAGAATATCTCCAAAGTAAGCTAAAGAGTCAATAAAAGGAAAAAAGAAAAGGAGGAATTTAGTTTAGCTAGTCCTATAAATGTCAATTTAGCCAGCTTTGTCTAACCCAAAGGATATTTACTATGTGTATATCTGTAAGAATGAATGTTGTAACATTGAATGGCTCAACTACTATTTAATAGGATATATTCTGCAGACTCAAAGGGAGAAAAATATTTATGTAGTGGAAGAATAAATTGTTCACAATAGACACATCAGAGAGCTTAAATGTAATGTGGGAAACTGATCAATGGATTTTTTGCATAATGCTCTACTTTTTACACTAATTGAACACTGTCAGCCATATTTTCTATGGTACAGAATCTGGAACATGGGAAACGTCAGGGAAAAGAGCAAGAGAGGTATCTGACGTTTTTGTCTTTGTCAGTATTTGCTAATATTGTACTTGGTGTTAAAAATGACCTCTCTGCTAGGCAACATTAGAATTTTCAGACTAAAAGCAAAAATATACTATTAGCTTTATTCCTCCATCCACTTTCTGCAGTCAAAAAGGACTTAAGGGCATTGTGAAATTGTGATGTTTATTACAAATGAATAATTTAATAAACAATAAAATAATACACATTAAAATATGATATTCAAAGAAATTGAGATCAAATACTGAGAGAATCATTCATGCTTGAAAAACAGACTTTTCCTGTAATTTCTTGAAATGTCAGAGCGAGATTGATAGGCTATATAGAGGCAAAAGGAGGTGAGGATAATGGAACAAAGATATCAGAAAGATAAGAGTGTTCTCTGATTTCAGGGTGACTTGTGAAGCTGATAATTCTAAATTTCAAAACAACAACAACAAAAGAATGGAGAATATATATAACATAATAAATTCTGTTAAAAACAAAAATATACTTACCTATTGCATAAAGATCATCACATTTATCACCCTTAGAATGCTACCCACCACAGAAAGACTGACCTCAATTGTTGACTCCTTTTGCCTTATTCAGGAAAAAGTACAAGAATGATCCTGGGCTAGATCTAACAAAGTGCATATTACAATGTGCATATTATAAGAGTCCTTACAGCATGCACATTACTAATCTAATTGTCAAATTTCTGGTATTCAAATCTATCAGGAGCATTCAAGTCTCTTGCTTCGTTTGGCTTCCAAGATAGTTAACCTGATCACTTATCCTCCTCTTCATTGGTTCTTCTCAATAAGTGATTTTCTCCCAGATCTCTCAACATTCTGGAGTCCTCCAGGATTATTTTGCAATACCATTAATCCCTTTGTTAATCTCTTCAATTTTTAATTTATTTTTAAATTTTGAGATAGGGTGCCAATGCTTTGAACAGGCTGGCCTTGAACCTGCCATTCCTCTCGCCTCAGCCTCCTAAGTAGCTGGGATTATATGTGTGCATCATTGCACTTGGCTTCCTTTGTTAACTTCACCCAGTTCCATTGTTTGAATGTTTATGTATCGACAGTTCCTCAAATTTTATCCCTACCTTGGAACTTCAGAATAATACACCCAGCTGCCTTCATGCCCTCTCTACTGGAATGTTGTATCAGTCTGGACAGTGCAGGTGTCCAGACTGAAGCCACGGTCCTCAAATCTCAGAGGCTCAGCACAGCAATAGTTTTTTCCTTACTTGTGCTTTGTGTGTAAAACAGATTGGTAGCTCAGCTCTTTTGATCACCTTGGTAGGGAAAGGGGATGGGACCAATCTCATCCTGGCTCTTAAAGCTTCTTAACTTTTGTCACTTCTGTACCCTTTTCATTTGGTCAAATCAAGTCCAATGGAATAGGCAGTACAATCCACCAAAGTGCCTTGCAAAAAGGGGGAAAATGTTTGTGAGCAACCCTAATTTCTACTCTAAATGACAATTAGACGTTTCAAAATGATATGTCCAAACCTGATTCTCCACGGTGATCTGCTACTCTTGTTTAATTCCTTCTTGGACAATGACAACACTCAGGTCTAATACCTGGGAGGCATTTTTGCTTCTTACATCCCATTACCTAGCCAACCTAGAAATCCTATTGGCTGGTCTTGAAAACATACCCAGTCTTTCCCCTTTTCTCAATGTTCCCACTAAGGTTCAAGCAATCATTGGCCTCCACTTTGGATTCTGCACCCTCTTGGTCTCCCTCTTTGGCTTCTTGTCCTCTTCAGTCTTTCCTCAACACAGCAGCTGGAGATATCTTGTTGAAGTATAAGTCAGAGCTTGTTCTTCCTCAGCTTAAAACCTTCTGAGACTCCCACTGGTTCTTACCTCTGTTTAATTCCTTCTGACCTGGTTTTCCAGGTCTCATCTACAACTTTCTCTTTGGCCTTATCTACAACTTTGCCCGTGTACTTGAAGTGTCACTACAGTGACCTTTGTGGTTCTTTCTATTCCATAGGCACACTTTTATTTTACCTCAAGCCCTTTGCACTTGAGATTTTTTTTTGCTTGATTTTTCTTTTTTAATATTTACCCACATGGTCACTTCTCATTTCCTGAAAGTCTTTACTCAGGTTATTCTACCTTGGTGAGTTGTTCACTGGTCAACTCAGGAATGCTCTACCACTGAGCTACATCCCCAGCCCTTTTTATTATTTTATTTTTTGAGACAGGGTCTTGCTAAGTTGCTGAGGCGGGCTTTGAACTTGTGCTTCTTCTATGTCTGCTTCCCGAGTTGCTGGGGTTACAGGATACATCACTGCACCTGGCTCACTTGTCAAACTGTAAAGTTTAATCTCCTACTGATTCTTCATATTCCTCTTCATATTCTTCTTTGGTGTTCTCTCCTTAGCTGTTAATCATCTTATGTTGCATGACATTTATTTAGCTTATTTTTAGTATTTTAGATTTTTTTGGGGGGGGTATTGGAGATTAGAACACAGAGGCACTTTTACCACTGAGCCACATCCCTAGCTCTTTTTATTTTTTATTTTGAGACTGAGTCTTGCTAAGGTGCTTAGGGCCTCACTTAGTTGCTGAGGTGATCCTCCTGTCTTAGCTTCCTAAATTGTTGGTATTATAGGTGTGTACCACTACACCTGACTTTAGTATTTCTAAATGCAATTCCATAAGGGTAGAATTTTTATTTTGTTGTTTTTGTAGTGCTAGAACAGAGTGTTATATAGAAGGTGTGCACTGATTATGTGTTGACTGAATAAATAAGTTGAGACCATTCTGAATATAGTAAGAGTGGGATTGAGAGTCAAGCTAGTTTTGCAATTCTTGGTATCATCTTGAAAAGATCCAGTTAACTATACTGCAAACTCCTTGGGCATTGAAGATTTCTGTGGTTGATGTGGTATTCAAGGCTGTGTGCAAACCCTACCATCTGCTGGATTAGGCCATCAGGGACAACATTACCAAGGCATTCATTTGTAAGAGTACCTACCAGTCTAGAGGAACAGTGAATTTATACTTGTTCCCAATCAAGAGTTGTAGATTTAATAGATAGATCTTAAAGTGAATCTGCCATTCATAAGTAGCTCATCAAGACAAGTATCATTAACGTAAAAGTCTCTTTAGTAATAGGATGCAATTTTTTTTTTTTTTGCAGATATAAACTGTCACAGGTTTGTGAACATTTCCATCAGCTTTGCTGTCTGGTTGTATAGATGTGCTCTGCTCTTTACTTAGGCAGTCCCTAGGTCACTGCTCTTCAGGATAAGAAATGTGTATTACCCAATTTCTTCCAGTACTGTACTTTCCAGTAAAAACCTTTTTATATGCACTGTAATAGGATTAGGTATTGTATTTGATATTTGAAATAACATACATATTTCTAATCATATTTCTCTATATTCCAGTCTTTGTAGTCCCCAAGCTTGGCTGATTTTTTTTGGTAATAAATTTCTCTCAAATGAGAGAGGCCTATGGGGAAGGAAGGAAGGAAGGAAATAAATAAATAGGGCTGGGATGTTTTTCAGTGGTCGAGAACCCCTGAGTTCACACCCCAGAAACAAACAAAAATTGACAGTTGACCAGTGAATAATTTACCAAGATGGAATAACCTGAGTAAAGACTTCCAGGAAATGAGAAGTGACCATGTGGATAAGTTAAAACAAACAAACAAAAACAAACAAACAAAAAAAAATGGGCAAAAGAAATCTCAAGTGCAAAGGGCTGGAGGTAACATAAAAGTGTGCCTGTGGGGTAGAAAGAATCACAGAGGCCACTGTCGTGACATTGCAATAACAAGGGCAAAGCTGAAGATAAGGCCAAAGAGGTAATGGAGAACCAGGTCGGGGGACTGTTGGAGTTAAACAGAGGTAAGGACAAGTGGATGTGGCAGTCATTTTTCTAAGTTCTTTACAAGTGTTAACTTAGTTCATTTTTGAACCACTTTATGAACTAAGTATCATTATTATCCCGACTTTACAATTGAAGAAACTGAGTAATAGACACCCTGGGTGACTTTTCCAAGGTTGAAGTCTGGTTTGATAGTACCCCAACAATTAGAAGCTTAAAGCAGCAAACATTTATTATCTCACAGTTTCTGTGGTCAGAAATCCAGGAGCAGCTTAGCCAAGTTCTAGCCTTGGGTTTCATAAGGCTGCAGCCAAGGTTTTGGCAGGTGTCCCAGTCATCTGAAGGCTCTAGTGGATGTGGATTCACTTCCAAACTCACTCTTATGATTGTCAGGAGGAGTTGGTTCCTCCTGGCTGCAGAATTGAGGGGAGTCAGCTCCTTGCTGGTTGTTAGCTGGAGAGTGGTCCATGCTCCTTGATGTGGAGGGTAGCTTCTAACATGGCAGCTTGCTTCATTAAAGTGAACAAGCAAGAAAGTAACGGAATTCAGAGCATCAGTAAGATGAAGTCACAGTCGTTTATGAGTTAACCTGGGAGACCCCATTACTCTTGCTGTAGTCTCTGCCAGATGTGAGTCACTGGGTCCAGAACAGTCCACTGGAAAGGACTCTTGGAAAGGTGTGAATTCCAGGAGGCAGGATCACTGCAAGCTATTTTAGAAGCTGCCTGCCACATAGCTTATGGTCAGTCACCAGCTTCTCTTAATGTCATTGTTTCTTGTTTTGAGTGGATGTGATATCAAAAGGCATAGCTCTTTTGACCATCACAGCAGCCAGGCTTTGCCATTATGCTTTTTTACAGCGTTATATTTTATCTTTATATTTACATTTTGTTGTAGACTGAATAATTAATGTTACCTGTTGTAATACACAATTCAAAACTCTCAGTGGCAGAACACACATAACAATTTTGATAGGGCTTAGACTACTCTTTTAGGGAATTAGACTCTTTCCTAAAATTTTTAAATTTGTTCCTCTAGCCATAGAGATGTGAGGTCCTATATGTGATGTACATCATTTCTGAACACACTGTGTTGCCCAGAACTAGTGACATGGCCCTACTTCATTGCAAAGGGAGGTGGGCAATGTGGTCTTCTGCTAGTGCCCAGGATAAAAGAAAGTAAAGGACAAAAGGATAGGTGAGCAGTTAGTTTTACCTCACAACCAATTTAAATATGCTTCTGCCTTTTACACACACACACACACACACACACACACACACACCTGCTGTGCTTAAGTCTTTCTCATTTAAAAATTCCTTTGACTCTTTCATTTTTTTTAATCAGAAAAGATAGCATTTATATAGAAAGTACATAAATCATGTAGCATAGTTTGACATGTAATTATAACATGCCCAAGTAAGGAACCATGCAGCTACTGTCCAAATCAAGAATTAGAACACAGTCAGCAAGCACCCCAGAGACCCTGGAATACTTTAACCATCACAACTCCCCACTTTTCTGAATTCTATAATGGCTTTCCTATGACATTACATTTACCTCTACCAGATCCTTATTGCCTTCCCTTTTTGACTAGGGTTTTGAAATTTTCCATCTCCTCTTGCTGTCTGTATGTCCTCATCTCCAAGTTACCCTTTGGCCTCTTACACACAATCTCAAATAAAACCCTTCGCCAATGACTCCCTCATTCTTATATTTAACACAGCCCTCTTAGTTCTTGTCTTATTGAACTTATCTGTGAAACTTGATTATGATGACACATTTTCTTCACAATTTTTGATTTGTTAAAACATTCTCCTCTCTTATGATTGTGGCTGATTCTTCTCAATTTTCTTTTGTCAGGTTCGCTTCCTGTGCTCACCCTCAATTATTGGTGTTTCTTATGAATCTATATCTTCCTAGGACCTCACCCACTTTTTATGTTTTAACTCCCACTCAAACTATGACCATTAAATCTATGTCTTTAGCTGAAAGTTCTTGTCTGAACTCTAGACTCATAAACTCATCTTCTTTCAGCCATTTTCACATTGTTAATTTATATATATATCTTGAACTTAACAAGTCCCAAAATGTTTCATTTTGCTTAGGAGCAATGATAACATAAAGAGCTAGGATTTTCCAACAATAAAAAAAAAGAGCTAGGATTTATTGTGTTTTTCCTAGATACCAGGTACTGTTTTAAGTGCTGTACATGTATTCAATTGTTTTGACTCTCATTTAAAAAATTTATACTGTAAGAGTTACTGTTACCGCTATACAGATGAGGAAACTCAGGTACAGGGGTGCTAAACAGTTTGCTTACGGTTATAGAGAAATATGAGGCCCAGCCATGATCTCAAGTCTGACAGCTTTAAGCCAGTTTTCCTAAATCTTGTGCTTTAGTGAGCACTCAAATCAGGGCTTGTGTTTAAACCTCATGTTCATAAGACCAATGGACTCTGTGTAATAGTATTTTACTTAGTCACACAGGGATAATAATAATTTGTATTTATGTGAAACTTTAAAAAACAAAATCTGAAGATACTCTATTTTGTAAAGTCATCATAAAATAGCATGGACCTCTTTTACTAATGATAAAACTGATCCTACTACCTAAATTTCCTGTACTTAGTTTTACAGAATGAGCAGTAGGTGAAATGCTGCCCATTAAAGGTATGTTTGTACTTAGAGAGATGAGCAACTTATTCTAGGAACAACAGACTAAGAAAGCAAAATTTAAAAAATACATATTAAACTTAGAGGTACAAATGTTTTATATATATATATATATATATATATATATATATATATATATATATATATGGTATTGCAGGTTGAACTCAGGGGCACTTAACCACTAAACCAGATCCGCAGCCCTTTTAAAAATATATTTTATTTAAATACAGGGTCTCACTAAGCTGCTTAGGGTCTTCCTAAGTTGCTGATGCTGTCTTTGAACTTGACAATCCTTCTGTTCACCACTTGCAATATGCACATTTTGTAACTACTGCTAGACTCTTCATTTTTATTAGTGAACCAGTTTTTAAGAAAACTCTTATAAAAAAATGTAAACTTTTCATTTGTTCAGCCATGCAAATTAGGACCACTATAAGCTCAATGACTAAAATAAACTATGTAAAGTTTAAAAGTAATCCAAAAGTACCTAAGCAACAGTTTCCATGAAGAGATAAATTGGTGAAATGTGGTATTGAAAAAATGGCAGTAACTGGACTCATTTAGAAACTTGCTCCTATCTTTGGATTATTTGATACCCTTGCTCCTTTCTTAGCAGATCAGTACCATGGCACATACTTCTATCAATATCTCATTCATCAAAATTGTCAGAATTCACTTCAATAGTTCAAATACTTTCCAGAATAAATCTCTTATTTTCTCTTGTCCCTTAGATGATGCTGGATCAAGAATCCATCTGCCTCAACAGGTAGACATGGCGGCACAGGTTGCTTCTGGAATGGCCTATCTGGAGTCCCAGAACTACATCCACAGGGATCTGGCTGCCAGAAATGTCCTTGTTGGTGAGCATAATATCTACAAAGTAGCAGATTTTGGACTGGCAAGAGTTTTTAAGGTAAGTTTAGTTTTGTTTTAATTAGCTTTTGTAATAGGTTAAAAGTCCAACAGACTGATCACTATTATTTAAAGCAGTGTTCCTCAAAGTTATGTGGTCCATAGACCATTTCAAATAGCTGAAGATCTTATAGACAAACTACGCGTTTCTTCCCATTTCTTCATCAAGGAGGAAAAAAAATAATCAACTGAATTGAAAATGATACCATTGTTTTGGTTGAACTTATGACCTATTTTTCAATCAGTAAAAGTAGCTTCTATTTGTCCTGTATAAAAACCAGGACACTTTGTACAGTTACCCTATCCACCTTTGCTCACTTTATCTACTCATTTACCTATTGCCAGAATTCTAGAGCAATTAATGGCTTTTTTTTTTTTTTTTTTTTTTTTTAGGGAGGAGGTACCAGGGATTGAATTCAGGGGCACTCAGCCACTGAGCCACATCCTCAGCCCTATTTTGTATTTTATTTAGAGACAGGGTCTCACTGAGTTGTTTAGCACCTCTTTGTTGCTGAGGCTGGCTTTAAATTCATGATCCTCCTGCCTCAGTCTCCCGAGCCACTGGGGTGATAGGTGTGCACCACCATGCTGGCCAATTATTGGCTTTTTAATTCTTCCTCCCCACTCAGTGGGTGACATCCATTCAAAAAACACTAAGATAAAGACGAGGTATTAATCTCTGAATTTAATTTTAAATTTCCCATATTGTATCCTAAAAATATGGATTTGGGCCAGAAAACATAACAAATAAATTATTCTCATGAAACCATCATATTTTCTTTGTGTAAATTAATTAGGAGACCAATGAGATGATATATTAATTTAAATCATTTGGATTCTACTTTTTAATATTAGCAAACTGGTTACATGGTAATTATCAAAGTCATTGACTCTTAAATACCAGAATTAAATTTTAAAAAGACCAGACCTATTTTGCTTCTATTTTTCCATTTGGTAAACAGCAGATGGGAAGTCAGAATCCCATTATGTATGAATTCTTCTACACATAGTAGGATGTTCCTTTCAATATTATTCTTAGTACATAGTAGGTTCTCAAATATTTTATGGATAACTTCCCACAGATTGTTTCTGTCTTGAATGTCAGAGTCAGAATTTGTTATGCTAGTTATCAATTGATCTAAGCTCATTTTTTTTTTTTTGGTATTTTCCCTCTAAGTTTTATGTGAAACTGGTTATAAATGAATAAGGGCAGAAAAAAAAATCACTTTAAATTGGCTTGAATCCTTAATGCATTTACAGGTAGATAATGAAGACATCTATGAATCTAAACACGAAATAAAGCTGCCGGTGAAGTGGACTGCACCTGAAGCCATTCGTACTAATAAATTCAGCATTAAGTCCGATGTGTGGTCATTTGGAATCCTTCTTTATGAAATCATTACTTATGGCAAAATGCCGTATAGTGGTAAGTAATTAATTCTGAAGTGGGCCTTTCTGCTGCAGGTCACTTACTTAGGTGTGACTTTAACTGCTTTGCCCAGACTTAGAGGGCAGAGTTATGAGGCTGACCATACCATGTGCCTGTGGGAGCTAGATAGATAAAATTTGATGGTGATAATTTGCATTAATGAGGTGGTTTATTGCTTCCTTCTCCTTTGCTCCTGAATTGCAGTCTTATAGACATTACTTGCTGCAGGGTGTCGTTTAATCTCCGCAACCTGTAAAGGGTATGGTAGATCTCACAGCTTTATCAAAGAAATCAATTTGCTTTGTAACTTGAGTTTAAGTGTCTGTGGATTGAAGAGTCTAATCCATGCCCCCCCTCTTTTGTTGGTTATATTTTTCAGGTATGACAGGTACTCAAGTAATCCAGTTGTTGGGACAAAACTATAGACTTCCACAGCCATCTAACTGTCCACAGCAATTCTACAACATCATGTTGGAGTGCTGGAATGCAGACCCTAAGGAACGACCAACATTTGAGACACTGCATTGGAAACTTGAGGACTATTTTGAAACAGAGTCTTCATATTCAGATACAAATAACTTCATAAGATGAATACTGAAGAAGAAGTAATTAAGAATTAAGAAAAAGGAATAACTAATAAAGAAATACAGTCTTCAATTTTATCAACGAACTGCAAAATCAGTTTTCTTGACATATTCAAGTAATAGGGCAAATTTGGCCATGCATTATAAAAAAAATTTATATGTGCATTTTATTGACTAGGAAATACTACCAGACAGTCTAAGATGATGTATCATTTTCTCACTGCCTGATAAAATCAAACAAACTAAATGAAGTTATTTTTCTTTGTAAGAGACACTTATATTTCTATTTATTGTTTGAAAAGCCGATCAAGAGAATCAACAGATGATAGTCAATTTTTACTCAGTGACTGTTGTAGCATTTTCCTGTTTACTGATTAGAGCCGTTATTCATTATTCCTCGGATTGCTGAATCCCATCAGGCTGTTATTATGAAGGAATTTGATTGCTTTGCTGCACAGCAGGACCTGTGCTTTGAGAATTTTTTTTTTCTCTTTTAAAATATCCTTTAACTACAATGATGGCAAAGCCGTGTTAAATGACTTGATTGTACTTGAAGTAATTGCACATATTTTTTCCTATGCATAAAAAAAATGAAGCAGCTGTTGAGAAAAAGAATTAAAATCTTTCTCATTTTGTGGAAGGAAATGATGGAATTTTTCTATACCTCAGTATGTGTCATCTGAGAATCATCTACATTAGTTTTAATCTCAATGTTAAAGAATTAGTTTGCAAAGCTGATGAGTTATTATGCACAGATATATGTGAGAAACACCTAATAGCCCACAAAATCTGAGAAACAGGTACTAAAGAAGTTTAGGAAAAGTAAAAGGAAAGCTGTAGAATGGCTGTGGCCTTCTGAATAATTACAAAAGAGCAGTACCTTCAGGCCAGTTTTTAATTGACCACAAAGCAGGTCAAGCTCAATTTCAGATATAGAGTCTAGTAATAACAACTGAACTTAGTCGTGCAGTTGTATATTTTTTGTCTAGCAGGACAAGGTTTTTTCTACCTTCAATATACATTGACATTGGTAGCAATGTTACTGTTTTCTTTTCTTTTTTTTTTGCTTTATTTATTTTATTTTTATTTTATTTATTGTTGGTCGTTCAAAACATTACATAGTTCTTAATATACCATATTTCACAGTTTGATTCAAGTGGGTTATGAACTCCCATTTTTACCCCGTATACAGATTGCTGTATCACATCAGTTACACTTCCATTGATTTACATATTGCCATTTTAGTGTCTGATGTATTCTGCTGTCTATCCTATTCTCTACTATCCCCCTTCTCCTCCCCTCCCCTCCCCTCCCCTCCCCTCCCCTCCCCTCCCCTTTTCTCTCTCTACCCCCTCTACTGTAAATCATTTCTTCCACTTGTATTATTCTTCTCTTACCCCTCCTTTCCTCTTATATGTAATTTTGTATAACCCTGAGGATCACCTTCCAAAACTGTTTTCTTAAGCAATGGCTGTGTTAAATTCTCCAATTGAGAAGGAGAAGAACTTCTTCAAGGTGGTTTCAGAGACAAATATATGTTCAAAGATGTTCTCATGCACAGAAAAATGAATGAAATGTGCCATGGTAAATCAGGATATTTTGAGTATATTTTCTTATCTTTCTTTAAAAGAAGTTGCAAAAACCTTCAATCAATATGGAATAAGCAATCAGTAAATTTGTGAACTCTTTTAACTGGGAGCAAGAGGTAGAGAGAGTTTGGGGTATAATATCATTAACAGCCCAATGATGTCAATCAAGACCCATGACCTTTCCGACCCTCCCCTCTGCCATCAATGTTGTTTTCATTCTCATGGTAACAGATGTCTGTCTGTGGCAACTGGGATTCCTTTTTCTATGCCTCATCCAACAAGATTGCGTAAAAATCATTCTTATTTTTCTGCTCAAGTTTGCGTAAAAATCATTCTTATTTTTCTGCTCAAGTCAACCTGAGTCACCTGCCCAGATATGAACCAATAATACACCTAATGAGAATACTGTGTTGATTGGTTTTGGAGAAGGTCTGCCACTAAAACTGGGAATGTAGTTTACCTTCCCTGGAGACAAGTTGGTTTTTGGTTTATCTGAAAAAAATTAGAGATTAGAGGCTGGATAGCTGTCCATTGAGAAAATCCCGTGAGAGGGATTAACTATTAGAATTAACGTAGGCATGTATATACCTATCACCTTCCTCCACATTCTCCCTACATATTTGTGTTAGGCAGATAGGTATGTGCATATACATTAGAATTGTTCCAGGACCTTAGACTAAAATAAGTCTCATGGCACTAAAGTTTATAGAGCCATGCATAGAAGTGATACTATTTGTAAAATAAGGTCAACAATATTTTTAGTGTGTAGGCTGAGTATAGGATAACTTTATTTAAAGTCATCTAGACTAATAAAATCAAGTAGATTATAAATAACCAGTTATTTATAAGATTAAAAGAATTATAAAATTAAAATAATTTCTTTTCCTGAGTTCATTTTTTTTTTTGGTTCAGTTCTGCTTGGGCATATATAGGAATGATTGGAAATATTCCCATTTCACTGTGCAAATTCTACTACTATATAATCTGTCTTGTAGTAGCTGATAATAATAAATTTTTAAGTAAGATTTGGTTTTAAAATATGAAATGGAGGTTATCCTTTCCTGTTTTAATACCACCTGAAACTCATTTAACTTACTATGTTTGATTCTTTGGGACATTTATGTTCAAGGTTCTGTCAAAGCAATCTATTATTCTTGTTTTTACCCTGATGGATCATGGAGAAAAATAATGGATTCCGTTATGAGAAGCAGTAATAGATTTTTTTTAACTGACATAAATTTCTCTCCCTGTATAGAATAAAAGGATCAGGAAAAGATAAGTTGAATTTTCCTACAATGAGCCAGCTCTTGTTAAATTTACTTCCCATAAATTGTAGAAAAGCACTTTTCACGTAATGTTTTATTTATGTAATTCAGTTATTTGGAGGTGGTGGTGAGGGATGGGAGTACATCATTTTATGTGATATTTCAAATCTCTCCTGACAAAAAACGTTAAGAATTTTTATAATAGGAAAAATTCAAAATTCCATTAAGCCTCCTTTTAAGAAGGCAAGGAAGGAAATAGGTTTAAATTACCTCAGGTCAAGAGAGGCACAGAGTGAAACTCCTAGTAGTGGGGGAAGCTGAATATTTTGTCATAAAAAACAAAGGTAAAGTCAAAGTGAGCAGCAATTGCAAGCTGGGCTGGGGGAATGGGTCACCTTAGAGGGCACTGAAGAGCAAGGCCTGTAAGGAAATGCCAAGCTGGGCTCAGTCACCATGTCTACTGACAACATGTGTCTGCATGGTGACCACATGGATTCAGTGAACCATGAGGAACCCCAAACTCCTGTGACTCTCTGGTGGCCTAAAGGGAATCATGGTCTTGGAAAGTTGCCGCCCTGTAACCCAGCTGGAATTTCCTGGAGGAAGCAGGGCCCAGCTGGTCCTGCATGGTGTGTCAAACATATGCCATTTCCACAATTGTGTTTTTCATGGAATTGTTAAGCACATGCTGTCTGGGCCAAACAATCCTGCTGGTCATGTATCTGTGGTGACTTCTTGGGATCCTTTGCAAGGACATGCTATGTGTGTTAGAATGGTGCTGGTTTGAGCACCTTTTCCAAATTGCATCATGTTCTTACACTGAGAAAGGCTGCTCTTAAAAAATAGTAAATGAGGTCTGTACACCTTGGAGTTGGGAATTACCAGTGGGCTCATCTAGAAATGTTTGGTTCTTTTATTTCCTGTTATCGTTAAGGAGAAGTTTTGGTTTGTAATCATCAGCATCAGGCAAAAAGTTGGTGTTGTAGGATCGAAAAACAAAACAAAACAAGCTGGGAAATTTAGTGGAGAATACCAACAAACCTTTAAATCCTGGGACCCCAGCAATATTTTAATTTTCATAGGGACATCATTTCCCATGTATTTCCCCATGAACTGAAATTTTTGCCTCTTTTTAATAATAAGGAATAGTGTTGGTAGATCTCTCCAATTAAGGACTAAATTCAGAAATAAACTAGAGAGTAAAAAATAGTATGCAAACTTGAATTTCAGAGGCTCTAACAAGTTTACCTTCATTTAGATTGAGATGATACTATGTACATGGGGTCAATAAGACTAAGTTATAAGGAAAGAGATACCCAATTATTTCCATTCACTCCTCTTGCCTGTGTAATTGATTTATCCATTAGCCATCTGAAGCAAAAGACTTCAATGTAAAACTCTTTCATTCTCATGGAAAATAATCAACTCTTCCAGAAAAGGGTGACCAATTCAGACATACCTTAACTGTCCAGTTAGGAGTATTACCCTGCAGCGTATTCAAATCATATGGTGTAATAGCCATGAAATCCTATGTTAGGGGAAAATGGTTAAAAGCAACTAAAACTGCTTTGTTTGGAAGAAGCAAAATGTTGTTATAAATTTCTGAGATTTTAAAATCCAGGCTTTGGTTATACTGTTTGTGAAAGATAAAACTGGTTAGTATTAAGCAAATTATATTTAAATTTTATGGTCCACAAAATTTCAGGATAAAAAAAAAATCATAGATTTTAATCAACTTACAGAATCCATACTTATTTATAGATTCATAAAATGAGAAATGACACTGATTAGCCAGATTATTATACTTTAAAGTTAGCATAGTGCAATTTGTGTCTCTTAAATATACTCATGTTTCTGTGTGGTATTCTTTAATATTGATATTGTGTAATAATATGTGAATATATATTACACATGATCAGCTTTGGTGTCCAAAAAGGGATTGAAAAAGACCTCTTAATTGTACAGTTGTTATAATGCTATTATCTGGGCTCAAGTGTGATTAATTTTTTAAAAAAATTCTATTTCTGGACTCTTTAAAACATTAGGAAAAAGACTTTTTTTGAAAATATATTTGTAATTTTACTTGCACTTGATTTTTTTAAAAATTATTGTAATTATATGTTTTTGTCTTGACTTTTAGAAGTTGACTTGACCATTTCAGAATTCAAGTTGGTGGTGGATCCACAAAAAAATTTACTGTATTTCCCTGCAAGTAAAGTGTTTCCTCATTTGACTACATTTGTATTTGTATGGTGGGGAAAGTAATTCTGTGAATATAAGGTGTTAGTCATTTTTTTGGGGGGGTCACTGTGACCAAAGTACCCAACAAGAACAACTTAGAGGAGGAAAAATTTATTTTGGGCTCAGGGTTTCAGAGGTCTTAGACTGTTGTTGGCCAACTCCATTGCTCTGTGGCCAATGTGAGGCAGAACATCATGATGGAAGAGTGCGGTAGAGGAAAGCTGCTTAACTTATGTTAGCCAGGGAGCAGAATGGGGAGACATAGACAAGATATAATTCCCAAGGCACACCCCCAGTGACCTACTTCTCCCATCCACATTCCATTTGCCTATAGATGACGCCCAGAAGACCATTCAAATTATTAATCCATCAAATGGGTTAATCCATTGAGAGGTTATAGTTCCCATCACTGCCTAAAACCTCACCTCTTGACCTTGCATTGGGAATCATCAAAACATGAACTTTGGCAGGGGGACAGAGGGTGACATTTCTAGATTCAAACCATAATGCAGGGTAGATGATCTTGTCTGTGCCACACACTCCCTGCAGGTCACCTTTATCAGGACAGCAGGTTGATGGAGACAACCCAATCTCTTAAGCTGTTAGTCACTCTTAACAGTAGGAATAGAGCTTTGATGGGTCTTATATCAGCAGTTATATCCCTTAGCCCAGAAGATAAACAAGTCCTTTTTGCTTACTCTCATTGGCCACACTCATGTGGCTTCACTCAGACACAAGAAATGAGATGTATGCCATCCTACCATGTGCCCAGACATAACTTCAATAATACTCAGTAAATAGCACTAAAGACTCATATTTCATTAAAACATAGAGTAGATCTCAAGTCATGCTGAGTGATGGAAGACCACATATACTCATTTGTCTGATTCTTTTTCACCAATTATTTTATTCATTCATTCAACAAACATTTGTTGGACAAAGTATTGGACAGTTGGCTAGATGTTTGGATAAAATTGTGAAGAGAGAGAAATAGATTCTGATTTCTTAAAGTTTATAATCTACTAAGGAAGACAGAATTGGGTACACAGATCTCAGCTCACAAATCTACATGCATAATTTTATCTTTTGGTTTTCCCTTTAAAAACTAAATTATTATCTGTAAGCTAGTATCGAGTCTCCCTTTCCCTCCTCTCTTTTCACCCAGTAGATCCAGCTGCAGAAGGGACAGAGAGATAGCCTGGGCCTTTTCTTGTCTTTTTCTCCATTGCATATTTGAAGACATCTTAGATGATGAAGAAAACCTGGAGATGGAAGTCACTCTAGTTCCTTGATGAGAAGAAAATTGTCATGCCAGCCTTGGGTTGCTGACCTCAGGAACTCTATGATAGGACAGCAGAAATCTTGTGCGCTTTGAGCAGCTGTCATTTCTAACCTCTGCAGAGATTTGAACACTAACTTTCTGAATGACAGATTATCTATTTGAAATCTTCATTCCAGCAAGTATTGGAAAATAAGTCTCAGTTGTCTCTATGAAGCACCTGCCCCGAATTCCTAGGTGCTTATGATGTGTTCAAGCTTTGGCGGAAGGAATATTATATGGTGCTGGTTTTTAACCTGCTCATCTGACCTCCGCTGTGATGTCCTCTCTTCCATAGGAGGTGATCTTGGTTTTAGGTCTTTTTCATCTATGTTTACATTTTTCTTCAGGCCAAAGGATGCATTTCACCTCTCTGCCTAAATTGTCCCTAACCAGGAGCTGTTTTCCCCTGCACCACTCCCTGTGTGAGGAAGCACAATGAACCTTTTCTTCTCTGCAGCCTCTCCTTGGAATGAAGGTGGCCCCTTCTTTCATATCCCCTCCTCAAAGAGATTCATATGGGAGTCTTCTCTTTCACCCTCCTCATGTCTCAGAACAGGATCTACCAGCCTTTGACTCCCCTTTTCCCTATGTCCTTGGAATTTCTTCTTCTTCTTCTTCTTTTTAAATGAGTTGGGATTAGGTGGAGTAGACTACACAACCAAAAATAGCATTTGAATTGCCTTAGATTTTAAAACTCTAAAGATATTAATTTGATGCAAGTTTTCCTATTTGTCAACTGTATTAATCCTTCTTTTAGGTAATAGATGCCTCTTGGTCTAGTAGCTACATAGGGAGGAAAAAACACTTAATTATGGTTATGCTGAATATTACGAATGCGAGTTGATGTGTGAATGAATATCAAGTACCCATAATTGGGTGTTGGGCTTAGAGGGAAATGAAGGAAGTGGTGTTTTTCTGTGATCTAAAGAGTAAAAAGGTGTTCATTAGCTCTAGGGAGACAGTCGGCAAGATAAAGACATAGGCCTGCCAAGACAAAGAGTATCATACAGTGCAAGAACAAAAAGAAATCCAGTTTGATATGCGTATGGCAGAGAAGACAAAGGGATCTAAGTTAGGGCTGGTCAATCAAATCCTGTCCCAGTTATAGAGGGCCCTCACATTTGGGTTGATCATCATAGTCCCATGAGACAGAAGTTGAAAACATTCAAATCGATGATGTGACTTAATCCAGATTTTAAAAATATGATTTCCACAAAAGTATGGCTTAGATGAGAATAAGAATGGATACGAGGAGAGAGTTTAGGAGGATGGATTTTCTGGGTAAGAGATTATACTGTAGTTGATTAGTGGGTAGCAGAGGTTTAGAGAACAATGAACACCTGAGACATTTGGAGACAGCACTTGACAACTATTTGACTATGTAGGCCAGAAATACTTAGGTATCAAGGAAGACTTCATGGGTCCTCCAGGAGCAAATGAAATTTGGAACAATGAAAAAGAAGCAGATGAGTAGGGGTGATCACAGCAGCTAGCTGGCTGATTAGTTTAAGATGTCATGAAATGTGCAATTTGGTCAGTGGATTAAGGGGGTGTACCTGGGATGTGAAGTGAAGAATGAAGCTAAACAAAAATTAAGGAGGTGTCTAGATTTATATTAAGAAGAAAAGCCTGCTAAGAGAGAGAGTATAGGGTGAGAAACAAAGAAGATCCAGTGTTGGTCCCTGGAACCATGGGGACACTTAAAATTGGGTGAAGAAGCAATCAGTGAGTGGGAAATCAGTAGAACATTATCACAGGAGCCAAGAACTAGGGAGTGGCCCAAGAGCTTTGGTGAATCTCATATCAGCAGTTTTATCAGAGAAATCAATACAGGTGGAGAGTTGAAAGTTTCCATTAGCCTCTAACAACTTGCAGTTCAATGCTTTTCTTAGGAAGAGCATTTTCACCCAAGAAGTGGGATTAAAAGTCAGTCTGCTGGGCTGGAATTGTAGCTCAGTGGTAGAGAGCTTGCCTAGCATGTGTGAGAAGGCATTAGGTTAGATTCTCAGCACCACATAAAAATAAATAAAGGTCCACCAACAACTAATAAAATACTTAAAAAAAAGTCAGACTTCTATGAACGGAGGCACCAATGAGAGACAGGAGGTTGGGGACAGCATTTGTCACACCAGCAACTTTTCCTAGTATGTGTCTTTGAATGTGAGAGGATAGATAGCAACTAAATGTGAATGTGGAATTCAGAGGGGATGTGTGTGTTCCAGAATAGGGGAAAGACTAGATTTTGTTTGAATGCTTAAAGGATTGTTGTTAGAAGATATTTCAGCAGGCGTGGAGTAGGAATATATTATAGGGACATTTTTTTGACTAAAGTAAGTCTGAAAGAGTAACCAACTGCTGTCTTGTTCATTGAGTTTGTATAGATTTATAATATAGTTCTTCTTTGTTAAGCTAAATATCCTTCTCCTATGGAAACTTAGCCTGGAATGTAGTAAAAGCTTATTTTAAAGTGGTACACCTCTTCTTCCAGAATCGGCAGTTTACTTGGCTTTAATGAAAGCTTCCTGGTGACATTTTCATTCCTGTTTCCCCAAGATTGATATAATTGTTAATATTCTATGCATAGGTAGGTTGCTTTTCTTTGGAAATATAAATCTTATCTAGATTAGAGAAACAAACAAAAAATTAAAGAAAGAGAGATTTCAAGTAATTTCAGGTAAAATATCTATTAATTTTCCTTGACTATGGATGTCAGGTCTAATTGTTCAAAATGAAACAATATGGATCATTGCAGATGAATTATAAAATCAATTTAAGAGTATGTTAAAATAGTGTCAAGGAGATGATAAGAAGCTTGAATTTTAATATCTCAGGGGGAAGACATTTGAACACCTTGAAGAATACAGTTATAAGGAAGAATAAAAGAGAAAAAGAAAGGAAAATGAAAACAAAGAAAGGAAAGGATATTTTAAGAAAATGTTATTGTCAAAGTCTTTGGAAAATTTTTCTTCCTTTATCTGGTTGATCAGCTTATGAATACTAAAGAAATGTTCTTATCTGGCTTTAAAGTATCCTTAGTTCCAATTCTTAAGTTTTAGGATCTGAGTCAGAATTGATTTTGTAATGAAATATTTCTTGAGAATTATCTTCATCAATCTATTTTTGCAGAACTGAAAAATTTTAGACCCGACAAGAACCTTGGAGATCTTGTAGTTGGACTATTAGGAGCTCTTCCCCTTTGAAAGAAAATTCAGAAGCAAGAACTAATAAAAAGCAAGGGACATATATAGTCATTTGAGAAAGATTTTTCCTTCAAATGAAATTGCTTCATGGTTTCTTTAATACCTTGCAGGATTACATGCATATTTTCAAGAAAAGACACAGCAAAAATAATGTCTTAAGTTAATTTTCCTTTTTTTCTGTATTTTAGAAATATTTACAACACTTAATGTAGAAAAATAGCAAAGATAAAATTGTACCTTTTATTTTGTGGACCGTGCATTAAAAGTACTATTAAGAAGCATGTAAGTTTTGCAATGTTGTGCTAATGGGAATGGGTACCAATATCAAGCAACAGCAGAAACCAAAGCAACAGGATAAATTAATTTCATGAATTCTCAAGCTGACCAGTAGATGGGGGCCCAGATTGCTGCCAAAGAGTTTATCATTAGAAGAAAGAAGAAATGGACCTTAAAGATAATCTAAAATTCTCATATAATATTCAGTTTGTGTGAAAAGCTTATGTTGAAAGTAAGTTTACTTTTCTTAAATTTTTATCTACACTCAGACCTGCAGCAAAGACATTGATTATAACTGTGCTTCACAGTTTAGAGAAATGTATTTCAGATCTCACCAAACTCTAATTATCAAAATAACTTGAAGAACATCTCACCAAATTAGAGCTAATAGCACTTAGAACTCATGAACGTTATTTTTTTTGATATATGGATTCTAATATTTCAGCTCTTATTTTTATGATGTGTGATGAATATCTTCCCACATGCCCAATTATATTTCAAATGCATTGAAGTACTTTTTATATATCTTTGCTCTCATTCTTTGCTTATTCACTTTTAATAATTATGAATAGGGTTGTTTGAAATTAGTTTTAAAAATTATAGGCATTCGGATTATTAGTAATATAAAAAGCAAAACATTTTCAATACTGACTTATAAATTGACAGTTAATCATAGTTCATTTTTTTGTCACTCATAGGAGGAGAGTTAAATTATTATTATACAAGAAAAAAATTAGACAGTTCTCATCACTCCCACTACCACTGTACTTTAGAACTTTAAGTCGAGGAAACAGTGACAATGATATGTTGTTTGTGGCATTATGTCTACTAATTTGGAAACTTGGAAAAATTTTATTTTCTTCCATTAAATCCTTAATGCATTTTCAGCATAAAATTTAAATATTAATATATCAAGCATTGATTTTGTGTTAACACTTTAAGCCTATCTAAATCACATTGATACTTTTGTGGTGGATCTGTAGACCAGCTGATCTATACTTTATTATTTGCTCAATATTATGATTATAAATCAATCTGTTGAATGAAGAAGAATTATGTTTTTCAGGTCCATTCTATCTAAGAAATGGATTTCTAATGATATAAAGTATTACAAATATTCATACACTTCTCCTGCATTAATGACACAATTGAATTTTCTCTATTTTTTTTTTAACATTGCTTGGTTAAAGTTTGCCAGTCTTATGTTGGAAAGTCATAGTGAGAAGGATTTTAGAAAGAAATGCACTACTTAGTTAATGCTGGAAAAATGCCAGAGGAAAGTTGGCTTTCCATCTTCTTGGTCTTGTTGTTTTGGGGATACAGTGGATGAGAATACATGGAATGTTAAAATCCCAGTATGATTCTGGCAGACCTCTGGGCACAGAGAAAATTTTGCCTTTGGGCTCATTTCAGAGATCACTTGGTTCAACTGCAGAGCAAGTTTTCAGCAATACTTCCATAACTACTAAGTAGTTGCAGGGAAAGATGAGTTTATTGAAAAGGGAAAGGGTGAAGCTTCTCCAAGGAATTTAGGAATTTTCTTCTTTTTGGCTCCCACAGAGGCTGTCCCAATTTCTCTACTTCATAACTCGTACTTCTTTTTTTTTTTTAAACTAATATAAAAAGCAAAACATTTTCAGTTCTAACTCACAAACTGACAGCTGATCACAGTTCATTCTCTTTTTTCACTCATAGGCGAGTTAAATTATTATACCAGGGAAACATTTGGCAGAGAGTTGGAATGAGATCATAGAAAAAAGAAGAAAGACAATTATGAAGAAGGCAAAATGTAGGTAAGCAGAGACTAGGAGAGAGCTAGCAGAAGAAAACTAGTTCTTCCCTCTTGAGACTACATAGTTAGATTTATAGTATCTGCTTCAGTCTTAGCCAGAGATTTACTGACAGATCTTTGCCAAATCAAATCACTTAATTTTATAACCCCCTTTTTCTGCCCTTGGTAAAATATTATTGTTAGTATTTATGAATCACAATGAGGGTTTCATGAATATAAAGCCATGAATATTTCATGAGGTTCATGAGATATTTGGGTCTAAGTATGTGTTATCAAATACAGTCAACTCTCAAATACCACTTACTGGGTTATGTGTGGGGACTTGGTTTGGCATTGATATCCCCTTGCTACATAACATATTTCTGACCTGTCTCCTTTCACAAGTTGGTCAGTGGTAGTTAGGGAAAGCAATTTAATTTAATTTTAGTGTGAGCAGTAAATCTCCTGTGAAGGCTGAGCTATAAGCAGCTTGGTGAGTGCTGCTGGTGGAGCCGCTTTGGGCTTTCAATCAGTCCCCCACACTTATGGAGCCAGCATCTGCTCTGTGCTAGGGTTGGGATTAGGGACTGGGAATAAAAACAGGAATAAAGGAGTGAGTCCAGTGTGGTTGAGTGGAAAGGTTTTGCAGTTAGATTTACTGGATTTGACTTCTAGATATAAAGTACTAGTTGTTGGCCTTGGGCATGTTATTTAATCTCTTTTATTTGTTTTCTTATCTGTAAAAGGGGGATATTGTCTAGGTCACAGACTTATTTTGAGAATAAAATGAGAAAAGCACATTGAACTGGGTCTGGCACAAGACTATACACTTAGTACATGCCACCTCTACAGATCTAGTCTCTGTCCTTCAAGACTGTCATCTATGGGGAATATGGATAAGAAACCAATGACTACAACATAGAATTAATTGTTATTATCCAGAAATGCATGGTCTATTACAAGGGCTCAGGGGACACTCTGAAAATCAGATTGGAGAGTTGGTCTGAGTTAGAAGAGGATGTCAACGCCAGGTTTCGAAGGAAATTGCATGCTAGGCCAAGGATTGATTCTGGCTTGAAAAAATATTGGTGCACAAGTATAACTTTCCAGTCTGAGTTTCAAACAAAGGAAACTTTTGTCCAAGAAACTCTACTTAAGGTTTTTAACCTCTGACCTGCTTCTCAGGACATGAAAGAAATTAGTTTTACATCTTTGACTTTTGATGTTTTTTTTGGTACATCAAAGATTTGATTTAGTTCTTAGGGATCCCTTTATCTTATCAAATGTTAGAAATTAGTTTTATATTTAATGGATTTTTATCTACATTAACTTGTCATATTTTTTGAATCACCATGTTTGTTTTTGACTTTATTCCTATTTTTAAAATTTAGTGTCTTTCTTTAGTGAATTTTGGAATTTCTGGGTTCCTCATAAAATGTTTATTTGCCTCACACCAATTTAGGTGAGCTAGTTTCAGGGAAATAAATGCAGCACATAAAAGGGGAGGTTCTACCAAGCAAGGTCAGACCTGTATACCTGTCATTCAAGCAACTCAGGAAGCTGAGGCAGGATCATTGAAGTTGGAGGCCAGCCTGGGCAACTTAGCAAGACCCTGTCTCAAAATTAAAAATAAAAAAAGGGTTGGGCTGGGGATGTGGCTCAAGCGGTAGCGCGCTCGCCTGGCATGCATGCGGCCTGGGTTCGATCCTCAGCACCTCATACAAACAAAGATGTTGTGTCCGCCGAAAACTGAAAAATAAATATTAAAAATTAAAAAAAAAGTTAAAAAAAAGGGTTGTGAATGTAGCTTAGTGGTAGGGCACCCTTGGTATCTATCCCTAGTACAACAACACAATAAAACAGGTGGAGTCTTAGAGAGAACTCAGTGTTTGAACGAAGCATGTCTATTCCCTAACTCTGTAACTTGGGATAATTAATTGCTGTCTCATTAAAAAAAAAAAAAAAAAAAAAAAAAAAAAAAACAACTTTAAAGAATGTGAGAATGTGTATCACCTGTAATAATTAATGTGGAAATGCCCAGAATACAGAAGGTTCTGAACAATCTTAAGTTGAACCCAGTCCATGTGTTCTGAACCCAGTTCAGAATCCCCCTTTTAATTTAAAGTGATCTCTTTGACCTAGAGGAAATTGGCCTCACACCACATATGACCAACTCTTAGCATAGTGCCCTACGTGTAGTAAGCAATCTATACACATGAATAAATAAAAGAGGGAGACGGCCAAAACCTCCAAAATTAAAACCATAGCTTCTGGCTTCTCAGCAGGTGGCAATATAAACATTTCCTTAAGAGGATACTGAAGGTGGTGTGGTGTGTTGGTTTGCTTATACCCAGTCACCTGATGCCTGGTAACCAGATGGTGTAACTTTTTGCCTCTGGTTAACACATCCATGCAATTGGCAGGAGTGAATGGGAAGAATGCAACCTGAAACCCAAGTTTAAATCCAAGATATCCCTTATCAGTCATCTATTCACAGCACTGGTTTTACCAGGAAAAAAAAAATTAGAAGCACAGATGGAGGCCCTGATGCACTCATGAGAAACCTGTTTCCAGGATAAATTAAAGACAAATAAATTAAATTCATTTTCCTTCAGGGCTGGATTTTACAAGGATTCTTTATCAACATTCCTTTCTCTTAATGTGAAATCAAAGAAGAAATTACCTAGGGTTGGGGTCATTAGAGACTAAATTTAGGATGAGATGGATTATCTCACTTGCCTAAACTAGATAAAAGAACTTTGTTGTCTCAATGCCTGCTGAGAACATTTACAAATATTCCTAAAATATAGGTGACACCTGTTATGGTTGACATCCGTTTGTCAGGCTGTGACTTAATGGTTTGAGGAGACTTTAGTGTTAGGATAGGCTGGTTCTGAGAATATTATGGGATGGTTCTATGAGAAGATCTTCTTGAGCCATAATAGGAAAATTTCAGGCCAAGTTTGTTATCATCTAATTCAGTTACCCTTAGGCTAAGTCTTCACTCAAGGCCCAAGGATGATTCATTATTTAGTGCTTTTCTCTATTCTACAGATGAATGTTTTAAATTAAGTTGAAGTGTTCATTCATTAATTTTCACCTAGCAGCTGTCTATTGAGTGCTTATTATGTGCTAAGTATTTTCTAGGCCCTGGGAAGAGTAGGGTGAAGAAAACAAATTTTCACCTCACATTCTAAGGATGATTTAGACCTTACTTTAGCCAAGTATTTCTGCTACAATCATGCAGTTTTATAACCCAAAGTTCAATATTATGGGGACATCAAGGTAAAATGGAGTTAAAATGCTTCTAATTACACAGTTATTCTTCAAAATTCTAAAATACCTTCTGTCTTTCTGTGCTGCTTTTCCTTAAAGTAACTCCAGGGGTTTGGTGATTATTTGAAGTCAGTCTCAACTTCCCTATGCCATGAAAACAGAGTTGACATTCTTATCTCTTTGTGCAATAAACATTATCTGAATTTTTCTTTCAGCCTGGAACATTTCTAAAGACAATTCAAACAGAACTCATATAAAATGATTCCAGTACTTTTGCTTAAGTATTGTTGCAAAACAAAAGTAGTGTTTCAAACTTTAGATTATCATAGTTTATTAGGAGATCTATGATAGGTCAATGGTGGCAACTGTAGATGTTTCAAAAAGACAGCTACAAAAAATACAAATCCCGTGGATCCTGGACAAACATTTTACTCATTTCTCCTATAAGGGTTTATCTGAGCTTTATCAATTGCAGAGTTTCTGCAGCTGAACCACTACCACCAGCAGCAACATCAACCAAATTTCTCCTCTGAAGCAGCTGGTCACTCGGCCAAAACTTACAAGGACCCTGTGGGACCTCTTGATATCAATAAAATTAGATCCTATCTTGGATTGTAGATCTCCAAAACCCTGCAAACATTCTAATTAACTCTGTACAGATGTGGTATCCTCTTCAGAATTAGAATTACTCAGTGTGTCATGTATTCCATCTCCAAAGATGCACCCTGTAGGGAAGTATCCCCTTCACCTCTGAAGGTTGACCTTATTCTCTGTTATGTTTTCTATGACTTTTCACTCTGTTGCTTTTCTGATTTTTCTGAGAAGACATCTGGTATCTACTTACTTCAACTTTTCTAAGTTTAACTTAAAGTAATTTGCTTAGAAATATGAGGACTACAATCCATTGCTTCCCCCCTCCCCTTTTTGTTATATTCATTTCTTTCTTACCAGGGGAATCTTGAAGACTGGTCTCTATGTTCTAATAAAGAATGAATACCAGAAGCCTCAAAGTGGATACAGAGTTTGTATGACTCAAAACGTGGAATACAAAAATTGGTCATTGAGAATATTCACTTATGCTGGGCATGGTGGTGCACACCTATAATCCCAGAGGCTCAGGAGGCTGAGGCAGGAGGATCATGAGTTCAAAGCCAGCCTCAGCAAAAGCGAGGCACTAAGCAACTCAGTGAGACCCTGTCTCTAAATAAAATACAAAATAGGGCTGAGGATGTGGTTCAGTGGTCGAGTGCCCCTGAGTTCAGTCCTGGGTAAACCCCACCCCCTCAAAAAAAAAAAAGAAAAAGAATATTCACTTGAAAATTTGTAGTGTATGATGAATAGTAATGAAAAACTGTAGTGGCCCTCAACAAATGTCGTGTTGCTCCTTTTAAACCTCCCTTTCTCATTCCTTCAAAGAGGGCATCCTTTAGAATATGCTTATTTATTTTCTGTTCATCTCTAGAGTTCAGCCTATTATTTTGGATTTAACTATCACATTCACATATGTTGAACAACCACATGTATTCACTGGGTGCTGTGCTGGTTCTTCTCTGCCCTGTTTTGTGCCGAAGGAGGATAATTTCCACAGAGCGCGTCCTGGCACTCTTGGCCCTGGCCTCTAGTTGGATTTAGACAGTGGAAAGATGGGAGGCAAATAAGTTGGGGAACTGTTTCTCGTGTGGGCTCTTGATGGTTCATCCCTTTTTACTACTCTAGCCTCAGGTAAACCACTTCCTCTTCTTGCTTCTTTCTATCTACAGTTAATGGCAGCTTCCTTCTGTTGCCAGTTGTGGAACTTCCTATTCCTCCCAAATTCCTCAATCCTACTGCACTTTTGGTCCTCACAGAGGCAACTTCTCCTTGGGTCTCAAGTGCTAGAGACTCAGTGGTGATAAAACAGATAATGCTTCATCTTTGTGCTGCTCAAATGCTATCGTGACTGTGTTTAGTGTTGACAGTCACTTAGTGTTGCCGAGTCCTGTTCTAAGTGCTTTATGTCATCTCAATTAATCCACCTTAAAATCTTAAAATTAGAATGTGAGAGGCTGCCCCGCCCATTTCTAAGCATCCCCTCTCAGCCTTGAGTGAAGGGGGTATAGTTCTGGCATGGAACCCTACTCGCTGTGCACGAAGCAAGTGGCATTCACTTTTGTTTCTCAAAGAAGTTTGCTTTGGCTCTGGACTTGACCATTACCCAGTGGGATTGGGCAACCCCCTTTGAAACCTTGTCTCCTGCCTTATTTGGTGTAGAATATGCTATCAAAAATCTTTTGTTGTCTTTTCCCTATACATAAAGTGATTTGGGGTGCACTTGCTCTCTTGCTTTCCAGCATGGAAGAGGAGGACCCTTGAGGTCACAGAGCAGTCCTGCCCAGGATAAGAAAATTACTTCTGTGTCCTGTGCTTTTTTGCTATTTTCATAGTTTAATGTTGCAGCCAGTTCTTTTGAACCCAGTTAATCACGTCAGTGTGGGTCAGTGGCGGGAATAGATGTTATGTTTTCTACCTTGTGGAGGAGAAAACTGTGGCACAAAGAAGATGTTTCCTAGTATTGTTTCAGATGTGGCAGCTGCAGGACTGATTTTACGATTTCTAATTCTGTCTTATTTCTGTCAATGAAGTCCTCATTGTCTGAATCATATGGAATAAAACCTTGGAGAGTGTACTGATCTTTTTCTTTTCTCAGGCCCTTTCTCAGACATGAATCTTTATAAAGTGACCCTTCAAGCATTTTCCTGTGTATGCTCTGGTCTTTCCATTCTTGTCCGTAATGTCCTAAGGTAAATCCATTTCCTCCCTCCTGGACCTATGTCTTGCTGCAGACTTCTCCCTTTGTCCTGCCAGCTCAGACCAGGAGAGTGTGAGGAAGCTGCCATGTTATTTCATTCTAAAAAACCAGTTTGTCATGTTATTTCTCTTTTCAAAATCTGCTAACATCTCACAATTCTGACAAAAAGGAAACACCATAAGAGAGCTATGTGGAGGAGCTCTGTTCTCTGTATCCTTTATGTCTGTTTTTTTTTTTTCAAGGTGAGTCTTCTGTTCCCGATTTCTGATTTTTCTATTTTCTGTACATGGAAGAATTGGAAATTCCATGTATACCACTGCTGTCAAGTATAAATTAGGTGAACGTCTGAATTGAAGTGGGGAAAGGCATTAAGAATCTACTCATATTTGGGAGGTTCAAGCACTCTGTTTTAGAAGAGGATCATGTACCATGACTGAAATCATACTTATAAATATGAAAACTGATTTGCTCTTTTTAACAGCAAGGTAGATCCTCTTAAATGTTTTTTCTTGTGCGTGTGTGTGTGTGTGTGTGTGTGTGTGTGTGATTATCTATCACAATTTCATTTTTTTTACTCAGCAGTCCCTCAGTAACTTGAATGTTGTATTTAACTATGAGAATTATATTTAAGAAAACTAAATCCATTCATTTAGTTAATATTTACTGAGGCATTATTATATAAAAGTATCCAATTTTTAAGAGCCATGGGGAGTAGAATAAAAGAATATGCTACGCTTTTTTCTTTTTTATCCTAATGGAGTTTAAAGTCCACCATATTTCAACATGATGCTCATCTAAGCTCACCTGGAGAGTATAGCACAAGGAGATGATGTTAGGTATCTAGTGGGTAGAAATGCTCATTAATTTATTCAGCACTTGGATATCACTACTTTTGTAATGGAGTTTGAATTTCTTTCCTTTTAGCCTAAAGCTGCTGTCTGGCTCAGTACTTAATCTTCACTTATGCCTCTTGGCATTAAGAAACTGCCAATATTTGTCTGAAATTAAGGATTGAGAAATCAATGTTTTAAAAAAGTGCAGTTACTGATCTCCTAGGGTATTTACTCACTTTCAGAAGCGCATCTATTTCAATCAGTGCAAAAGCTCTCGGATTTGTTGTTCTGCTTCAAGATTCAGTCTCTTTCCCCAGCATTACATGCTTTTGTGTCTGCATAATTCATTCTAGAATTAATGCCCAGGAGTCCAGCAGGGCGGTCTATGGTGACTTTTGCTACTCTCTGCACCTCGGGGTAGTCAGAGGATAGGGAGCAGGGATTAGGGTGTTTCAAATCCTTTTGAACCCTTTGGGACGGCTATGTGCACATCAATTTTATTTCTTCTTGGAGGTGTCCCCTTTATATAAGTGATCTCTATGCTTCTTAGTTTTTCTTATGGTCTAATGTAATAGCTGTGAGACTACACATGTGTGTGCACATCCGTGCGCGCATGTGAACACACATACACACACACACACACACACCAGAAAGACCAATGTCAGCTCTTATAGACAATACAGTTTAAACCAGAGAATCCCAAATTCAATTGTGTGCATATTATACCTAGAAAGACCAAGTAAATGCCAGGGCACAGTATCACAGGGAGGGGCGAGCGAGGACTATGGCAGCCCCTACTACTACAAAATGGAAATGAGTTTCCAGTGTTGATTTATAATTTGAATTATGTTAGAGGAATTCTCAGAGATCCATATTTTTAAAAACATGTGATGGAAAGTTTTATGTGTCGACTTGAGTGGGCCATGGAGTACCCAGATATTTGACCAAACATTATTCTGGATGTGTCTGCTAGAGTGTTTTTGGATGAGATTAACAGTTAAATTATTAAATAGAGTGAAGCAGATTACTTTACCTAGTGTAAGCTTACATCAATCAACCAACTGAAGACTTGAATGGAGCAGATAGACCCCTCCTGCCTGACTGCTTGTTCTGGAACATTGATCTTTTTCTGCTTTTAGATTTGACCTGAAAAGTCAGCTTTTCTAAGTCTTCAATGTGCCAGTTTTCATACTGGGACTTATACCATCAAGCATCCTGATTCTCAGGTTTTTGGGGAGTCCCATCGAACTATATAAATGGCTGTCCTGGGCCTGAAGCTGGTCCCAAGGTCACAGATCTTGGGACATCACCTTCCAATATTGCAGGAGCTAAAACTTTATCTATCTATCATATCTCTCTCTCTCTCTCTCTATCTATATATATATATATATATATATATATATATATATTAGTATAATCACTTCAATATTTTATATTATAAATATAAAAGGACTTATAAACATTTTCCTAGCTTCTCCAGTCAATTGTCTCTCTCACAATGACCACATGAGTTCAAGTTCACATGGAGAGCAATGCCTTTTCTCCATTCCTGTCTTCCTGTTAGTGATATTTCTAGGGCGTCCTAACAATAAAAACAGCCCTGTTACTGGTCCATATACTTGTCAATGGCTGCTCTGTAGTTGCACCAGGAACTAGTGAATTCTTAAAAAAGGGCCTCTTCTTCCTGAGATCCTATTCATTCTAGTATTGTGAAGGCTAGGATGAATGTTTCATTATTCCAGTTAGATAAGAAAAGGGACTTTATTTTTAAACAAACCAAATCAATATGCATTAAAAGAGATTTTGGCTCCTAAGGTAGTCTCCTTAAAAATAACAACATCTTAACAAAATACTGTCATTATTCAAATAATATTTTAATTCCTTTTTTTCAGAATTGCTTTCTAAACCTTTTTCATAAGAAAATCAATCTACAATGTAAAATATTCTTTGTTTTTTATTCTTATTGTTTCTTTTCAGTTATAAATAACATTAGGATTCATTTTGACATAATTATAAAAACATGGTACATAATTTGTTCTAATTCAGTCCCCAGTACTTCCTGTTTCTCTCTGCCTCATCTCCTTCCCCCTGTTGCTTTCCCTCTACTCTACTGATTTTTCTGCTATTTATTTACAGTTATTTTAAATTAATGTTTTGTGTATATACATGATGGTGGGATTCACAGTGGTGTATTTGTATATTACGTGGAAAAGTTATGTCAAATTCATTCCACTCTTATTTCCTAATCCCATCTTTCCTTCCTCCCCTCAATCTCTTTTGTCTGCTCCACTGATCTTCCTTCTATTTTATTTTTTATACCACCTCCTTATTTTGGAGTATTTTCTACATATCAGAGAAAACATTCAACCTTTTGACCTTTTGGAATTGGCTTGTTTCACTTAGCATGCTAGTTTTCAGCCCCATGCGTTTACTGGCAAATGCCATAATGCCATTCATTCTTCTTCTTCTTCCTCTTTTTTTTTTAAAAAATATATTTTTAGTTGTTGGACCTTTATTTTATTTATTTACATGTGGTGCTGAGACTCAAACCCAGTACCTCACCCATACAAGGCAAGCACTCTTCCTCTGAGCCACAACTCTAGCTCCCCATTCTTCTTCATATACCCCATTTTCTTTTTTCATTCATGTGTTTGAAGGGCATATAGGTTGGTTCCATTGCTTTGCTATTGTGAATTGAGCTGCTGTAAATGTTGATGTGGTTTTGTCAATGTGGTATGCTGATTTTAAATCTTTGGGATATATACCAAGGAATGGAATAACTGGGTCATATGGTGGTTCCACTCCTAGTGTTTTGAAGAATCTCCAAATTGCTTTCCAGAATAGTTACATTAATTTGCAGTTATACCAACAAGGTGTGAGCGTACCTTTCCCCTACATACTTGAAACATTTATTATTATTCTTGATAATTATTATTCTTGAAAATTTCCATTCTGATTGGAGTGAGGTAAAATTTCAAAAATAGTTTTGATTTGCATTTTCCTGATTGCTAGAGATGTTGAACATTTTTTTTCATACATTTGTTGGTTATTTGTATTTCTTCTTTGGGGGAAGTATCTGTTCAGTTCTTTTGCCCATTTATTGATTGGGTCATTATTATTTTTTTGTTTATGTCTGTGTATGTTTTTTGAGTTCTTTGTTTATTCTGGATATTAGTGTTCTATCTGAGAAGCAGATGGCAAAGATTTTCTCCCATTCTATAGGCTCTCTCTTTATGTTTTTGTTTCCTTTTTTGTGTGAAGGCTTTTTAATTTGATACCATACTACCTATTGATTTTTTATTTTATGTCTTGTGCTTTAGGTGTCTTTGTTAGGGAAGTTAGTTCCTGTGCAGACATGTTGGAGTGGTGGGCCTACATTTTCTTCTAGCAGTTGCAGGGTTTCTGGTCTAATTTCTAGGTCTCTGATCCACTTTGAGTTGACTTTGGGGCAGGGCAAGAGAAAGGGATCAAATTTCATTCTTCTACATGTAGATTTTTCAGTTTTGTTGACACCATTTGTTTAGAAGGCTACCTTTTCTCTAACATTTGATTTTGGCACCTTTTTCTGGTATCACATAACTGAATTTATGTAGGTATGTCTTATGTATTCTATTCTATAGCGTTGGTCTTTGTGCCTATTTTGGTGCAGGTACTGTGCTGTAATATAATTTAAGTTCTGGTATTGTGATGCCTCCTGCTTTCCTTTTCTTGTTAAGGATTGTGTTTTGGGTATTCTGGGTCTCTTTTTTTCCAAATGAATTTTATAACTACTTTTTCTAGTTCTATGAGGAACATCATTGGGACTTTGATGGGGATTGTGTCAAATCAGTATGGCTCTTTCCATTTTGATAATATTAATTCTACCTATCCAAGAACATGGGAATTCTTTCCATTTTCTAAGGTCTCCTTAAATGTCTTTTTTTAGTGTTCTATATTTTCCTTTTATAGGTCTTTCACCTCTTTTGTTAGACTGAGAATGATGGATATCTGTGAAATGTTCCAAGTCAAATGAAATCCAAACCCAGATTCAACAAGAATTTTATTCTTTTTTAAAAAAATGCAATTAGTGAAATTAAACATTTTTTTTCAAGTAACTTTTGGTGAAAATGTAAATTTAAACATACCCTTCAAAAACCAAAAGACTTGCTACCACTAAGATTATATAGCAGGATGCACCATAGAAAGAATGCAAAATGTTTTAAACAAAGGCTGTATCACTGAAATAAATGCATATTATAATAAAGAAATGCAAGAACAATTACTTGTTTTAAAGGGGTCATGTGAAGGAGGGCTGGGTATATGTATTTAAAACTCAGTCTTGGTACCTTAAATCAGGGAATACACCCAAAAGTATTCGCTGAGTGTGTTGGATGGGGGCAAGTCAACAGAAGTGTGGTGAGTTTAAAAAGGAGGCTCTGTGGAGAGCAAGAAGCTGCTATTCAGCATCAACCAGATATTGTCAGGGAGGTGTCTGGGTTCTGTGTTACTAAATCACTGATTGTTCAGCATTTGTGGAACATGCAAGAAAGACGTGTGGGGTGGAGAAAGTTGAGACCCTAAGCACATGAATTTAAGAAATTTACCTGAAAAAGGAAGAAAACACATTAGATATTAGCAGGGTCCATAGGAATTTCTTTAAGTTGCATATAAAAGGGAAGGGAAGTACCTGAGGGCAGGATATGAGTAATGTGTGTGGAGAGAGGAGTGAGGGTCTTGTGGAAAGCAGGACTAATCAAGGGAGCATGGAACCAGGGGACGTTGAGGGGAAGAAGTCAAGAGTCCAGGAATAAAAGTAAATTATGGGAATGAGGAAGGATATCTCATCCTCTGGGAGAGAGATTTATTCTTATAGAGGAAGAAGATCAATTATTTGTTTAAAAATAGAAGGCATACTTACAAAATGTGTGCATGCTACCAATTTCTGAGGAGTAGCTAATATGATTAATAATAGAGTCAAGATTCAAGAAGTTGTTTTGGAATGTGGGAATGATGAATTGAAAGAAACAAAATGAAATTTCATGATGATAAATGTAAAATTTCTACTTTCTAAGAAAATAAATCACTTAAAGTACAGAGTGGAGGAGAAGTGACTTAGTACTACTTCATGTGGAAAAGATGAGCATTTTACTTACAAAAAGCTTGTGTATTAATGATGCTAGCAGGGTGACATGATTGCTTTAAAGCTAGAGTAGCCCTACATTTAATGAATTGAATATAGGGTCTAGCTCAAGAGAGTCTATAATCTAATATGAAAATTGTCTAAAATTGGAATGGGGTGACAGTCTATAATTGAAATACTGATTAAATGAATTATCTTATAGTCTTATGATAGAATACTCTGTAGATATAAAAAACAATTAGCTCTTTGTGTACTACTTAGGAAAGATTTTCAAGACAGAGTCAAGTAAAAAAATGAAGTTGCACAATCTTATACATATCATGCTACATTTTACTTAAAATGAGGGAAATAAGAAAATATAATCATGCTTATATTTATTTGCATGAACAAATCAGGATAATAAAAATGAATTAAAAATGTGGTTACCAATGGTAGTAGAGTGGGAATGAAGTAGAGACTGGGGTAGAAATAAGATTGCTCAAAGTACCTTACTTTATTTAGTTTTGACCATGTGAAAATACTACCAAATTAAAACAAAGTTTAAAAAAATGAAATTGATGAGGTAGCATGTTGGAGTTACAATGGAGAAGATAAGATACAGGAAAACTATCCCAAATTACTTTCTTCCAAGTGACAAGGTTTATACTTCATTCACCTGATCTTTTCCATAATATCTGTAATCAAATTTGGCATGAAGAAAGTTATCAGTTAAGTATTTGCTGATCAAATGAACAAATGAATGAGTGAATATGTGAATGACATGAGATGATAGCTGTCCTCAAATGTATGAATGACTCTTGTCAAAGAGGACCTAGCCTTGTTTTTAGTTCTGTCATCAAAATAGAGCCAATGAATGACAACAACAGAAAGAAAACGAATAAACAAAAAACCAATTCTCTCAATAGCATTTTTTGAGAGCTATTTTGTAGCAGTCACTGGGAATCCAAAGTAAAATGAGACATAGCTTGGGCTTCCAGGAGATTCAGTTTAGAATCAGGGTGTCAGAAACAGAGACAACCACAGCATCTGCAAAGGGGACAACATTAAGAATGGACAGGAAGTTTGGGGAGTGCCCCCCCAAATTGGGGGATGGGTATGTGAATGGGTTTGCAGTGAGAGATTCTTTTCTTGGCCCAATGTTAGTTAGGCTTTTGAACCTTTTTCTAGACCCACCTGCACACTTCCTTGTAAAACCCAGTCTTAGCAAAGAACTCTGCCAAGTTGGTTTAGCAAGAAATCCCACCCTTGATAATGTATCATCCTTGATATCTGATCAGTCTCCTTACCTTCCAGGTGATGTCTGATCACTATGGCCTGTCTGGTTAGAATCCTTTTAGGTCTGCTTAGGCAGAATCTCCAGTAGCCTTGGTGTCTCCTCTTGGTATTTTTCTATCACTGACCCTTATCTTATTGCTTGGCTGTAAATTCCCACTGGTCCATGCTGTATTTGAAGTTGAGCCCAATCTCTTCTGCAGCTGCAAGACCCCCTTGCAACAGCCAATGTACCTATCTCCCTAATCCTGAAGAAAGTCTTTCTTAACATTCTTTAACAAGTATCCTTGGATATATATTTTTTTAATATCAGGGGCTGTCTTGGTTGGTTTCCCACAGAAAAGCACGCCAGAGCTTAATTCTAAAATAAAGGAGAGGGAAGGAGAGGGAAGAAAGGAAAGATAATTCAGGAAGAGGGAGGGTAGAAACAGAAACCCATTGGAGAGATGAGTAGAGTATGTTGTGATGATCACCAAACAATTCATCTTGAGGTGAGCAAAAGGTCAGAACAGGGACAGTAGAATTTGTAAGAAAGCTTCATCAATAGCTTTAATCTCTGTGTAGGGAAGATATTTCCATCAGTCTTCCTGATCCAAACAAGGAATGGTGCTCAGTGGAGGGTTGCATGTTCAAAACCTGCGGGCTACATGACAATTTGTTAGTACTACAAAAAGTAAGAGAGCAAGGTCTCAGAATTTCAAATAGAGCTGTCCTTTATAAGAACCACATGCAGGAAGAAAGGAAGAGGAGGAGAATTGTTCTGATGCTTCTTGACACATGGAAATTGTAGGTTTTCTTTTCAACACTGCTGCTTAAGATCGCCTCCAGTACTGGTTTGTGGCTGGCAGAGGAGGAGGAATTGTGGCACTCAGAGAGGGCAGAGACCCCAGGGTCCTAGGTGGTGGATGGAGGGTGGATCTGTAGGGTAAACTTTAGAAAAGACTATTTGAAAAGAGTCTTGGAACAAATAATGCATAAAACAGTTATGACTTTGTTGAAGCTTGTAGTTACTCTAAGGATTGTCGTGTAAAGCTAACCTATTGTTGAGGGGGCTGATTTTTTACTTTCTTCGGGAACAATAGTAAACAAAGAAATCTAAGCACAAGGTTTGGACCAGATGGTCATTTGTGATGCTATATAGCTCCGAGTTTAGTAATTAGGAAATATTACTGGGAAAACATGCCTCAGGACTGTATTGTCTCATATCACACCAAGAAAGAATATCTTTGAGCGGAAGAAAGATAATTTTGACATTGTTGTCCATTTGCCTTTGCTTCTTGGGAATTAATAGAGAAACTTGCTCCCTAGCAGGAGCATTAAATAAGTTCTTTTTATGAATGAATGTGGTAAAGAAGCACTAATAATTTTCTGATGTCCTTTATCCTCATAGCTAACAGTTCTGTGTGCTAAGTAGCTTCCATGAATCTTTACACACACACACACACACACACACACACACACACACATCCCTTTTTATAGATGCAAAAAGCAGAACAGCTAGGTTAGGTAACTTGTGTGAGATCACAGCTACTCAAGGATCGATCAGAAAGTCTTTCCAAGTCCTGAGGCTCCTGTCTGAGACTATTATATTGACAGATTTATTTGGCTTATTCTATTATTTGTTTTCTTTCTATATATTTTAAATTTTAGATCATTTTCAAAAGCTACACAAAGAGAACAAGGTAGGAGTTTTTTCCCCCCTTAAATTTAGCCACAAGGTCCTTGGGCTTGTTAAGAAGAAATCTCAGGATAGCAGCTTGCATTTCCCATGGGAAGTCCCTGTCTGCTTTAGACATTTGTCCTATAATTTGGAGAACTGGTAGAAGCTGACAGTGGAGTGAGAAAGGTACAATCAGCTTCCTGACATGGCAGGAAAGACTGTGAAGAAGTCAACTCCCCAGAGACACTGGGAGCCAACTGTGGCACAGAGCTAACGACTTCCAGAGGGAGCTGGGGCCAGCCTCGCCTTTCCAGATGGCTCATTGCCGGATGGAGGGCCCCACCGTGGGGGGCTGCAGAAGAAGCTGTCCTGGAGGCAGGAACAAGCAGTAACAATGAGAATCCCTTCCGATACCAACTGGGGCTCACTAGCCCTGAAAAAGAAGGATCCAAACTACTGTCACCTCCCAGCAGGGTGCTGTCTCTCACTCTGCTCAGCTGGATGCACCCTGCACTCCCTTTGATGTGAATAATTATAAATACACGAGATACAATCTTGCATATGCTCCATTCTTGGGCAAAAGTCATTATACTAATTACTGGCATTATGAGGGTTTGTCATGATAGTCAAACACTTGAGGTGAATGTGTTTTTTTTTTTTTTTTTTTTTTTTTTTTTTACCTCATAAGCTGAAACACCCTGCACATATGGTACTGTATTAATGAGTTACCAAGAATGCAATTTAACAATTTTGACTATTTTCCTCTTACATATGCTATTTCCTCTCTACTTACCTGGATGTTGGTGCTTGCAAGGTCTGCAGCAATTGTAACCAAGTTCCCATTTCTTGAACTTCTCTTTCAAACTGTATGATAAAGTAAACATAAAACCCACAAAGTTGGTTTTGCATGAAAAGCTATGATTTTTTTTGTTATCTTTGTTAATAAAATTTAAGAGAAGCATATGACTTTTTAAGAACCTTTTTTTTAGCTTTCCTAAGATGTGATTATGTTGCACTCAGATTCATCTTTTATTATATCACTAACCTCAAAGATCTTAGACAATGGCTAAGAAAATACATTCAATTACAATTTGGAAACTACTGTTTGACTTATCATTTTCTTATTGTTAATTTGTTAAACAGCTGTAACAATGCATACTTTTAAAAGGGCTTTTAACACATAAGTTATTTGTTCATTAAAATAACTAGTCCGGTTTTATAGCTAAAATATTTACCCAGGGAACTTAAGTGACTTGCAGATTAGCAAGTGGGAGATTGAGGACCTCTGATTTTCAATCTAGAGCTTTAGTCATTGTGTTATTTTGCTTATCTGAGGGGAAAAAATAATCTCAGTTACTAGGAATCCTGCCTCAAGTCACTTCCTTCTATTCATAGATTTAAAACAGGGTAAGAAGAGGAATAAGAACATGGGGAGGGGGCGGTGGTAGGAGTCAATGGATCTTGGGAGTTTGCCTCTACTGATTTCTTCTGCCTCCTGGGAATACTTCTTTGTTGCTGCTCTCAGTTGGAAGCCCTCTTTCTCTCATAGATTTCTTGTTCAGTTATTATGAAAGAAACGACAAGATTAAGTTGAAGCTCAATGATCAAACAACTCAGTCCCCAAATGCAGTGAGGGATGGGACCCGACAAGTTTAATCACTCCTAGAATTTCCTGGGTCCCTTGCACCTCTTCTTTTCCACACTTTCTCTCCACCCTCTCCTTATTCTCTTTTCCCTTTTTTTTTCAATTTTGCTCTGTTACATCTTTCTCCTTCACCAGTTTTTGTGAGTCTGTTACTGTCGTTTCCTTTCCGTTATTTATTTATTTATCTATCTATCTATTTATTTATTTGTGTGTGTGTGTGTGTGTGTGTGTGTGTGTTAGAGTGTATGCAACGGCTGTTGGTAGAATGAAGGTCCTGGTTCATGTTTAAAATATGGTCAAGGGGGATGAAACATGGCCGCCGGCGAGGAAGCAGCGATTCCAATGTCTCCACATTAACGGGACCAGAAAGACCCATTGGAACAGCGGCAGTCTACCTACTGAGGAACTTCTAGCAAAATTCCGTTAAGAGGGGACCTGCCGGGAATTGGTAGGTTTATTAGAAGTGTCAGTTTGTCCCAGACAAGTGGATCTTGGCTGGCCACGCGGGCACGGAGGTCCAGTCCCGAAGCCACCTGCCGCTTCTGCAAGCGGCCGGCGGCCCAGAGCGGCGCGGCCCGCCCGAACCCGCAGACGGCACCCGCCATCCCACCGTCCCGGGGAGGCCCTGCTCTCGCTCTGCAAACAGCCACCACGCCTGCCAGCTCGTAGCCACGCGGCCGCAGCTGCCTGGCTCTACAGGTGGCCCCCCAGCGGGTGCAGAGGTACAATCCCGCGGCACGGCCTGCCCGAACCCGCAGACGACACCCGCCATCTTGCCATCCCGGATCTTAGCCACGCGGCCGCAGCTGCCCGGCTCTATAGGCAGCCCCCGGCGGCCTGGCGCAGCAAGAAGTGTCCCCGCCTGGCCCAGCAGACAGCCCATGCCCTCCCGGCTCTACTAACAGCCCCGCCCACCCGGCGAACGGCTCCCCCCCCCCAGACAGCGTGAAGGGAATCTAACCAATCCTTTACGAAATAGCGAACTGGGAACTAAAACCAGAGATTGTGTCAGACCAGAGACAAGCCAGTTCCACCCCTCCCTTCGGACACTCCGGCAAGGAGCCAGGGGCCCGCCACAGCAGAGAGGGGAAGTCACCAAAGTTCGGCCAAAGAGATTCCTTCCCAGCGGAATCTACTTTAGCAGGTGTGTGACTCCCACCCACACCAGATACAAACAACCGGGAAACTTCAAAATCTCTCCATGGGCGTGACCGTAAGGGCCAAAGGACTCTCGACCCCCAACTCCCCCTACTGCCAGTGACATGGGCGTGACTGTAGGGGCAGAGGGAAGCAGAGAAGACTCCCCACCCCCAAATCCCCCAACCGCGAACTGAGAGGGTGTGACGGTAGGGGCGGAGGGAAACAGAGGACACTCCAGACCCCCAACTCCTCCTACCGCCAGCAGTGTGGTTGTGACTGTAGGGGCTGAGGGAAGTAGAGGGGATCCTCGACCCCCAACTCCTATTACCACCAGCAGTGACACCAATGGTCTTAGCTGCCAGATTCCGAAGGTGTGCCCACCAAAGGGGTCCAGAAAAATTAAACAATTGACTCCCAGACCACAGCTCCACAGCACTGGGGCTTAGATGAATGACAGTGAGAGTGCTCAGTAGTTAGGGAAATAGAGCACTTGGTGGGGCTGAAAGTGTAACCAAATCCTTGGGGAACTGCCTCCGGTGAGCAGGACCTGGCTGGCTGGCAGGAGGAAGGGGAGGAGGGGCCGTAGAAGTGAAATGGCTCTGATCCAACAGGATTGAGAGACTCCTAGGAACCGCCTTACAGGGATTGCTGTTGACACATTGAGGGCAAAACTCAGCCCGGAGGGCACAGCTTTGCCTACGTGAAGAGAAGAAAATGGATCTCTAAGACCTAATTTTATTTCCTATTTCATTTTAATTTTTTCTCTCCCTTTTCCCTCTCTCTCTCCCCTTCCAAGTTTTACTGCTCTTTCCATTCTCCTCTATGCTATCTATCTCCCTCTCCTTCTTTCTTCTCAAGAGCACCTACCTTCCCCTTCCCCCCAACTTTCATCCCAAGCATTACGTCCTCCATTTCGCGTAACTGTCTAAATACAAATAGGTGTGTGCCCTCCCCCCGCGCCTGCAAGGTAGCCGGACCTGCAACCCACCAGCAGGTCAGGCCCAGCAACCTGGGAGTGGCAGAGCCGCCCCACGCGCCTGCAAGGTAGGCGCACCTGCTACCAACCAGCAGAACAGGCCCAGCGGCCTGCCGATGTGGTAGGCACAGTGCCCCAATTGGAGGAGGAGCAGAGCCCCTGCCCGCACCTGCGCGGGAGACTTTGCAACTATACAAGAGTAATACAAATATATAGGGGGAAATTTCAACAACACAACAGTCTCAGTAAGCAGAAAGAAACGCGAACTGTATGAAGAGACAAGGAAAGAAAGGACCACAAGCAATGCAGGTCAACTCAATGTTAGAAGAGGTAATATCTGCAGCAGATGGAATGTCAGATAAAGAATTCAGGAGATACATGCTTCAGATGATCTGGAGTCTCAAGGAAGACAATAGACAGCAAAATCAGACAATGAAAGATCTCTTCAACAATGAAATACATAATCAAATCCAGGAAGCAAAAGATCAACTATACAGGGAGATAGAGGTTATAAAAAACAAACAAACAGAAATCCTAGAAAGGCAGGAAGCAATAAACCAACTCAAAAACTCAATTGAGAATACTACCAGCAGAGTAGAACACTTAGAAGATAGAACATCAGACAATGAAGACAAAGTATTTCAACTTGAAAAGAACATAGACAGCTCAGCAAGACTGTTAAGAAACCATGAGCAGAACATCCAAGAAATATGAGATAACATTAAAAGACCAAACTTAAGAGCCATTGGGATACAGGAAGGCACAGAGCTCCAAACCAAAGGAATGAGCAATCTATTCAATGAAATAATTCGAGAAAACTTCCCAGACTTGAAGAACGAGACAGAATCCCAAATCCTAGAAGCTTACAGGACGCCGAATGTGCATAATCATAAGAGATCCACACCTAGACACATTATAATGAAGATGCCCAACATACAGAATAAGGAGAGAATTTTAAAAGCTACAAGAGAAAGGAAGCAGATTACATTTAGGGGTAAACCAATCAGGATAACAGCTGATCTCTCAACACAGACTTTGAAAGCTAGAAGATCCTGGAATAACATATTTCAAACACTGAAAGAAAATGGGTTCCAACCAAGAATTGTGTATCCAGCAAAATTAAGCTTTAAGATGGAAGATGAAATTAAAACCTTCCACGATAAACAAAAGTTAAAAGAATTTGCAGCTAGAAAACCATCTCTCCAAAAAATCCCCAGCAAAACATTACAGGAAGAGGAAATGGAAAATAACAATGAAAACCAACAGTGGGAGGTAGGACAGTAAAGGGGGGAAAATAATCAAAGAGGAAAACAAACCATATTCAGTAACATAAATAAACAAATATGGCTGGAAGGATAACCCATATCTCAATAATAACCCTAAATGTTAATGGCTTAAACTCACCAATTAAGAGACACAGGCTAGTAGAATGGATCACAAAACATGACCCAACAATATGCTGCCTACAGGAGACGCATTTGATAGGAAAAGACATACATAGACTGAAGGTGAAAGGTTGGGAAAAATCATATCACTCATATGGACTTCGGAAACAAGCAGGAGTGTCCATACTCATATCAAATAAAATAGATTTCAAGCCAAAGTTAATCAAAAGGGATAAAGAGGGACACTACATACTGCTCAAGGGAACCATACACCAACAAGACATAACAATCATAAATATATATGCCCCAAACAATGGTGCAGCTATGTTCATCAAACAAACTCTTCTCAAGTTCAAGAGTCTAATAGACCACCATACAATAATCATGGGAGACTTCAACACACCTCTCTCACCACTGGACAGATCTTCCAAACAAAAGTTGAATAAGGAAACTATAGAACTCAATACCACAATTAACAACCTAGACTTAATTGAAATATATAGAATATACCACCCAACATCAAGCAGTTACACTTTCTTCTCAGCAGCACATGGATCCTTCTCAAAAATAGATCATATATTATGTCACAGGGCAACTCTTAGACAATATAAAGGAGTAGAGATAATACCGTGCATCTTATCTGAACATAATGGAATGAAACTGAAAGTCAACGATAAAAGAAGGAAGGAAAAATCATGCATCACTTGGAGAATGAACAATAGGTTACTGAATGATCAATGGGTTATAGAAGACATTAAGGAGGAAATTAAAAAATTCTTAGAGATAAATGAAAACACAGACACAACATATCAGAATCGATGGGACACATTGAAAGCAGTTCTAAGAGGAAAATTCATTGCATGGAGTTCATTCCTTAAAAAAAAGAAAAAAACCAACAAATAAATGATCTCATACTTCATCTCAAAATCCTAGAAAAAGAAGAACAAAATAACAGCAAAAGAAGTAGAAGGCAAGAAATAATTAAAATCAGAGCTGAAATTAATGAAATCAAAACAAAAGAAACAATTGAAAAAATTGATAAAACTAAAAGTTGGTTCTTTGAAAAAATAAATAAGATCGACAGACCCTTAGCCATGCTAACGAAGAGAAGAAGAGAGAGAACTCAAATTACTAGCATACGGGATGAAAAAGGCAATATCACAACAGACACTTCAGAAATACAGAATATAATCAGAAATTATTTTGAATCCTTATACTCCAATAAAATAGAAGATAGTGAAGGCATCAATAAATTTCTTAAGTCATATGATCTGCCCAGATTGAGACAGGAGGATATAGACAACCTAAACAGACCAATATCAATTGAGGAAATAGAAGAAACCATCAAAAGATTACCAACTAAGAAAAGTCCAGGACCGGATGGGTATACAGCAGAGTTTTACAAAACCTTTAAAGAGGAACTAATACCAATACTTTTCAAACTATTTCAGGAAATAGAAAAAGAGGGAGAACTTCCAAATTCATTCTATGAGGCCAACATCACCCTGATTCCTAAACCAGACAAAGACACTTCAAAGAAAGAAAACTACAGACCTATATCTCTAATGATCCTAGACGCAAAAATCCTCAATAAAATTCTGGCGAATCGGATACAAAATCATATCAAAAAAATTGTACACCATGATCAAGTAGGATTCATCCCTGGGATGCAAGGCTGGTTCAATATACAGAAATCAATAAATGTTATCCACCACATCAATAGACTTAAAAATAAGAACCATATGATCATCTCGATAGATGCGGAAAAAGCATTCGACAAAGTACAGCATCCCTTTTTGTTCAAAACTCTCGAAAAAATAGGGATAACAGGAACATACCTCAACATTGTAAAAGCAATCTACGCTAAGCCCTAGGCTAGCATCATTCTGAATGGAGAAAAATTGAAGGCATTCCCTCTAAAATCTGGAACAAGACAGGGATGCCCTCTCTCACCACTTCTGTTCAGCATAGTTCTCGAAACACTGGCCAGAGCAATTAGACAGACGAAAGAAATTAAAGGCATAAAAATAGGAAAAGAAGAACTTAAATTATCACTATTTGCAGATGACATGATTCTATACCTAGCAGACCCAAAAGGGTCTACAAAGAAACTATTAGAGCTAATAAATGAATTCAGCAAAGTGGCAGGATATAAAATCAACACGCATAAATCAAAGGCATTCCTGTATATCAGCGACAAACCCTCTGAAATGGAAATGAGGACAACCACTCCATTCACAATATCCTCAAAAATAATAAAATACTTGGGAATCAACCTAACAAAAGAGGTAAAAGACTTATACAATGAAAACTACAGAACCCTAAAGAGAGAAATTGAAGAAGATCTTAGAAGATGGAAAAATATACCCTGTTCATGGATAGGCAGAACTAACATCATCAAAATGGCGATATTACCAAAAGTTCTCTATAGGTTTAATGCAATGCCAATCAAAATCCCAATGGCATTTCTTGTAGAAATAGAGAAAGCAATCATGAAATTCATATGAAAAAATAAAAGACCCAGAATAGCAAAAACAATGCTAAGCAGGAAGTGTGAATCAGGTGGTATAGCGATACCAGACTTCAAACTATACTACAGAGCAATAGTAACAAAAACAGCATGGTATTGGTACCAAAACAGGCAGGTGAACCAATGGTACAGAATAGAGGACACAGAAACCAACCCACAAAACTACAACTTTCTTATATTTGATAAAGGGGCTAAAAGCATGCAATGGAGGAAGGATAGCATCTTCAACAAATGGTGCTGGGAAAACTGGAAATCCATATGCAACAAAATGAAACTGAATCCCTTTCTCTCGCCATGCACAAACGTTAACTCAAAATGGATCAAGGAGCTTGATATCAAACCAGAGACAAGGCATCTGATAGAATAAAAAGTTGGCTACGACCTACATACTGTGGGGTCGGGCTCCAAATTCCTCAATAGGACACCCATAGCACAAGAATTAATATCTAGAATCAACAAATGGGACTTGCTCAAACTAAAAAGTTTTTTCTCAGCAAAAGAAACAATAAGAGAGGTAAATAGGGAGTCTACATCATGGGAACAAATCTTTACTCCTCACACTTCAGATAGAGCCCTAATATCCAGAGTATATAAAGAACTCAAAAAATTAGACAATAAGATAACAAATAACCCAATCACAAATGGGCCAAGGACCTAAACAGACACTTCTCAGAGGAGGACATACAATCAATCAACAAGTACATGAAAAAATGCTCACCATCGCTAGCAGTCAGAGAAATGCAAATCAAAACCACCCTAAGATATCATCTCACTCCAGTAAGATTGGCAGCCATTATGAAGTCATACAACAACAAGTGCTGGCGAGGATGTGGGGAAAAGGGTACACTTGTACATTGTTGGTGGGACTGCAAATTGGTGCAACCAATTTGGAAAGCAGTATGGAGATTTCTTGGAAAACTGGGAATGGAACCACCATTTGATCCAGCTATTCCCCTTCTGGGTCTATTCCCTAAAGACCTAAAAACAGCATGCTACAGGGACACTGCCACATCGATTTTCATAGCAGCACAATTCACAATAGCAAGACTGTGGAAGCAACCTAGATGCCCTTCAATAGACGAATGGATAAAAAAAAAATGTGGCATTTATACACAATGGAGTATTACTCTGCATTAAAAAATGACAAAATTATAGAATTTGGAGGGAAATGGATGGCATTAGAGCAGATTATGCTAAGTGAAGCTAGCCAATCCCTAAGAAACAAATGCCAAATGTCTTCTTTGATATAAGGAGAATAACTAAGAACAGAGTAGGGAAGAAGAGCATGAGAAGATGACTAACATTAAACAGGGATGAGAGGAGGGACAGGGAGAGAGAAGGGAAATTGCTTGGAAATGGAAGGAGACCCTTAGGGTTATACAAAATTACATACAAGAGGAAGTGAGGGGAAAGGGAAAAAGAATACAAGGGGGAGAAATGAATTACAGTAGAGGGGGTAGAGAGAGAAGAGGGGAGGGGAGGGGAGGGGAGGGGGGATAGTAGAGGATAGGAAAGGCAGCAGAATACAACAGACATGAGTATGTCAATAAGTAAATCAGTGGAAGTGTAACTGATGTGACTCTGCAATCTGTATACGGGGTAAAAATGGGAGTTCATAACCCACTTGAATCAAAGTGTGAAATATGATATATCAAGAACTATGTAATGTTTTGAACAACCAATAAAAAAAATAAAAAAAAATATGGTCAAGGAGCCAATGTCTTAGTGACCACATGCATGCTTTCTATGTGAATCATGGTGGCCTCTCTAGAGTGGGCAACACAGTGAGGATATGTCTCTCTATCTCCATTTGATTTATCTCCATCTCTATTTCTCCTCTCTATCTCAAAGTGGAATAGAAAAAATTATTCATTATATTTTGTTTTAGCTTGAAATGAGAACATAATTTGATTTATACACATCTAAATACAATTAGTTTCTTATTTCTCCCGAACTTGCAAAGTAAGAGTTATGCATAACTACACTTAAAATTAATTTGTTGAAACTAAAATCATAACATTTAATAAGAACATCTGAAAATGTTACAGCCGGCCAAGGAAGGCTGAGAGAGGTCTGATTTCTACCCAAGGGAACCCTTCATTATAATGCCCAGGTCACTGGCAGTCATTGAATTGGAGACTTTGTCCCTGGTTAAATTTTTTTTTTCACATTCATGGAAAATTTTCACAATATATGTGATGTTTATTACTTAAAATCAGTTGTAGGTTTTTTTAAGATGGTGGAATACAGAAGGTTACTTTCCTGGCTGCTGTGTGATGTGAAACCAAGAAAGCAGGCAGGCAGCTTCTCAGCAAGGTGGGTGAACAAAAAAAGGGGGGTTACTTTACTGAAGCTTAAAACTGGACATTCAAAGCAGATTAGGGACTCAGGAGGTTGGATATAACAAAATAAAGAAGAAATTCCCAGCAGCACAGCTGCTGCTGTGGTTGGGCCAGAAGCACCAGTCAGAATGTTTCCTCTGCAAGCAAATTAGAGGGATAAGGGAATTAAAGGAACCTGCATTTTTTAGGAGGCCTGAGGCCTGCCTGGATATGGATCCTTCAGAGATCAAGGACATTGCCCTACTAAACTGAAAGGCACATGGCATAATAGCCTTGTCTGGGAAAGAATCTGCCATCTCTCCAGGTGGCATGCGGAGGACAAAGGAAGGAACCATTTTGCACACTGCAGCTCAGGGGCCAGCAGCTGTGGGGGCTGATTTCTGGCAAACCAGAGTTTGGCCTGAAATCCAGGAGGCCCAGTAAACATGTACTGCATGACATAGAGTGAGCTTAAGTGAGCAGGAGAAAATCAAACACAAAGAGAGGTTACACAGGGGACAACTGGTCAGGGAAACCCACCTGGCTCTAACCCTTCCCCCTCCAATCCAGCTGCTTGCAGGACCAGCAGGGAGAAACACATTTGGCTGGGAATTCTGAAGGGTAGGGCCAGGAGAGATTAAGTTTGTACTGAACCCAGACCAGGAAATGGGGGGTCTGCAGGTGACATAGGAGACTAAGAATTGGCTCCTCCACCAAAGGAGTGGAATTCAGGGGAGATCGGTGGGGTACCGTCTTCCAGGATGAGCTGGCAATTACTGATTGTAATTGAGGAATGCTGATTTAAAGTCTCCAGACTGGTTGGCATTCAGCAAAGAGCCTGGAGCCCACCTAAACCTGAACCCCATCTCCAGGAGTTCTGCCTATGAGATTACCTCTTTCACTCCAGCAATCCAGAGGGTGGAGCATCACGCTCCAGACAACCCCACCTAAAACTGCTGAGAAGAGAAGCTGAGAATCTTTTAAACTCCAATGATAAGAATTCTTTAAATTTTTATTGAGTCTTTTAAAAATTTTCTCTGTTTAATTATAACCTTAATGGTACATGGACATTCATGCATACTCACATTTTTTTTTCTCATTTCTAACAGTTTTGAAGACAGTTACTTTTCATGGAACATTTTTTTGAGGATTGGTATGTTTGACTAGTATATTTTAGTATTGCTTTGTATTCTTAATTTTTTTTGAGGATGGAACAATTTTTTTAAAAATTCTTTTTAGTTATACATGATCGTAGAATGTATTTTGGCAGATTACACCTACGTGGACTGTAAGCTATTCTATTTAGGATCCTACTCTTGTGGGTGTACATGATGTGGAGTTACCCTGGTTGTGTACACAAATACAATTAATTCTACTGTCTTCCCCTTCCCCTCTCTTCTCTTCATTTCTCTTTATCTAATCCAATGGATTTCTATTATTCCCCTCACCAACTTTCTTCGTTTTGGGTTAGCACCCACAAATCAGAGACACCATTTGGCTTTTGGTTTTTTAGAATTGGCTTATTTCACTTAGCATAATATTCTCCAGTTTCATTAATTTACTCACAAATGCCATACTTTCATTCTTCTTTATAGCTGAGTAATATTCCATTGTGCATATATACCACATTTTCTTTATACATTTATCTGTTGAAGGACACCTAGGTTGTTTCCATAACTTGGCTATTGTGAGTTGAGCTGGTATAAACATGGATATGTCCCTGTCACTGTAGTACACTGTTTTTAAGTCCTTTGGGTATAGACTGAGGAGTAGGATAACTGGGTAAAATGGCGGTCCCATTCCAATTGTTCTAAGGAATCTCCATACTGCTTTCCATATTGGTTGTACCAACTTGCAGTCCCATCAAAAATGTATGAGTGTATCTTTCTTCCCATATCCTTGTCAACATTTATTGTTACTTGTATTCTTTATAATTTCCATTCTTGTATTCTTTTATTATTAGTTTTCTTTTAAACTTTAAAAAAAATTACTTTATATACATACATACATACACACACACACATATTCTCTTTCCCTTGATTCTCTCTTTTCTTCTATGAATAACCAATCTATATAGTTCTCTCTTTCATTCTTCCTTTAATTTTTTAATTCTATCTTTTCTCCTCCTCCCTCAAAATCATCACATCCTATATCACTTCTGTTCTCTCCCTGCTCACCATTTGAAATTGTAAACCCTTTTGTACACTTGCTGTTTTTATTGTACACAATAACTGATCATTCCATTTCTGTTTATTTTGAAAAGTACCATAGTAGACATCATAGCAGGAACTACTTGGTTTAATGCTGTATATTGTTTGTTTGATTGTTATTATTTGTCTCCCCCTAAAAGTGAGGTATTGGAAACCTTCGAGGACATTATAAGTCCATAGGGTAGAAACTCTACTGCCTCAGATAGTTAAACACACAAACAACATGGATAAGCAAGGGAACAGATTGCCCCAAACAAACCAGGATACTCCAATGACAGAATCCGTTAATACCAGAGTGGAAGAAATGTCAGAGAAGGAGTTTAGAATATACATAGTTAAACTGATCTGCAATGTAAAGGATGGTATAAGGAGTGAAATCAGAGGGAAAATACAGGAAGCAAAAGATCACTTCAGTAAAGAGGTAGAGATTCTGAAAAACAAAACAAAACAAAACAAACAAACAAACAAAAAACAAGCAGAGATCCTCAAAATGAAGGAATCAATAAACCAAATTAAATATTCAACTAAACACATCACCAACAGAATAGATCTTGGAAGACAGAGTTTCGGTCAATGAAGACAAAATACATTATCTTGAAAACAAAGTTGACCATGGAGAAAAGATGCTAAGAGACTATAAACAGAATTTCCAACAAGTAGGGGATAACATGAAAAGAGCAAATTTAAGATTTATTAGACAGGTGAAGGCTCAGAGATACAAACCAAAGGAATGCACAATCTTTTCAATGAAATAATATCAGAAATTTCCCCAAACCTAAAGAGTGAAAATGTAAAATCAAATACAAGAGGCTTACAGGACCCCCAAATATACAAAATTACAACAGATCCACATGAAGGGACATTATTATGAAAATGCCTAACATGCAGGATAAGGGCAGAATTTTACAGGATTTAGAGAAAAACGAAAGGTGACATTTAGAAGGAAAACAGTCAGAATCTCAGCTGATCTTTCAAATCCAGCCCTTGAAAGCTAGGAGGTCTTGGCATGATATATTCCGAGCTCTGAGAGAAAATAGACGCCAGTATTCTTATACTATACCCAGAAACACTAAGCTTCAGAATTGATAATGCAATAAAAACCCTATATGACAAACAAAAGTTAAAAGAATTCACAACTAGAAAACCTGCACTACAGAAAACACTCAATAAGCTATTTCATGAAGAAAAAAAAAAATGATAAATAAAAGTGAAAACAAGCAAAGGGAGGAACTACACTAAAAGAACAGTGAATCAATGGAAAAACTAATTCAAATTAAAAACCAGAAGTAAATAAAAATGACAGGAAGTAAAAACTGTATCTCTATAATAACATGAATGTAAATGGCCTAAATTCATCAATCAAAAGACATAGGCCGGCAGATTGGATTAAAAATAAAAGACCCAACAATATGCTGTCTCCAAAAGAATCACCTCATAGGGAAAAACATCTATAGACTGAAGATTAAAAGGATGAGAAATGACATAGAACTTACATGTATCATGTAAACAGGGTTTTCTATCCTCCTATCAGATAAAGTAGACTTCAAGCCAAAGAGGGTCTGACCCAATGGTACTAAGCTGAGCCAGGAAACCCAGCAAGAATTGCTGGATTCTTCATGGCCTCCCTATGTGTGGCATTCTGACTCCTGGGATGGGGCAGGACTCTGGTCACATGAGGATTGTTATCATTAAGATATGAGGTATTGTCCTAAAGCTCATGTGTGAGATAATGTAAGAATGTTCAGAGATGAAATGACTAAATGAAAGATTTAGCCTAATAGTGAATTAATCCACTGATATGGATTAACTGGGTGGTAAATGAGGGTTGGAGGGGATGGGGGTGTGGTTTAAGGTATATATTTTGTCTCTGGTGAGCAATGCTATTTCTGCTTCTTGGCTGTCACATCTTGAGCTGCCACGCTTCTCCCAGACCTTTAGCATCTTGAAGTTCTGTCTCATCTTGGGCCTAGAGCTATGGAGTCAGTTGACCATTAACTGAACTTCTGAAACCATAAACCAGAATAAACTTTTACTCTTTAAATTGATCTTTTAAGGGTCTTTTAAGGGTTGTGGCTCAGTTTTAAAGCACTCGCCTAGCATGTGTGAGGCACTGAGTTCCATCCTCAGCACCACATAAAAATAAATGAAATAAATTGATCTTTTTTGGTCACCACGAAGAAAAGCTCCTAAAAACAAGGATCTTCAAAGGAGAAGGGGAAAGTTAGGGAGTGATCTTTCTAGGTTTTTATGTCTTGCTTTGGGAAGTAGAATTCTAGTTTTTATGACCTATCCTCGTGGAAAGGAATTTTGACTTCTATGACTCCCTTCAGAGGAGAAAGCAGGATTGCAGTCTAGAGGACAAGAGAAGGTCAGAAAGTCTTTTTTTTTTTTTTTGAGGTCCTTCCAATCTCCTTTAGTGCTAGGAGCCACAAGCAAATATACGATGTATGGCACCTTTGGTTGTAAAGTGACGCCAGCTAGCCACTGAGATATGATTATGTTAAGATTTACATTCATATGGAAATTGGACTCCCGCTGTTCACCTTGGCCTGCTACCGGACTCATGTTACGGGACTCATGGAGAGTTCCCATTGGTTGGGGAAGGATAGTAGGAGGGAATTCCGGGGGAGGTCCGGGGGACCCCGGGTTCCGGGAGACGCGCGGTTCCGGTGGAGGCCCGTGTGGGAGGACCAGGTTTGGCTTGCCGGCGCCTAGAGAGTATCGGTGGCTTTTTCAAAATAAAGTTTTGTTCCTGCTTGAGTGGCTCGTGATTCTGTGCCCAGCCAAAACTGTGGCATTTGGCGGCCCGTACGGGGAACGCCTGAAACTTAGAGGTGAGTAAAATTGCTCGCCCCTGAGGGAAGGCGACAGAATGGGTGACCATTTAAAAAAACAATGTGTTCTTTTTTTGATTTATTTTGTTTTTATTTCAAGCTCCCTAGCCCTAGAATTTTCTCAGGCGAACTGGGAAAAATGGTTGGCTCAAGGTTTGAAGTTATTCGGCCCTGAGAAAGACAAAATTGATACAACCATTCTCTGCTCTGTTTTTGTTTCATTCTGTTTCGGCTTTGTTTTATCCTATCTTATTGGGTTACATTACCTTTATAGTAGATTAGAATCCAGTAAAAAACAAACCGAAAAACTGTTAAGTAAATTGTTAGAGGTCCAGAATATGGTAGAAAAAACTCTAGGTCAAGCGAAAGAGAAGGTCTCTCAAGCTAGTCAGACAGAGGAGAATTTAAAGAAAGCAAGCTTAGAGGAAAAGCAGCCATCAGGTGGAGAATTACAACAGGAGGTTGCTACTAACTCCGTTCTATCACCAGAGGGCGTAATTCAACCAACAGCTCCATCTACCACTGAGCGGCCCTCAACTCCCGTAGTTGATGGACGGAATTCTGAGACAGAACCCCAAAGATTAGCATGCCCTGTACTTGAGCAGGCAGGAGGGCAACGAATTCACCGTGCTTTAGATTTCAAAACAATAAAGCAATTAAAGGAGGCTGTAACAACATATGGGCCGCAAGTTCCCTTCACAATAAGCATGGTTGAATCTGTTACCAACTTGGACATGACACCAGCAGATTGGGCTAACATGTGTCGATCTGTGCTAAACGGAGGACAATATTTGTTATGGAAGGTTGCCAATGAGGAATTTTGCATGGAGACAGCTAGGCGAAATGCAGAAGCTGGTTACCCTCAAAGAAATATAGATATGCTATTGGGAAAGGGACCTTATGAGGGTCAAAGACAGCAAATTGAATATGACCCTGGCGTATACGCACAAATTGCTGTAGATGCAGTTAGGGCATGGAAAACTTTACAGGGGCATGGAGACTTACAAGGTCAATTATCTAAGGTAATACAAGGAACTAATGAATCTTACGCTGAATTTGTAGATAGACTTATTCAGTCAGCCTCTAGGATATTTGGTAATACAGAACAGGTAATGCCATTTATAAAACAACTGGCTTATGACCAAGCAAATCGTTGCTGCAGAGAGGTCATTAGACCATGGAGACATGAAGATTTAAACACATATATTAAATTATGTAGAGACATTAATGAACAAGGGCAAATCTTAGCAGCAGTACAACAGGCTTTAGATGCCAGGCCAAAAACATGCTATAATTGTAATCAAACAGGACATTTTAAAAAGAGTTGCCCCATAAGAGGAGGGTTTAACAAAGCTGGGTATCAAAGGAATAGAATACCGGGTATTTGCCCACGATGCCATAGAGGGAAACATTGGGCTAATGAATGCCGTTCTCAAACCACCATAGAGGGTATTCCATTATCAAAAAATGGACAAGGACCAAGTGTTTACTCAGGATATCATGGAGAAAGGTATCAGGATCCATTGCCAAAAAACGGACTAGAGGGCCCAATGCCCCGGGGCCCAAAACCACAAATATATGGGGCAATGGAGGAACCCAACAGCACCATCAAGGTAGTGCCCAGGATGCATTATCCATTAAATCCCTCATCAGACAAACTAGAGGGAGCGCAGGGCTGGACATCTGCTCCTCTGCCAGAGCAGTACTAACTCCAGAGATGGGAGTTCAAATCATTCCCACAGGAGTAAAAGGACCTCTTCCCCAGGGAACAGTAGGCTTATTATTGGGACACAGTTCTTCTACACTAAAAGGACTTATGATAAGTCCTGGGGTAATTGATCCCAATTATGAGGGTGAAATAAAAATTATAGCTAGTTCTCCAAGAGGTATATCAGTAATTTCACCAGGAGATAGAATAGCACAGTTATTAATAATACCCAGCCTGCATGATAAATTTTCCAGTTGTAATGTAGAAAGAGGTTCCAAGGGATTAGGCTCCACAGGTGTAGATTGGGCTATGCTGTCTTTAAATTTAGATTCTCGCCCAATGCTAAAATTAAATATTCAAGGACATGACTTTAATGGGCTGCTGAACACAGGAGCTGACCTTAGTGTCATCTCTCATCAAGAATGGCCAAAACATTGGCCATTACAACAAGCCACTCAAACGCTTCGAGGCCTAGGAGTGGCGACTAATCCCAATAGAAGCGCAATGGTATTAGATTGGAGGGATCCTGAAGGATGTGAAGGAACTATACAGCCCTATTTTTGGATCATCTTCCTGTAAATTTATGGGGATGAGATGTCCTAGATCAATTAGGATTGACATTAACAAATAACATCAATCCTAACGCGCCCACTACTAGGGCTAAACAAGGCTTTAGGAAAGAAAAAAGATTAAGAGAACAAGAACAAGGTATGACAGCACCTATTCAAATAGATCAAGAAATAAATAGACATGAATTGGGTTTTCAGAAAGGGCCACTGAGACAATCAAAATTACTTGGAAATCAGAAAGACCCATGTGGGTTCCTCAGTGGCCCCTGACTAAAGAAAAGATACAAGTAGCCCATGACTTGGTCAGACAACAATTAGCGGAAGGACATATACAACCTTCCGTATCCCCCCATAATACTCCCATTTTTGTCATTAAAAAGAAATCTGGTAAATGGAGATTATTACAAGGTTTAAGAGCCATTAATAATGAGATGGTTATTATGGGACCTGCTCAATCAGGGATTCCTCAATTGTCTGCTTTACCAAAAACCTGGCATGTTTTAGCTATAGATATTAAAGATTGTTTCTTTTCAATTCCAATTCATCCCGAGGATAGTCCACATTTTGCATTTACTATCCCTGCACTGAATCATGAAGGTCCTGATCAGAGATATGAATGGAAAGTACTCCCTCAAGGGATGGCTAATAGCCCAACTATGTGTCAAATTTATGTTAATAAAGCAATCCAGCCACTTAGAAATCAAAATCCTGAACTACAAATATTTCACTATATGGATGATGTGTTATTGGCACATAAAGATAAAAACACATTACTAGAATGTTATGCCACACTTACAAACTTATTGAAAAATTATAATCTAGAGATAGCAGTAGATAAAGTACAATTAAATCTTCTAATTAATTATTTAGGAGTTCTATTATCCTCAACCATGGTCCGTCCACCAAAAATTCAAATACGAGTAGATCAACTCAGATCACTTAATGACTTTCAAAAGTTATTGGGAGACATAAATTGGATAAGGCCTTATCTAGGCATACCAACAGGAGAGTTAGGACCTTTATTTGATATTCTAAAAGGTCCATCAGATCCAAATTCACCCCGCATGTTAACGCCTGAAGCAAGAAAAACATTAAAAATCATTGAAACATATATGGAAAATATGCATTTGGATAGAATTGATATAAGTTTGCCTTTATTATTTATTGTTCTACCATCAAAAAATATTTCTACAGGAGTATTTTGGCAGGAAGGTCCATTATTGTGGATACATTTATCTTATTCTCCTAACACTATTCTTACTAGATATCCTGAGGCTGTAGGACAATTAATACTCAAAGGAATAAAAGCAGCAAAAGGAGTGTTTGGGATTTCTCCCAATAAAATTATTACTCCATATACTATGGATCAAATTGATGAGTTAGCTAATGAGTTAAATACTTGGGCAATAATCATGTGTAAAACTAGTGTTTCATTTGATAATCACTTACCATCTAATCCTTTGTTGTCTTTTTGGTCTAAGCATCCTGTAGTTTTTCCAAAAATGACAAGAAAAACCCCTATGATAAATGCTCCAAATATATTCACTGATGGGTCAAACAATGGTACAGCAGCAGTAGTTACTCCTGATCAAACTTTTACATTTTTAGTACCCAAACAATCAGCTCAAAAGGTAGAGCTTAATGCAGTATTACAAACTTTTATGATGTTTAAAGATTCTGTATTTAATTTATTTTCTGATAGTCAGTATGTAGTTAATGCTATAGTATCCCTTGAAGATGCTGGTAGGATTTCACCTTCTTCTACTGTTTTCTCTTTGTTTTCCGCTATACAAAGTCTAATCTGGGACCGAAAAGATCCATTCTTTATAGGTCATATCAGGGCACATACAGGATTGCCTGGAGCCCTTAGTATGGGCAATGAACTAGCAGATAAATCTACACATGACATACATATTTTCTCCACAGTAGAAGAAGCTATAAATTTTCATAAAAGATTCCATGTCAATGCTAATACTTTACAAAAGCATTTTAAAATAACTAAAGAACAAGCCAGACATATAATAAAACAATGTCAAAATTGTGTGACATTTTTACCACAAGTTAATCTTGGAGTCAATCCTAGAGGACTGATACCTAACCATATTTGGCAGATGGACCTCACACACTTGCCAGAATTTGGAAAATTAAAATATTTACATGTTACAGTTGATACTTCTTCCGGATTTTTGATGGGCTCCCTTCATGCCGGAGAAAAAACTAAAGATGTTATAGCTCATTGCTTACAAAATTTTGCCACTGTGGGCGTTCCAAAACAGTTAAAAACGGACAATGGTCCTGGTTATACTTCCACCTCTTTTAAACAATTTTGCTCATCATTTGGCATTACTCACATAACAGGAATTCCATACAATCCACAAGGACAAGGCATAGTTGAAAGAGCTCATCAAACTATTAAAATGTACTTATTAAAACAAAAGGAGGGAATTGGAAAGGGGTATATATCCCCCAAAGATAAACTTAAAATAACCCTTTTTACTCTAAACTTTTTAAATTTGGATTCATCGGGACTTAGTGCTGCGGAAAGACATTTGTACCCAAAAAATGTACATAAGCCTAAGGTACTTTGGAAAGATATTCTAACAGGACAATGGAAAGGCCCGGATCCAGTGATAGTCTGGAATTGGGGCGCTGTCTGTGTTTTCCCACAGGATGAACAGCAACCGATTTGGGTTCCAGAGAGATTAACTAAAACAATTTCTACAGAAAATGAAGATGATTTGACTCAAATCCATAACAGCTGACATCCAGAGCTCCAGCTTGGCTATTCTTACATCTGCGACAGTGATTAACCAAGGTGTTTTTTTTTTTTCAATATCTATTTTATTATTGCATTTTTCCCACATCATAAAGTTCTATTTTAATTTGAGCTCATACAAACCTAGGTTAATGTTTTTCTGATCTGTTTTATTTTTTGACTGTGTTTTATTGTTTTGACTGTGGAGTTTTTAAACATTGCAATGGAGATTTCACCTAGGTATAGTTACAAGGCCTTTATTTACTATTGTCTTATGTGTTGTATGTTGTGTGCACACTTCTGTTTTGTGTTGTATGTCTGTATGTGTGTATGTCCATATTTCTTATATGAGGAGCGCTCATGAAAAAATGGATCCGAATTTTTTCTTTATTCACGTGATTTATATGGTTTAATTTAAATTAGGTGAACAGCTGTTAATGATTGTTTTTAAAGATGGTTAACAGATCTGTTTGTTTACTAATTTAAATTAGGTAAACAGCTGTTAAGGATTGTTTTTAAAGGAGTTTAACAGATCTGTTTGTTTACTTTCACCTTTCCTTTTCATTATATTTAATAATTCTGTTCAGGATAATGTCTCTTTAGCATCATTGCCAGAATTTCCATCTCCATCCCAATTCCGGTGAAGACTGAGATAAAACCAAACTACAGCTTCTATGATAGCTATCACAGTAAACTGTATAAACTGATGCATCAATGAATATAACTCAACAAGTAATGCTCAATCAAGGACTTGATTTACTTTGGGAGGAAATGGACATATTGATAGACTCCTCCAATTTGAACTGCTTGCAGAACTTGCCTGGACTATATATCAGTTACATACATTGTGAAATATCATCTGGTGCACCGAATTGTGGTACTGCTGGCATGTCTTTGCTGATGGTGTCACCAGTGATGCAATTTCCTTGCCAGCTCACCCCATGTTTATTGTGGTAATACTGGCATATCTTTGCTGATGGTGTCACCAGTGACGCAATTTTTCCAAAGGAGCCATCAATTGGCTTGGTGTTGTGGCATTTCTGTATCCTCCTCCCTTCTACTAGTGATGGTCTAAAATTTGGGGGCCAACAGAGGTGAGGCAAAGAACCTCACCCCCCCACTGGCACCAAGGCTAAATTTGGGGGCCAACAGAGGTGAGGCAAGAACCTCACCCCCCCACTGGTGCATAGGCCTATTCACAAGCATGGCTGAATGCTGGACTGGTAGTCAGTGACGGGTTGGTCTGATTACAGTGGATTCAACCTAAGACAGGAAGCTGACGCCTAAATGTCAGTTCTCCCATGACGGGTAAGAACCATATGTTAAATTGGACAACCTACCAGGCACGGTCCCTAGCCACATTGCTTGTTGCTTAATTAAACAGAAGGGGGCAGATGCTAGGAGCCACAAGCAAATATACGATGTATGGCACCTTTGGTTGTAAAGTGACGCCAGCTAGCCACTGAGATATGATTATGTTAAGATTTACATTCATATGGAAATTGGACTCCTGCTGTTCACCTTGGCCTGCTACCGGACTCATGTTACGGGACTCATGGAGAGTTCCCATTGGTTGGGGAAGGATAGTAGGAGGGAATTCCGGGGGAGGTCCGGGGGACCCCGGGTTCCGGGAGACGCGCGGTTCCGGTGGCGGACCGCGTGGGAGGACCGGGTTTGGCTTGCCGGTGCCTAGAGAGTATCGGCGGCTTTTTCAAAATAAAGTTTTGTTCCTGCTTGAGTGGCTCGTGATTCTGTGCCCAGCCAAAACTGCGGCACTTTAGTTCAAAGTAATTGAACTAAATTCCTAAGCTCTAACTGTGTCCCTCTAAGAAGGATGTACTTAAATGGAAGAATGTTGTATCTAATCTGGTTTATCAGCAAAAAGAAAATAAAAATTTTCTCTGTAAAATAATAGCATTTGGTTATCATGATAATTACTAACAGACTTATTTGCAATTTGTCTTTCTCCTTCGGCTTACTTTTTCCCTTTGTAATTAGGAGAATTTGAAGAATACATTACTGTAACGCCCGTTTTTATGCTAATATGGCAAAACATTTATCTAAAAAAATTGTTTTGCCATGTTTTGATGTTTGTGTTTATAAATGCCCTTATTTTTAGCATTTTTTATAGGCCATATCCCAGTTAAAGACACCATGGTACAAATAACTTTCATTTGAGTAAGTATAACACAATTGAGCTTGTACATATATGAACAGATCATTTACAAAGAAATGGCCCAGGGACCAATGAATTCATACTCTGAGGACTGAAGTGTTTTTACTCACAACAAACATGTTCTCATTAAAAATTGGAGATATTTTGGAAGCTTAAAGTCTACATTCAAAGAAGTGGTTCTGGTTTCTCAGCATTATTATTTGGTGGACATATTGCGTGACAGGTGGTCTTTTGCCAATATCTTTCCTGGTGGCTTAAATGAAAGTTAGATTGGCCCTGCCTACAAACCAGTACTGTGAAAAATCATTACTAGAAAAAGGAATGATCCTTTTGCCAGCTGAGGAAACTAACATTTTTTATCCTTTATCCCCCTCTAGTCATGATGGATAAACACATTAATTCATTGTGTACAAAGGACATGCAACTCAATTATTTACTAGAGGCATAAATTAAATGCTAAGCATAGTTCAGGCTGCCGGGCATCTTTCTTGAAAGAATAAAGGAGGAGAGAAAAGCCCTGGATGTTGCTAATTCTGCCTGTTCATATTATAGTGAACAAATTAGGTTTACTTCATTTCAGTGTCGGGCTTTAAATTTTCATGTTTTCTTTCTGATTTTCAGTGGAAGCTGGTATGTGAACCACCAATAGTAATTGTTTGTTTTTATCTAAACAAATGTCTCCATTCCCACCAAAGGGCTTGTGTATTCTTCACCCTTTCTCTTCCAAACGACCTGTCAAAACTCAGACATGTCATGTTAATGTTTTATGGATAGGCCATCCTCACTGCTTAGGAAATGGCAGCACCACCTCAATAATTCACTTTCTGTTTCTTCTCTACTTTTTCTGGTGTCTATAAAATTTCAGTAGTGAAAAACCAAAGGGCAACAGGGCATCTAGGCAGTGCTCTCTCCCTAGAGCTTTGTCTACTTCTACTCCTGCTCCCTACCTCCTTGAATGGGAAAGTCAAGCAATTTCCATTTTTCTAGTGCTGGTGGGAACCATCAATCAATTTTCACATAAGAGTGTTTCAAGTTGATGTTGTGGTCCAACTTCAACATTTCTGTTTACATATTGTTTATATTGACTGTTGTCTCATAATCGGCAATTTTATATTTATTTGTTTACCAAGGATTCCATTTATAAATATCTTGACTTCTTAACTAAATTAAAATACCTTGGCTGAGAAGAGAAGTTATGGCACTTGCATACATGTACACTACTTTCATGACAGTTTGATATAATCACATATGATGGGGCACATTAGAGCCTCTTAAGTTCTTGTCAAGTTGAAAAAATGTTAGAATGAACAAAGTTTGTCTTTTGTTTAATATGTGTTATGGTGGAGCAAAGAACGAGGCGGCAGCCAGGAGACCTAGGACTCAGTGTGTTTCCTCTTTCGGAATCATGGTCAAGAAGTTCTGTTTTCCACCTACAGGGCAGGAATTCGAGTATTTGTCTGACATTTCAGAGGACTTGTGTGAGGATTAAGTGAGATTCTGTACATCATGTTTCATAAACAGACAAGATTAAACTAGATGAGTCCTCTTCTGTATTTAATCCAAAGCCCTGGAATTTATCAAGCAAAACAAGCATCCATCAAAAGGGCATATGTTGAAGATTAATATTTAGGATTTTACTTTACGTGTAAATTATTTTTTAGATTTGGCACTAAGTATGATGAAAACTGTTAAACTTAAATATGTACTTTTATGGTATATTTAAGTGACTTTAATCTAAATGTTTTGTACATAGTAGATTTTGGAGATTTCCCAGTGTTCCCATATTCTATTTTCTCCCTTATGAAAAGGGTTAATATGGGACTATTAGGTAGTGAGGTTTAATTTATACATATCTTGTGTTTATAATCATACTTACCTTATGGTTATATCTAGTCTTATCTTCCTATTAGACAAGGGATTCAATAAGATTTTTATAAACCACATAATTACTTGAACATGCTAGTTGCTCAATAAATGTTTGAAGAAGGAATGAATATTTTATTAGGTATTATCTGGAAAAAATGTTATTTTCACAGTTTTTTTCTCCCTGATGTTGACTATGGTATATGGTATAGTCCAGCCTCTTTGGCTTGTTAAGTGTAAGTTCATGTGGCAAGTTATTTCATGTCTATTGGTGTCAGTTTCCTCACCTATAGAATAAAGATGCTTAAATGGCAATTCCAAATCATTGTTCAAGTTATTATGAACTTTCTTATCACTCAACTCTGTCCCACATCTTGGTTTTGTATGCTATCACTTCTACCTGGAATCTCTCCTGTGTATTAATGCACACATGATCATATGGAATCAATGACATTCCCATTCTAATGTGTCTATATTGTCCTGGAAATTCTCTCCACTTTTTAAGGAGAAATTGGGTGGAAGCAGGAGCATTTGTGTGTGTGTGTGTGGGGGGTGCATGCATGTACGTGTGTGTAGAAATGGAAAAACATTGGTAAAAGTAGACATCCTTCATCTGTAGATAGACTCATTTTTCTTATCTAACTGAAGAAAAGAAAATCAGTTTGTTGAACCGGGAAAGAATGCTTTTCAGAGTTCTGGAGCAATCTCCTACTATATGTAACTTAGGATACTAATAGAAGGGACATCCACACCCACACCCACACCCACAGCATCTTGGAGAAGGTAGTTGCAGAGAATAGGAAAGCTATATATAATGTTGGGAAACTATATTGTTCTTTTTCTTTTTATGGTGCTGGGGATAGAACCCAGGGCCTTGTGCTTGCAAGACAAGTACTCTACTAATTGAGCTATATCTCTCCAGTCCTATATTATTCTTAAATATTATATTTTCCCAAGGAAGTGACTTATTAGAATAATATAAATAGTATCATTAAATGTATGTAAGTGAGTAACTTGAGTTGAAAACTTTATAATATTAGCGACTGTCATAAAAAATAAATGGAACTTATTATTTTTCACTGGTGGCTATTTTCCACTCATGTAACCCATGGCATTACAGGGAAGGGAAACATCCCTGACAGTCATCACTAGAATGTTCTGCCTGTAGTGTGCATTGCCAAGGCTCTTGTGCTGCAGAGTTCCAGCTGTTCCCTCTCAATTTTTATCTTGGTTTAAAGAAGAACCACCCGCTTCTGCTCTTTGGAGACAAAAGCGAACCATTTACCTCTGCTGCTTGTTCCTGTCAGCAGATGTTACTACTGTCTTTTAAGTAGACAGTAGACAAGAGCCACAAAAACAATTTAACATACTAACTATCTTGTAAAATGACCTATCATTTGGTTTTCTGTATTGCAATTTATGAAAGAAACAAGCAAGCAAGATACATACTTGCAGGAGGAAGGTAAAGTGGATAGAGTACCAAACTGAATATCAATGAGATGTGAAAAACCTAAATATGGTTACATAAGTTAGAACATAACATTAGGTCTTGAGAGTTTCTTGAAAGCTGAAACATGTAGCTGTGACATTTTCCTTTTGAAGGAAACTGGGCAGTAAGAATTGTGCTGTTTTTGGCAGAAAGTCACTGAGTGGTTCTTCAATCCCAGCTGCAGGTTGATTGATGGCTCCACATCGGAGAGCACTCTTGGGGGAGCCGTTTACCCCCATCTTCCATCTGGAGCTGCTGGGATATAGTTCATTGTGACGATGGCTACTGAATGAGCTGCACTGGCAAGACCTCTGTGACAAGGAAGGATGGTAGCTGGGGAGCTGGTCCAGAATCAAAGGATGTCAAAGAAATGAATGGAGCTGAGCACAAAAACAGCCAAGTCTTCTCAAACATGATGGGGTGGCAATTCAAAAAGAAAGATGGTGCATAGCTTGTAAAAATACAAAAAGTGGAAACATTGTGTTCCTTTGTTCTTTCATTTTGAGAGTTTATAGAGACTTCAGGTCAAGGGAACACGTTACCTACAACTGAAATATAATGACTCCATTGGCCTACAGTTTAAAACACATTTGACCACGTTAGGTTATAAGCTTCTTTTAGAGAAGTCATTCAATATTTATTTGGGTGCATCAACAACCAGTATAAGAGAGGACTTGTTGATGCACAGGTTCTTTAGAAATCCACAATTTACTTGAGAAATTTCAGAAGGCAAAGTACTCCTATAGAGTGGGGGATAGTACAGAAAATTCCAAAAGAAAAATAGTACAGAAAAGCTCTTGCAAAGAATGGACACATGTAACACTCATTCTACAACCACAGATGTAGCTGAAGTGCCAAAATGCAGTGATGGGAGGCTGCAGCAGAAGTGTGGGTATGTCTGGGAGTGAAGCCAGTGGGAGAGTGTCTAGAAACTTCTGTGGAAGAGAGTTGTAAGCAGAGCTTGCAAAGAGGGAAAGATGTAATGTTGTTTTTTTATTTTATTTTTTGTGGGGGATGATTTAACTCTGCTGTTTATAACTGCATATTATCACCGCGATGGTTTAGTTTTACACAACACTATTGTAATGCATTTTTTTTTAAAGAGAGAGTGAGAGACAGAGAGAGAGAGAGAGAGAGAGAGAGAGAGAGAGAGAGAGAGAGAGAATTTCCTAATCTTTATTTTTTTTTAGTTTTCGGCGGGCACAACATCTTTGTTTGTATGTGGTGCTGAGGATCGAACCCCGGGCCGCACGCATGCCAGGCGAGCGCGCTACCACTTGAGCAACATCCCCAGCCCCATGCATTTTTAATAATAATATTTATTTTCTATATTAATGCTGACAATTATAAAATAGGACATGTAAAATTTCCCAGAGACAGAAAACATAAGATTTTTGAGGGAGGTGACTACGTAAGCTAGATCTTTAGTTGGGTTGGAACTTGGGCAGATGTGACTTACAGATAAAATTTGTTGAGCAGGTCTTGTAATTTGGTAGTTAATTGAGTGATGAGGTCCAAATGATCATTGAGAAAAGTAGAGTTAGCTGTGTTCAGTTTCTTAGGATTGTTTAGGAGAAGAAGTTCAATGGAGGTAAAGATGAAGTAGTAAGAACACAGTGAAGACATCCGCACACTTGGTTTTTCAAGTAAGCAGGGAACGGACCAGCCTGAGAGAATATATTTGTTGTCAGCTTAAGTTTTTTATGAAAGTTTTGTTCATTCTGCTTTATGGAATTCATGGATTAATTCTGTGATTCCCATTTTTCTCATTATGGCCATGCATTATCACTCTGCTACCCAATTTTTACACAAAATTAATGTAAAGCTTTTTCTTTCTTTCTTTTTTTTTTGCAGGAAATGCATTTCTTCAACTATGCTGATTAGATAAAACAAGCTGCTTTTGGAAGCAAAACTGCATTGTATATTCTTTTGAAAACTTTATAGGCAATTTTATAAAAAGCACTGCACTGAGAGACTCTTGGATTCTTATTAATTGAGGCAAGTATACACAGGCTTGGAATGACTAACACTTGGACATCAGTGGAAGGTACTAGTCACCTAATTTGGACCATTGCTTTGCATTTACTTGCTCTTTAATCTTTTCATGTAATGTTGTGATGTAGGGATTAAAATGAATTAAATACTGTGCTCAAGGTCATATAGTTAATGAAAAGATGAGCAGGGATTGGAACTCAAGTCTGAGAGGAAGCCTAGTGTCTTTCCATTACTTAGTTCTGCTTGGTTTTTTATTGTGCTTGATTATCTATGGCTTGAGTTGTTCAAATTTTTGACATTTTCCCTGCTACATGTTAGCAACCTGCTCAAGGGAAAATGAAAGAAGTTTAATATAGAATTTATCAATCTTATTACTTAATACAACTATTGTAATTTTTTTTTTGCTAAGGAGGAAATTGAAACATATTTAAAATTAGAAATTTGGTTACTAACTATAAGTTCATTTTTAAAATTTTCTCTGTGTTGTACAAAATTGCCCCTCAAAAGCAGGCGTCATTGTGTGAAACTTACATATCTACTGTCACCCTATTAAGGGAACGGGAATTTTCCATTTTTCCTTATGTCTGCACAAAATGTGGCTGCTGCTAGTTTATTTACTACAAAAATTGCTAGTTTTATTAAATATTATCCTAAAGTATTTAGCTCAAGTTACAATGCCTTTTTAAAAATTGATTTTCCTTTTTAAATGATCTGCTGTCTTTGTTTATAATTAACTTATGAAAAAAAAATTAAGCTTCATTTTGACCCAAGGAGACCATTGACTTTAATGAAAGAATTTGAATATAGGGGTCTCTACTTAGTATTTGGGAGTCAGGTATGGCATATGTTCGGGTCCTCAGCCATGATAGCTGGCGGCTCATGGTTTTATTTGGAAATAGGGCTTTTGTGCTTGGAATCAAGTTAAGGTGTGCTCACACTGGATTAGGGTGGGCTCTGATTTAATAACTGGTATTTTCATAAGGAAAGGGAAATTTGGGTACAGACTCAGAGATAATCAAAGGGAGAAGAGCACAAAAAGATAGGCAGAGGTTAGAAGGATGTGTATCCAAGCCAAGGGACATTAAGGATTGCTGGAGCCACCAGAAGGTAGGAATGAAGCATGTAGCAGTTTCTCCTTTGGAGCCTCTAGTAGGATCATATTGACTTCAGATTCTAGCCTCAGAATTTTGAAGGAAAATTTTCTATTGTTTTATGTTATCTAGTTCATGACAGTTTTTTTCTTTGTTGTTGTTGTTCTGGCAGCCCTGGGAGATGAATACAGATATAAAAGATCAAGCATAGCAAAGGCACATCTTTTTCTTCTAGTATTTCCTGTTTCCAGGGACTATAGATATTGATAGACTCCTAATAGAGAGCAGACAAGCAATGTACATATATTTATATATTTTAACACCTTTGTGAAGGCAAACCATTTCCAACTATAAAGATATGTTTAACTTTATACTTCCGAGTCCATCTGGGATATATATATATATATATATATATATATATATATATATATATGTGTGTGTGTGTGTGTGTGTGTGTGTGTGTGTGTGTGTTTTAAAATTTGAAACGGAATAGGAAGCTTTCCTGATTTGAGATAAAAGTATTTGAACAATTTATATGGAATGTTACACATCAAATAACATCCATACATATATAGGAGGTGTGCCACTGCTATGAAACATTGTATGACTGGGAAAACAGGGACTTGGAGTTGTTGGGCAAAGGGAGAATGGAAAACATGAGCAAAGAGGCCATTCTCGACTGAACGTTCTGAGCATCTGCACTAAACAGCCTTATTCTCATTTTGCCACTTTTCATTGGGAAAAATGATCCTTCATGCTAATATTTGTTTGTTGAATAAAAAATTAAAAGGGAGAAACAACAATCATTTAGAAAATAGAACACTAATTGGGCACTCTATACTGGTTACTTCTGCATATGTGATCTCGTAAATCTTTTAGTAAAACCCTTGAGATATAAAAGTCACGGATTATGTCTCCCATTTTTTTCAATCATGCATCAGGGATGTTCAGTGACTCTGTCAAGACCTCAAAGCTTGTTGTTTGCAGTCAGGATCCAAGACTCTAATACAAGTTTTCTGACTCAAGAAGTAACCAGTTGCCTCTCATGATTAAATGTATTTGAGATGTCACTGTCTAGTAATCCAGAACATAAAACGCATTAGAAGACACATTCAGGTTAAAATCAAATCCAATGAAAGAGATGCAGAAAGTTATTATTTTTATCTGTTTTTCTTTGGAAACCAGAAGCTTGACTTAAGAGTCAGATAAGGCTTATGTGATTCAAATATCTATATTTTTACTTGACTATTTTATGAGAAGATTTCTTTTGAATGCCTGAATCTTCTGTCATTATGAAGTAGAAATAATCAACAGACAATGAAAATGAACAAGCCTACAGTCGGTTCTGATATCAATCTTTAGTTTGGACTCAGGAAGAGACTGCTGATAATGCTTAACTATTGCTGAGAGATTCCACTGCAGCTGGCCCTGTGGCATCCTACACAGGAAATTCCACTTCTCTGGGTGTGATCTGAACTCCAGGATGCTTTACTAACCCTCAATATTGACTTCTGAAATGGACCCAAATACAGATAATTGAGTGCAAGTGATTTTCTTCACAATGATGGTATAATATTGCACCTACTTGATCATGCTCCCAAATTGTGTAAATTCATGTTCACAAATGCCCCTTTAACCTTCTATCCAAGATAGAATGATTTACCGACATTCCCGCCCCCACCCCCCAGCTTCTCTGTATGTTCTCTAATCTCTTAACCAAAGAAAGCTCACCTGGGAATTTTTCTCTAGCACAGATGTATTGACATAAAAAGACACCTTTCTTTCTTTTCTTCTTTTTCTCAGGTGGCCTTTTTTAAGTTTAATTGTGCTTATATCACAGCATTTTCCTTGCTTTTACGTTGAATTTGTCTCTGCAAGAAAGTTACTTTTGGTCATCATGGTCAAAGTGTATTGCCAAAGTTATCTCTGGGGGCTCTGAGTGGGCTCTTACAGTCGATGAAAAGCAGACTTTTGCCATTTTGAGGTCAGTTTGGTTTTATTATTAAGTTCAACTTTGGTATTCCATTTTTGTTTTCTAAAATTCAATTCTTCATTGAGAACATAATCAGCTATAAAGCAACTTTTCTTATGAAATATGCAAATTCTTAAAACGTGGTATATTATACTTGAGGATGAATTGGAAACTGACATTGTGCTTTTTTTTTTCCCTTCCTCAAAATTATAGCGTGGAGACTTCCCACTAGAGGGTGCCATCGAGCTGTTATGGTGGGATGACCTGCTGCCTCAGAGGTTTCTTGCTTGGCAGCCCTGGGTCTCTGAAATGGATCATGAGGACCTTCTAGCAGGCAAGGAGGGAGCAGTGGTGCTTTGGGGGTTCCTAAGGTTCTAAGTGTCCAAGAGGGAAAAATAATAGAGGTTTTATGTATATTTTTAAATTTAATGAACAAACTCACAAACACACAGAACCCCAAATAAACTTAACGATAACCCCATGGTAACTGACTTCAGTAGAAATATTATTTTCTTCAGTATTCAAGGAATCAAAGGTCTATATATTGCTTTTGGCCTGTCAGATTAATATTGTTTTTATCAGAAAGATTCGTTGAATAAAATGCTTCTCTAAGCATTACTGCTTTTTGCTTTCAATTTCCTCTGATTATTAAGAGATTTGACTGTAAAAATTCTAATCCAGATGAGTCATGGGGCAAAATCAGATCAACGCTAACAGGACCCCAGACAACATACAAGCAATACCATATGCTCTTCAAACCTTCACATTAAGTCTCAAGTTTCTTTTTCCTTTTTTGATCTTAGAGGGCTATTAACCTTTATAATGTTTCGGTGTCAAAGTAGTTTTATAATCTCTAGCTTATCCCCTTAACATATTTTAGTCTGCTTCCTTTCATTAGGTTTTTAATAAAATGAAATCAGTAATGTCCTTAATATTGAAAGACTTATTAAAAATTATCAGGATTCTCTTATAACTGCTTATGAAGAATTTTCAAATTCTTAATCAATTAGATTTCCCAATGTTCCATCTCCATTAATACTTCCTTAGTTTTGAGTTATCACAGCAACCAAATACCACCGTTTTGCTGATTTACTGTTGTTCATTTTATTAAAGAAATTCTTAGAAGTGTTGACTTGGCTTGCAATGTGGCTGTTGGATCAAACAGTACAGGTGCATGCCTTTGCTTGTTCTTGCTTTGACCAAGCAGAAATACCTATTAAATACCAAGTTTGACATTATAGAGAAAATAATAAAACTGATGTCTCTCAATTATCCTTTTACTTGTTTTTGGAACTTTCAGATCTAACCCTGGCTCTTGATGAAACTTTTTTTTCTTAAATTCTCTTAAATCTTCTTAACTGTTTGTAACCAGAGATTAGCAATAGTTTTTATTGATTTCTTCTTGAATATTACTTAAAATAATGTTTTGTCTTGGCTATAACTTCAGTGACTATCTATATACTATATATTTTAACTATACTAAAATATATACACTAGCTCAGTGGTTATCATTTTACTCTTAGTAATTCTTTAAATCCTTAAAATTAATTGGAGGCCTTTTGAGCTTTGATTTATATTATCATATATACTTGATATTTATTGCATTAAATATGAAAGTTGAGAAGGTTCTAGAATATTTATGAATTTATTTAAAATAACATTAAAATAAAGCATTTATTAACATGTTATAAGTATTAAAATTATGCATTAATGTAGGTAATATTTTAATGGAAAAAACTATTTTCCAAAACAAAAATGTTTTGAGAAGAATGGCATTGATTTTCATTATTTTTTTAATTCATTATGCTGTATTCATAGCTGCACATAACAATTTGATCAATCTCATTGTTCAGCTCTTCCCCTTTGCTTTTCCTCATCCCTCTCCTGATTCCCTGGCTCTACCAAACTAATGTACCATTTATTATTATCTATTTTATTAAATTAGTGCATTACAATTATATATAAAAGTGGAACTCATGTGGTATATTCTTACATGGACATAATATAATTTGGTTGTTTTTTGTCCCCCAGTACTTCCCATACCCTTCCCTTCTCCCTCTCTCTTAATCTCCATCCTTTACTATACTGGTCTCTCTTCTATTTCATGACAACTCTTTTTTATTTCTTTTTTTTTTCTCTCTCTAGCTTCCACATATGAGATAAATTGTTTGATCCTGGATTTTTTCAGTCTGGTTAAATTCACTTAGCATGATGTTATTTGGTTCCATCCATTTACCAGCAAATGACATAGTTTCCTTCTTTTTTAATATTTTTATTTAGTTGTAGATGGACACAATATCTTTTATTTATTTATTTTTATGTGGTGCTGAGGATCGAACCCAGTGCCTCATACATGCGAGGCAGGCACTCTACCATTGAGCTCCATCCTTATTTATGGCTGAGTAAAATTTCTTTGTGTGTGTGTGTGTGTGTGTGTGTGTGTGTGTGTATTTATCCATTCATCTGTTGATGGGCACTGGATTGGTTTCATAATTTGGCTATTGTGAATTGTGCTGCTATAAACATTGATATGCTTGTATCACTATAGTGATAATTTCAGTTCTTTTGTATAAATATCAGGGTGTGGGATAGATGAGTCATAGGATAGGTTTCATACCTAGTCTTTTAGAAATCTCCAAGATGTCTATACTGATTTCCAAAGTGGTTGTACTATCTATAATGTAAAGTGTACTTCCCTTGCCCCATTCCCTGCCTATATCCTGACCAGCATTTATTGTTTTTTTTTTTTTTTTTGTATTCTTGGTGACTGCCATTCTAACTGGATTGAGGTGAAATATCTATGTAGTTTTTATTTGCATATACATTCTTGTGAAAAATGCTGAACATTATTTTCATCTATTTTTTGATCATTTGCATTTTCTCCTCTTTTTCATTTTTTAAAATTTTTCTGTTACTGAGGATTGAACCAAGAAGCACTCTATTACTGAGCTACATCTCCAGTCCTTTTTTATTTAGAAATAGGTCTTGCTAATTTTTGCAGGCTGGTCTTGAACTAGCAATTCTCCTTCAACCTCCTGATTAGCTGAGAATACAGGTATGAAACACGGTGCCCAGCTCTGCCGCAGTCCGGCTGCAGCAAAATAACCCGGGGGGTGACGAGCAACTTGTGTACATTGATACAGCAGGAGTGGGAGCCGTTTATTGTAGGACAGGAGGGGTATTTATATATTCCACACAGCTTATCTAATTAACATAAACTAGATACAGCAGTCAACCAATAAGGAATCTCCACACTTAATGGCTCCCTGGCGCCACCTCACAAACCACTCCCTCTGGCAAAATGCCAAGCGCCATCCTGACTTGTTTACAGACTCTAACACAGCTCCTGTATTTTCTCTTTAAGTGTCCATTTAATTCATTTGACCATATATTGATTGGGTTATTGTCTTTCTGTTTTTTTTTTAGTTCTTTATATATTTTATATATTAATCCCCTATCAGATGAGAAGTGGGAAAAGATTTTCTCTTATTTTGTAGGCTCTTTCTACATACTCTTAATTGTTTTCTTTGCTGTGAAGAAGTTTTAATTTGATGGCATAACACTTATTGTTTTTAGCTTTATTTCTTGAGCTTTAGGATTCTTATTATGGAAGTTGATGCCTACACCAAAATTTCGAAGTGTTGATTCTATGTTTTCTTCTAGCAGTTGCGGTGCTTCTAGTATAAACCCCAGGTCTTTTATTTACTTTGATTTGATTTTTCTACAGGGTAAGAGGTAGGAATATGATTTCATGCTTATATATATGGATATCCATTATTCCCAGAATTATTTCCTTAGAAGGCTATATTTTCTCTAATGTATGTTTTTGGCACCTATGTCAAAGATCAGATGTATGTATCCCTGTAGTTTTGTCTCTGTGTCTTCTGTTCTATTCCTTTGGTCTTCATGTCTGCTATTATGCCAATACCATGCAGTTTTTGTTACTGTAGCTCTGCAGTAAAATTTAAGATTGGGTTTTGTGATGTCTCCGGCTTTGCTCTTATTGCTCAGTATTATTTTGGCTTTTCTGAGACTCTTAGTCTTCCAAATGAAGTTCTGTGAAGAATGTTACTGGTATTTTGATGGGGATTGCAGTGAATCTGTAACTTGCTTTTGTTTATGTAGCCATTTTGATAATATTATTTTTTTTCCATTTTTAAGGTCTTCTTTAATGTATTTCTTCAGTATTCTATAATTTTCATTATAGAGGTCCTTCACCTCCTTGGATAGATATATTTTCAGATATTTTATTTATTTTGAGGTCATTGTGAATAAAATCATTTTCCCAATTTCTTTTTCAGGAAATTCATCATAAGTGTATAGAAAACCAGTATATATGTTGATCTTTAGTTCTGCTACTTTGTTGAATTTATTGGCTCCAGAAGTCTTCTGTCGGAGGCTCTTTGGTCTTCTAAGTATAGTGTTATGTCATTTGCAAAAAAGAGATAATTTGACTTCTTTTTTCCTCTATGTGTATCACTTTATTCTATTGCCTAACTGCTCTAGATAGAATTTTAAGTGCTCTATTGAATAGGAGTGGTGAGAATGGACATCCTTGTCTTATTCCTGCTTTCAGTATTTCACATTCAGTATATTAGCTTTGGTTTCATTGTATATAGCCTTTAAGATGTGGAGGTAAGTTCCTACCCCTACTTTCTTCAGTGTTTTTAACATGAATAGATGCTAGATTTTGTCAATTTTTTTCCATCTATTGAAATTATCATGTTATTTTTGTCTTTGATTCTATTTATGTGATGAATAACATTTGTTGAATAGAACTTGCACCACTAGGATGAAACCAACTTGGTCAGAGTGTAAATTCTTCTTAATGCATTTTGAGTATGGATTGCTAATATTTTATTAAGAATTTTTGCATGTATGTTCATCAGGAATAATGGTCTGTAGCTGTTTATAGTATATGAAGACTATTCAGTCTCAGTTGTATGGTTGGAAAAGGGAGATGTATTTATTAGTATTTCATACAATCATGGATATTTTCATTGAAACTATAAGTTTTAACAAGTGGTGGTTTTATTTTTTAAAATTTATTATCATTATTTTTGGATTAGCAGACATTGAACTCAGGGTTATTTGGCCATTAAGCCACTCTGCAGCCCTATTTTGTATTTTATTTAGAGGCAGGGTCTCAATGAGTTGCTTAGTGCCTTGCTTTTTGCTGAGGCTGGTTTTGAACTCCTGATCCCCCTGCTTCAGCCTCCCAAGCTGCTGGGATTATAGTGGTATGACACCATGCCCAGCCAAGTGGTGGTTTTAAAAATAGTATTTGCAAGTAGAATTCAAAATAATAGCAAATAACATTAAAATTCATTGATCTAACTTGCATTTTCAATGGATTTGTTACCCAGGCATGATATAACATCATGAACTGGTCTTTTCAAAAATACTTATTCCCCAAGTTATGCACATTTTCCAAATGTTAACATTTTATCATTCACTATCAAAACAAGAAAATGAACCACACTTATTAACATCACCACAGATGTTATCAGAAAAGTCTTTAAAAAGTGTTTAAAAGCTGCCAGTCTCCTAGTGATGGACACCTCTCCCTGTCTGCATCTAAGGTGCTGGTAGAATTATAAACCAGCATTTTTGGATCATCAATGCAAGTACAAACACAGTGAAAAAGTAGATATAACTATATCTTAGTGATCATTATTTAAATAATTTTGATCTCATAAGTTTTCCCCAAAGGTATCGGGGAATACCCAGGGTCAGTTTGCTACCCTTTGCAGAGTGCTATATTAATTCAAAAACCTTTCTTTAACTCTAGACCCATATATTAATGGTCTGATAGGTTTGTTAAATGCATTGTCAACTCAAGTATATGAACTGGATGTTGTCACATTTTATTTTCTTCCTTCAAGCTGCTTCTCTATCTTATATTCTATTTCAGACATCTTCCTTCTTCAAGCTACTCCAGTCAGAAACCTAGGGATGGCTCTTGATTTTTGTTTACTCTCAACTTCTTTTGATGAATTAGTGACTATGTTCAGTCTCTCAAATATACTCTTTCTTGTTCAGCTCTATCAAGATTTACTTCAACCATTAGCATCTCAGACAACTGACTCTATTGAGTCCCTTTGCCCTAAGTCTCCCTCTTCTATTAATATGCCACATGGTTTCCAGAGTTAGTTTTCAAAAACCAAATCCAGATATGCAACATTCAGAATCAGAGTCTTTATGTCACACAGCACTGGCCTCATTTCTTTCTCTGTAACTTCACTGAGTGACTATGGCAAATTACTCAGGATCTCTGTGTTAACTCAGCAATAAAAGAAAATAAAATCATGGCATTTGCAGGTAAATGGGTGGAGTTAGAGAAGATAATGCTAAGTGAAGTTAGCCAATTCCAAAAAAAAAAAAAAAAAAACAAAATGCCAAGTGTTTTCTCTGATAAAGGAGGCAGATTCATAGTGGGGTAGGGAGAGGGAGTGTGGGAGGAATAGATGAACTCTAGATAGGGTAGAGGGGTGAGAAGGGAAGGGAGGGGGCATAGGGTTAAAAATGATGGTGGAATGTGATGGACATTATTATCCAAAGTACATGTATGAAGACATGAATTGGTATGAATATACTTTGTATATAACCAGACTATGAAAAATTGTGCTCTATATGTGTAATAAGAATTATAATGCATTCTGCTGTGATATAAAAAGAGAGGGTCTTTATTTGTAAACAATTTCTATGCAAAAAAATGTTTATTACATTTGGCTAAAAAGATAGGTGGAGCACAAAACCCAGCATACAACAAGTTCTTAATGGTGTTTTTTAATTTTTTGTCCAATTCTTCCCCCCCAAATTCTCACCTTTATATTGAAAACATCAGCTGCCATGATAGAATTAGAATTACGCTCTTTAACTTATTCTTGATTTTATTCCCAGGTCTTAACACCTTGTCTGAAACATGATTGATACCTAATAATCATTAGTTTGTTAAATGAAGAAAAGTTAGATCTAAATTATTGATAAATATAAACGTGTTAGTTGTTTTAACTTTTTTGATGGTAGGACCCAAGGACCCAACCAGCACAATTATAGAGGAGGAAAGTTTATTTGAGGACTCACAGTTTCAGAGTTCTTAGTCCATAGAAGGCCAGCTCCCTTCCACAGGGCTTGAGGTGAGGATGAATATCATAGCAGGAGAGTGTGGCAAAGGGAAGGAAGCAGCTCACATCATGGTGACCAGGAAGCAGAGAAAAAAACTCCACTCTCCAGATAAAAATATGTACCCAAAGCCACGCCCCAAATCCCACCCCCTCCATCTAAATCCTACCACTTCTGTTAATTAACTCATTTCTCCTCTAAACTTTCTTGCATTGTCTCACATGTGAGCTTTTTGGGGATACCTCACATCCAAACCAGAACACTATAGTCTTATTGCTCATATTTTTTAGTCATGTATCTTTATTCTTGAAGATCCTACTAGTTGTCAGATGAAAATATCTTGTAATAGTGTAACATGTATTATTTAACCTGAATAAAAATATTAGCCTGTGAACATATGGCCCTCAAGTTGGTAAAATTCTTAAGCCCATTAAATGAAAAAAAATTTTTTCTAAAGCCCTCTAAGGGCCAAACTTGACTATGGGTGGGTTTGATGAGGGTGGGAAAAGTTCCCCAAATTCCTGAGATTATGCACAAAATTTAATGAATTTCACTTATGCAATATTTTTCTTTTGGTAGTGAGGTTGGGTTGTGGGGAATCTTTGCTTTTGCCTGACTCTCAAAAGAGATCTGTGACCAGACAAGTAATAACAACTGTTATAGAGATGGCAGGGGACATAAAGCCAGGTTGCCAGGATCCATGACAAAGTTAGTGGGATGTACTTTTCTGCAGGGAAGATTTTCGGAAGGAATTAAATCACACAGTGAAGGCAATTGTCCTATACTTAGAACTGAACTTTGAAAATAAATTATCTGAAGTCTACAGCCTTGAACCCAAATACCTGACCCCTGAGCAGGAGCCAATAAATAAAATCATTAGCTCACAGTGCTATTGTACCCATGCTTCTTCAGTGTCCCTTGGGTTTGTGGCCAACCCTGCTGGGGCTCACATAGAGCCTGTGATGATCATAGCCTCAGGCTTGGTTTCTTTGGTGTAAGTCTCCTGATTTTTTTCTTTCATTCTTTGTGTGTTCTCAACGTGGTGCCTTTTATTTTTTTTATTTTTAGAACTAAAATCAGAATAGATCTAAAAACGGAACATTGGAACATCGTGGCTTCCCCTTTTTAAAAGCATGAGCAGAGAAAAAAGAGCTGTTGTTTGACCTTCTGACACCTTTTGAAAACATGGTGGTTACTAGAATTTTTTTATCATGCTCCTTTTGAACTTTAAATTGACTATGTGGATAGTTTAACTAAAACTCAGCAAAATATTAGAAGATTTACTCAGATGAAAGATAGTGTCTAAGTGTAAGATCAGGACCAGATGGGACAAGAATTGACAAAGAGCCAAGAAATCAAGAAATAGTGAGGAGAATGCCAAAACTATCCAGAGCGGAAATGCTAATTAGCATCTTTGATCTGAAATTCCATATGTGATTTTACATGTATCAGACTAGATTAGGATCTGGGATCCTGTCCACTCTCCTTAGGGCAATAATTTATCCCCATTTGTCCAGGACGATCTCAGTTTACAGTCATTGCTCAAGAATCTCATTAGTTCCTCTTTCACCCTCAAAGGTGTCTCAGTTTAGACCACAAATCACGTGGACCTGCTCTTTGACACTAATAATGTTATTTATGAGTTCACTATGTCCCAGGGATTCGTCAAATATAGAGTCCTCATTGAAACCAAAGAAACAAAGTGTAGAAGAATACACTGGTAACCTAGGGGAAAAGGCCACAGATTGTGTTGCTTTAAAGATTCAGTGTTATAGTGGAGACGTGAAGCATGACTGCATAGAAACCTAATCTTGTCACTCAGAGTGTTCTTGGTGGACAGTCCATGGGTCAGTGGTCTGTGCAAAAGAATTGTGATCAAGACCTTGTCGACAGAAGATGGAGAAATGCCTCGATGGGTACCATGGTCAGATTTTCCTCCTTGTGGTATTTTTTTCTTAGTACTTGTGTGCACATTTGCCAAATTTATGAGAACTGAAACTCTGATAAGTGTGTGGGACTACAGGTGCTATCCAGTGCTCCAGGAGGTCTGATAAGGGACATGCTTTAATCTGATTTTCTGGTTGTTCAGTTTCATGTGCAGCTTTTGTAAATAAAAAGTAGAAATTATTAAATATAACATGCACCTTAAAATAGTTTCATGAGAACTGACTGATTATATTTGGGAGCCTTTCTTTCTTACTCTTTATGAGAAGATCTCTGTTTCTCTCCTTCATCCATGTATGGTTCTCAAAAGAGATATTTTGGGCTTTTCTCTCTCAGTTGCTTATTTATTAAAATTTGGGGATGTATGTACGTGTGGCCCAGATTTGTGAAGGGCCTTGGTTCCACTTTGCAGTGTGGTTGCACACTTATACCCCTTTGGCCACTCCTAGGCAGACATGTGAATGAGTGAGAAAAATGTGGTTCCTCTTTTTCTGAAAATTCTTATTAAATTAAATGTTTTATTCCCCTACAAAACTAGAAACAAAATTGATCATCTCAGGAGAACTCCATCTTATGTCTCAGAAGTTTTGCTGTAAATTTTTCTTCCTTCCTTCCTTTTTATCTTTTGGGAAGAGAGAATGTTTTCTTTCTTTTTTTCTTTAACTGTCTCTGGCATTCACATACCTTGAAATTTAGGTTCTTTACAACGTACTTGAATAAATCTTTTTGGAAACAAACTACTTTTTGACACAGAGCTTCTGGTTATAGGAATCAGATTTTTAAAATGAATAGTTTTAAAATTGCTTGACTAAAATATGGGCTTTGAATGGATTTAATGCCATTTTTTATGATAGATATTTTGCTTTCTTGAGCTATCCCATCCATACTTCACATACTAAGAATAGCCAGAAGTATATCTCTTTCTTTTCCTTTGCTTTTGCCTTGCTTACTTATCCTAGGCTGTATATAATGGCTATAAAACAGGTGACTTAGCCTTTTCCACATATTGAAAGTGCTTCAGTAATAAAAAGGGTAGGAAAAAATAATAAATAAATGTGGCAAGTATTAGGCGATGCCACTTTACATGCATTCTTTTAGTGATGGGCTGGCTCATGCACACTGAGAAACTGTAAGAGATGAGTGGGTACTACATGGTGTTCTGTAGTATATTTGGTTCTAGGAATCTTGTATCTGGGATCTTGCTTTGGCTTTGAATATTTTGTGGAAACAGTGACCTCTGGGAGTGATTTAGAGACAGGCTCTGCTTATCCTATTGCATAAAGGCAGATATGGGTGAAAGGACTACGCTTATGTGTATCAATATGTGACTATCTGTGTTAACACATACATATATCAGTCTAGAAAAATATGTGGCTGTGGGAAGCATGGTTCAGTCAGCACCCTATCTGTATGTGTCGATTGATGCCTGCAGGGGTGGTATGCCACTCCATGGGTGTGCAGGTGGGTGGGCAGGTGGGTGCAGATGAATACACTTTGTGTCAGTCATTCCTGTGTAAGACAAGGTGAGAATCAGATTTCAGCTTGGTTGGTTTCAGGCCAGCATAAGATGGTGACTGGCTTTAAGCCAAGATTACTATTTTCTTACCAAATTATATGTACAGAAGTGCTGGCATAAAGGACATACGTTTAGAAAATTGCAAAGAAAGTTAACTGTGAGCTCAGAGTTCAAATTGGAGCTGTATTGAAGGGAACATATGTAATTGAAGTGCCAGGGGCTCCAATACTGTGGGTAATTGTAGCTTCATTGCTTAATGTATGTGAAATTTGTATAGACTAGGACAGAATTATTCCTATTTATGTATTCCGTTTTGCTTATATTGGGCAATGACACACCAATTATCACTGTTCAAATCACTTAGTGCTCCAATTACCATTCACTCCAAAGTGTGTGCTTTTGATTTCAGTGCCTAACATCAAAGGATAACTTGGGAAATTATGCTTGGCTAATGGCTAGAGCTCCCTCACTCTCCTTTGATAACAGTGCTGCCCTCATTGTATGCTTTTGTACATGAATAAAAATAGAGAATTGCTTCTAAGGGGAAGCAAGTAAGTTGTTTGACATGAGGCCCTCCAGTGCCTTATCCCTGGTGAAATCTCAGTGCCCGCCTGTATTTATAACTCCTTCGGGTCTATGACAGATTATATAATCACAACTGAATCCCAGGAGGAATGGTAGCTGGATTATCACCGTTTTAAAGGCAGATCCATGTCACAAAGGAGGCAGAGTTAAAGTGACCTGAGTGGAAGTTGACAGGTTGTGAAGGTGAATTAGCTGCTCTGGTGTCAGTGGGTGCAAATCACTGTGGGGGGCGGTCACCACGGAAGAAAAGGTCTCTTCTGGGTTAGCTGCTGGGCCAATTAGGTGCTAATGGCAGCAGAGAACTATTCTTTTGGTGGAATAAGAGGCCCGCTGAGATCAGAGTCAGCAGGACAGCAAAGATGAGCATTTTGTCATCATGTGGAAACAACAGATACTTTTTAACCTTCTCTTTATCTACAAAACACACAGAGATAGCCCATGGAAGTTTTGAATTTTCCTTTACGTTCATTAAAAACAAAGTATTTCACCTTCTCACTGTTGTGTCTCTATGTGTTTTCCTTCTTTCCAGTTATATATTTGGCAGCATACAAATCAGATATGTCCTTTAAAAGCTAACTTTATAGCAAGAATCTGGTTTTGAATTATATTTTTCCATTGATCCACTCTTAGAAAATTGTATATGTATCCATCTAGAAAGTAGTTTATCCCCTAATTGTAAAGAGAGAACCTAAATGTGATTAAAACTTTACCAATCTACTTAAAAATCACATATTATAAAGAGCAATTATTTTATTTTGATAAATTAATGTCTTAAGAAATTAGTCAAGTAAAATAATAATGGTGCTACTATAAACAAATCCTAGCACAGAAAACTATATCTAAATTAAAATTGTGGTATTTACTGTATGGTAAGATTTAGTAACATCAGTTGAAATTATGAAAGTTGCTCACAGGTACAGAGCTGTGCAACAGAGTCCATAGATCTCCCTCAGTATCCATGGGGGATTGGTTCCAAGACCTCCATCTAATACCCAAATCAACAGATGCTCAAGTCTTTATGTGAAATGGTATAGTATTTGCATGTAACTGAGGCACATCCTCCTGTGTACTTTAAATCATTTCTAGATTACTTATAATACCTCATATAATGTAAATACTACGTACATAGATGTATTTCTTAGAAAGTAATGATAAGGACAAAAATATCTATATGTGCTCAGTGCATCCACAATGCTTTTCCAGAGTATTTTCTATCTAGGCTTAGTTGAATCTGTGGATAAGGTGGAACAGCTGAAAACATTCTTACCTTTTGATTTCTGTTCGGTATCTTTGACTTCTGCACTATCTCGGCAGGAAGTGTCCCATAAAAGGGATCTGACAAGGAGTAAATAATAAACATATGAGACTGAAATTATTTTGAAAGTTAAAGAGGACCAAAAGGAGGACAAATGCTTCAGCCAGAAGAAAGAATTAGCACACATGCACCACACACACACACACACACACACACACACACAGCATATGATGAAACACACACACACACACACACACACACACACACACACAGCATATGATGAAACAAGGAGGGAGAGTGGAATGGCCCTTTCTGCTACCTTTCAACAGTGCTGTAAGTACACAACCTATTTCACGTCCCCAATCTGTACCATTTTTAATAGTATTTTAAAAATAATACTTTATTTTACAAGATCTTAAAATATTGGATGTTTTCAATCCTTTTACTAAGTTTGGTTTTATGGTTTAGATATGAAGTGCACCCCAGAAGCTCATGTGTGAGGCAATGTAAGAAAGTTTAGAGGTGAAATGATTGGGTTATGAAAGCCTCAACCTAATCAATACATTAATTCACTTGAATGAACTAACTAATTGGTAACTGTAGGCAGGTAGTGTCTGGCTGGAAGAGGTAGGTCACTGGGGGTGTGCCTTTGGTAAATATATTCTGTCCTTGGTGAGTGGTGCTCTCTCTCTCTCTCTGCTTCCTGTTTGCCATGACCTGAGCTGCTTCTCCTCCACACCCTTATGCCATGATATTCTTCTTCACCTTGGCCCTAGAGCAGTGGAATGGGCCATCTATGGACTGAGACCTCTGAAACTCTGAGCACCGTATAAACTTTTACTTCTCTAAAATTGTTCTTGGAAGGTTTTTTTGTTTGTCACAGTGATGAAAAAGTTGACTAGAACACTTGAGATATACAGATTAAAATGAATCTCTGAATCATTGAAAATGATTACCAATCAATAGATTCAAATAATCTTCAAATAAAACTGAATTGTTGTGTTCCCAGGAATGCTCAAGTTATTAAAAATTACAATATAAAAATAATTATTTTAGTGAGAAAAAGAGCGAAGAGTTAAGCAGTTTGGCTTTATAATATGAAATTATTGTTTTCTACCAGAAATTTCAATAACGAGCCTTTTAAAATAGTTTTAGGTGTAAAGCCCTAAGACCCAAATATTAAGGAGCAAGTTCAGCAATTGATCACATTCATTTCTGTCCAAGAGTATGGGAAGAATTTCTATTCATTCTGAGTGCCTCTATCACTCATCATTGTGCAGGACAAAACACAAATCGCCTCAAATTCACCAGCTCCTTGCAGCAGAACTAGTTTTTTTTTTTTCCCCTAGCCCTGTCCCTGAACAGAATTGTCTTCTATACTATTGTAGTTAGCATAATAAAAGCTGTCTCTTCTAGTGTATTCAGTTCTTATTAAAGAACTTTAAGTTGACAGAGAGACATTATTTTTCTTGTCTTTGTTGTTGGAATGGAGACTTATTCATGAGAGACAATATGGGGTCTGTTGGGTCATTTCAGGAGGTACAATCAGGACTTGGCAATCCTGTACTCAGGAAACTGATAATTTGCGTTTCCCAAAGTGGGATAATGGTTTTTCTATATACTTCCCTTCATTTAGAAGCAGAAGAGGGGACAATAGGCTTCCTTTAGTGTCTTTTGTCAATTATTTCCAGTTTTCTCCTATATCTTTTCTACTCTGTCTTATGAACTCATTCATTTCTGTCTGCTTTCATCTTTACCTTTGCAAAGAGGGTGGGATTTATCTGAAGCTTAATAAGGAGAATTTAAAGAAAAATGGAGCAGATGTAGGATAACTGAGTCACTGGGAAGAGACACAGAGATAACAGAAGTTTAGAAAGACATTAGGCAAGTTGTCATTTCGTTCCTATTGTGGTGAAGAGGTTGGCAAGTCTTGTGCTCATTCATTACCTATTGCTCTCGACTGCCTATTCCTTTTGTGTGCTTCTGGCAAATTCCCCTTGGTTTTCTGACTCCATTGCTGGAGGCAGCCCAGCCCCCCCTGTGCTGGTCAGCACCCAGCCGGCTGCTGCTGACACTTTCTTGTCATCTGCACACACGGTGCCAGGCACGTTCACATCTTGTCAATCATGTCATCACTTAGCACTTATCAATATTACAGGTGTCACATTCTTGATAGATGCATTTGGAAACTGGTTAATG